>NC_079501.1:87479295-87810545 GCF_030052815.1 Hevea brasiliensis
TGTAGACTCCAAATATATTTTTAGTTTTGCCACGTGGTCTTTAAATTAATTTTTTAAAAATCATCAAAGTTTATATTTTCGGAAAATTGAACCCGATTTTTAAAATCCGAAAAATCTCAAATAATTTCTTAAAATTTAAATAAAATTAAAATATCAATATTACTCATAAAATAATAAAATTTAAAATTTTTGGGGTGTTACATTCTTCCCCCCTTACAAAAAATTCGTCCTCGAATTTTACATAAGGCAGAATAAAGTACATAATTACACATTGAACAGATAAGGGTACTTGCTACGCATGTCCCGTTCTGACTCCCAGGTGCACTCTTCCACTGACTGGCTCCTCCACAAAACCTTAACCATAGGGATCTGTTTTGATCTTAGCTGTCTCACTTGGTAGTCCACTATGGCTACAGGTTGCTCCTCAAATGTCAAGTTTTCTTTTAGCTCTATTACATCCTGCTGTAGGACATGAGAAGGATCTGGAATGTATTTCCTGAGCATAGAGATGTGAAACACAGGATGAACATGAGAAAGGTTGGGTGGTAGCTCCAACCGGTAGGCAACTGCTCCAACTCTATCTGTAACCTCAAAAGGTCCAATATACCGAGGTGCCAACTTGCCCTTCTTTCCAAATCTCATAACTCCCTTCATCGGAGAAACCTTCAGGAATACATAGTCGCCTACTGCAAACTCCACATCCCTCCGTCTGGGGTCTGCATAACTCTTCTGCTTACTAAAAGCTATTTTCAATCGTTCCCTGATTAAAGGAACTATCTCTGAAGTGTACTGCACTAGGTCTACATCATGCACTTTCGCTTCTCCCATTTTCGTCCAACACAGAGGAGACCTACACTTTCTTCCATATAGTGCCTCATAGGGTGCTACTCCTATGCTGGAATGGTAACTGTTGTTGTAGGCAAACTCCACCAAAGCTAGCTGATCATCCCATTGACCTCCAAAATCTAAAACACTCATGCGAAGCATGTCTTCCAGTATTTGGATTATCCTTTGGATGTCCATGCAATGCGAGGTGGAAGCGATACTAAAGTTTAACTGTGTGCCAAGTGCCTCCTGCAACTTTCTCCAAAACTGAGAAGTGAACTGGGGCCCTTTGTCAGATATTATGGAAGCAGGAACTCCATGCAATCTGACTATTTCTCGAATGTAGAGTCGGGCGTACTTTGCCACAGAATATGTAGTCTTCACAGGTAAGAAGTGAGCTGATTTAGTTAGGCGGTCTATAATTACCCATATCGAATCATATCCTCGCGTGGTACGAGGCAACCCAGTCACAAAATCCATAGTGATCATTTCCCACTTCCATTCTGGGATAGGGAGCTCTTGCGACTTCACGACGGTCTCAGTGTTCAAACTTCACCTTACGAGAAGTCAAGCACTTGGACACAAAGTGCATTATGTCTCTCTTCATGCCATTCCACCAATAGCTATCTTTCACATCATGGTACATCTTGGTGGAGCACAGGTGGACAGCATGCAGTGTATAGTGTGCCTCGCATGATTTCATTTACGAGATTGTCCACATCGAGCACACATATCCTAGAACCTTGCACTAGGGCGCCATCATTGGCAAATCCAAACTCACCACCTTCACCTTGCAGTACTCTTTATATGATATTCATCAATTGTTGGGCTCTGTCTTTGGGAAACTCGACCCTATCTACAAGTCCGCCTCACCAAAAATGAGCCAACAATACCCCTCATCTGAAAGATCTAGGATTAAACCTTGATCCATCAACTCATGTACTTCTGAATCAACGGTCTTTCTCTGTGAAATGTGCACCAAGCGCGGAAGATTTTCTGCTCAAAGCATCTGCTACTATATTGGCCTTCCCAGGGTGGTACTGGATGGTGCAATCAGTCTTTCAGAAGCTCCATCCATCTCCTCTGTCTCAAGTTTAAGTCCCTCTGCTGGAAGATGTACTTCAAACTCTTTGTGGTCGGTGTATATCTCGCACACTTCACCATACAGGTAGTGTCTCCAAATTTTTAGTGCAAAGACTACAGCCACCATTCCTAAATCATGGGTGGGGTAGTTCTGCTCATGCCTCTTCAGCTGCCTTGAAGCATAAGCCACTACTTTTCCATTCTGCATCAAAACACACCCTAAGCCAACTCTGGAGGCGTCATAGCACACGGTGTATCCTTCACCACTCATAGGTAGTGTCAACACAGGGGCGGTGGTTAGACACTCCTTAAGCTTCTGGAAACTCTCCTCACAGTCATCTGTCCAAATGAATGGAACATTCTTCCGAAGTTAACTTAGTTAAGGGAGCGCTATCTGGAAAAATCGCACAAAACGCCTATAGTAGCCACTAGACCAGAAAACTTCGCACCTCGGTGGTATTTGTAGGCCTAAGCCAATCAGTTACAGCTTCAATTTTCTTGGGATCTACTTGAATGCCTTCACTAGAAATCACGTGTCCCAAGAATGAGATGCTTTTTAGCCAAAATTCACATTTTGAAAATTTGGCATATAGCTGGTGCTCCCTCAAAGTCTGCAACACCATCCTCAAGTGCCACACGTGCTCTTCCTCGGTCCGAGAGTATACCAAAATGTCATCTATGAATACGATGACAAAACGGTCCAAAAATGGCTTGAACACCCTGTTCATCAAGTCCATGAAGGCTACTGGTGCATTAGTGAGTCTAAAAGACATCACCAGGAACTCATAATGACCATATCTTGTCCTGAATGCCGTTTTGGACACATCCTCATTCCTTATTCTCAATTGATGGTAGCCTGATCGCAAGTCTATCTTGGAAAAGAATCTAGCCCCTTGGAGCTGATCAAACAGATCGTCGATCCGAGGAAGTGGATACTTGTTCTTCACAGTCACCTTGTTCAGCTGTCTATAGTCGATACACAACCTCAATGACCCATCCTTCTTTCTCACAAATAGAACAGGAGCACCCCAGGGTGAAGTGCTCGGATGTATAAAACCCTTGTCCAAAAGCTCCTGTAGTTGCTCCTTTAGCTCTTTCAATTCTGCTGGCGCCATCCTGTAAGGCGGCATCGATATGGGGTTTGTACTCGGCACAATATCAATGCAGAACTCTATTTCTCTTTCCGGTGGTAACCCTGGAAGCTCCTCAGGGAAGACATCCATGAATTCTCTAACAACAGGAACATTTTCCATGTTGACACCTTCTACAGATGTATCTCTTACCAATGCCAAATACCCTTGACATCCACGCCTCAACATTTTTCTAGCACTAATTGCTGACAACAAATTATATGGAGCCACGCTCCTGTCACCATCAAAGCTAAACTCTTCCACACCAGGTATGTGGAAATACACCTTTTTGTTCCTGCAGTGTAAAGTAGCATAATGAGTTGCCAACCAATCCATCCCCAAGATTACATCGAAATCCATTACTGGTAGAGGAACCAAGTCTGCTGGGAGGATCTTTCCATCCACTACTACTGGGCTACCCGGAAAAACCATATCTACATCTATGTTGTCACTAAGCGGGGTAGCTACAGACAAAGGGTATTCTAAAGTGGTAGGGTTTCTACCCAATCTCATGGCAAACACAGGGGAGACAAATGAGTGCGTAGCACCCGGATCTATCAAAACACGAACCTCATAGGAACAGACTAGAAGAATACCTGCCACAACTGCATTTGAAGCCTGAGCATCCTGATGGGTCAGGGTGAAAACCTGAGCTTGACCCCTACCCTGAGTGGCAGAACCCTGATACTGACTTCTACTTCCTGATCTGCCTCCAAATCCACGTCCCCCTTGTCCTCGGCCCTGTTGGCCACTGAACTGACTGCCTGCCATGCTGGAAGCACCAGGGTACAACTGACGAGGAACATTTGCCACAGAACCCTGTGACCCCATCTGTGGCTCACTGAACACGGGGCATTCCCTAGCAAAGTGACCTGGTTGGCCACACCTGAAGCATACTCCTAAACCCATCATACAAGGACTTGAATGTCCTCTTCCACACTGTGCACAAGGTGCCAAGGAGGATCCTGAACCAGACCCAGAACTGTTGTACCCTGAACTGTGACCACTACTGGATCTGTATCCTGGTCTGAACCCTCGAGGTTTGTGTCTAAAACCACTCTTCTTGTTCCTACTTCTTCCTCTGTAATTACTCTGGCCACCACTATCCGGAGTACCCATGGGGGGAACACCTGAAGAACCCTCTGCTCTGTTTTTCTTTGCTCTTCCGCTGTCATCCACAGCATAGCTAATCTCTATCTGTCTAGCTCGATCCACTACCACATCAAAAGACTGATCGGACATCATGGCCAGGTTTGCATACCTCCTGTCCAGCCCCTTTAAGATCCTCTTCACCTTCATAGTTTTACGTAGCTACTCGTAGGGGCATACCGCTCGATTCTAGAAATTGCAGAGCATATTCATCTACAGACCTGCCATTCTGTCTTAAGGCATCAAAGGCCCACTGCTTTTGATCTCTAAAACTTTCTGGTACAAACCGGTTGATGAATAGTTCCACAAACTGAGTCCACGACAAACCCTCCATCCGAGGTAATATGTAGTCATTCATCCATTGTCTAGGCATAGGTCCCATGACATGCTGCATACACTCTATAAGTCTTCTATCAGTCAACTGCAATTCTGTTCTTGCCTGTCTGCAGGAATCCAAAAATCGATATGCATCATCTGACACATCATAAGTACCAGGCACCAACTTCTTGAAATTGATGATCTGTTTGTAAGGTTCCCCTCTTGGTGCGGTGGACTGCTGCTGCTGTGGAGGGTGGACCATATACTGCGCCATCATATCGATGGTTCTCTGCAACCCAGCTAGAGTAGCTGCCATTGGGTCCATGGGACCCTGTGCCATAAAGATCGATCTGACCGGTGGCACTGCTCTTCCACTTGAGCGACTCTAGGCCTCCTACCCCGCCTCCTGGCAAAGCTCCTCATCTGTCTTGACACCTCGTCGAGCACATCGGTTCAGTGCGTGGCGGCTCTCACCTTCTATGCATTTTCCTGAAATTCAGTAGCATTAGCTCACAATATTCAAAACAGCATGTTACACAGCTCTATAGACTCATATTTATACATGATTATATGAAGCAGAAACTAGAAGCAAAGATGACAATGCAAGACGATTATGGACCCTATTTTCCGCATGTGACTCCTGGTAGACTCTTCCCAATACTTTAGACAAACATTCCCTAAGAATCTGGAGCCTAAGCTCTAATACCACATTTGTCACGACCCAACCTATGGGCCGGACAGGCACTAGGACCTGGGCCAGCCTAAAGCCCCCGAGGCCCGTAGTAAGCCTAACTATTCCTTAACCCAACTCTAAGGCCCATTTGGGCCCAATTTCAAGGATTCAACCGGACAGAGTCCGACCATAAAATGGACCTTTCAACGGGGAGTTTTTGACTCACCCGACCTATAAACACAATAAATAATCAATTAGGGAGCTCAGCTCACCCTCCACATACTCATATCAACATAAAAATAAATGGGAGCTCAGCTCCCTCATCCAGTCCATCAGCATGCATAAAATGATAAGTTTACAGGTCCAAATAACAATTTACATTACAGACCCAAATCAAATAAATATTTCTAGTACATGCGAAAATTCTAGAAGTTTATAAGTTTATACAAAAATAAATAAACGACCTGCGAGGGAGAAAAGCAGGTTAACCTCAAAAATATCCTCCTGTGGCTTAGAAAAATATTGAACAGGAGTGAGCGTTCGACTCAGAGAGTAAAATATCAATTTTAACCATAATCTCTATAACTATCTAAAACTAATGCATCCTGTAAAGTGAAATGCAACATCAGCAATAAATTCACATCATAACAGCAAAAAGATAATTTGGAGCACTCACACACCTAATAATATCAATCATAATATATGGGAGCTGATCCCCTATACAACTCTCTTAAATCCAACCTGCGCCAGCGAAGAACTCAAGCTGGACTTTTGATTAATATACCAAATCGGGGTCCCAGCGAAGAACTCAAGCCGTGACTACCCCCGAAGGACCGAGTCCCAGCGAAGATCTCAAGCCTTGTCTACCCGTCCTATCCATAGTCCACACCACATCACACGCACGCCAACGAACGCACACTGCTCCAAATTATCACAACAACATCCATGGCACTTTAACAGTTATGAATGCAACATAAATCGTGCCTAGAGTTTAACTACATAGATATATGCATAGAAGTGATGCATGGGCATGCTTGAACATATAATAATATCGAAATTACAATTAAAATTAATATTTTACTCACAGACTTGACAGCGGTTACTGTGGCGGCTGGGCGGAGGAAGAAGGCTGTCCCGGCTCACTTGACAATTTCATTACAATTATTTAATACAATTGACTCAATACAAATCAAGAAAAGACCAAATACATCCTAAGTCGTGCCGAAAATCCGGTAGAGTCTCTCCTATACCTAGGACCTACCCAACCTGCAAAAGGGCTCAAAACACACTTCTATATTCACAACTCATATATCCACAACTCAATCACATCACACAGCCCCTCCTGGGCCCATCAAATCAGTCATTCATCACAATATGTAACATTTTAATTTAGTCCTTATAATTGATCATTTTTGCAAAAACTGCCCAAATAAGCTCTAAAAATTCTAAAACTTTGCTCCGCGGTCCTTAGCAATATTACTAGGCTATTGCAAAAAGAATCATAATTTTCTGAGCTACCACGAATATTTTATGGATTTTTAATCCTATTTAAGCACTAGAAAATTACGAAAAAGCAAGGTTCGGGTTTACCTTTGCCGATTCCGACTCAGGGGATGCACTCGGGACGTCTGACAATGGTGGGGTAGCCAAAACCTCGATTCAATTCGGAGACTTTTTCCGGTAGCCGGTCTGTCTGACCGGAAATTCACAGACCTGGACAACTATCGAATTTCCTCGAATTGAGGATACCTACACGAAGCCCACAACACGGGGGTTAGTATAAAATTTTTACGGAATTTTCTAAGCTCATTTAATGCTCGGAAAAATACTGCGAAGATCTGTGGGACCCACCGAAAAACGATGTCGGAAAATTTTGAAATTTATATCCCCGCGAAGCTCTCGACGAGTGGAGCGCTCTGGTACTCTCGATTTTCTCGTGGGGTTTACGGTTTGTGAGAAATCTAGCCCAAAATTCAAAATGGGCTAAAATTTCCCGGGCAAAAATTGGACAAACCGCTCGATGGATTTCGGTGTTCTTGGTGTCTATGGAAAGCTCTCGACGAGTAGATGAGTTTAGACACAAGACTCGGTTCGATTGGTGGCCGGATCGGCCGGATTTAGGCCGGGAAGACGAAGCGGCGCTCTTGCGTGTCACGTTGCTTCGGGCGCCGTTTTTCGGCGTTCCAGGCGGCGGCCGGTGGGCTGGGATGGCTGGGGACGGGCGCCGGCGAGCTGGGGTGGCAGGGGAGGTAGCGGTGCGGCAAGGGGAGGAGGGAGGAGAGAGAAAACGGGAGAGGAAGAGAGGAGGAGAAACGCGTGCGGGAGAGGAAGAAAAAGGAAGAAGAAGGCCGGTCCGATTCGATCGGTCCGATCCGGTCCAGTTTGATCGATCGGTTCGATTCAGAATACAAAATTTTAAATTTTTACTCTGCCTTGGGACCAAAACGAGGTCCAAAATTTCAGAAAACTCAGAAAAATTTGTAGACTCCAAATATATTTTTAGTTTTGCCACGTAGTCTTTAAATTAATTTTTTAAAAATCATCAAAGTTTATATTTTCGAAAAATCGAACCCGATTTTTAAAATCCGAAAAATCTCAAATAATTTCTTAAAATTGAAATAAAATTAAAATATCAATATTACTCATAAAATAATAAAATTTAAAATTTTTGGGGTGTTACACTTTTAACCTCCAATTACCATTTTTTCAGTTAGACGTTGACCTGCACAGTTTCAGCATGGAGCTTAGTCAATATTTTTCTTTTCTCTCTCAAGTCATATTTTTCTCTCTATAGACAGAATAATTTTTCATGCGTAAAGAGAATAATTTTACACTTTGTATAAGAAAGGAGAGATAAATGTTGACTAAGTATCATACGGGATCTATTCACATCAATTTCTAACTAAAAAATCAGTAATTGAAAGTCAGAGAGATTTTACTATATAAAATTTAAAAGTTTTTGAGATTTTATGTTACATTTTAAAGTTAAAGGACTGCAGTGTTATAACTATATAAGTTCATGGACAGTTATTGAAATTTATCCTATATATATATTTGCAAGTGGTGGGTCCCACATTACCATGTAGTTAACATTATGCTATGTCAGCATCCACATAGGACAAATTAACGTGGTTGCGCATACTCCCTTATGGTGAAAATAAAGTTAAAGTTCATGTATTTGGCACTAAATAAAGTACATGTCCTCAATGCTAAAAAAGCTAATTACTTTTTTTTTTCTTAAATTGCAAACTTTGCATTAAACAGCCCTTAGGCATCAACATACAAAATATTCCGCAAATCTTGTGGACTGGCATTAATCTAGTTACAATTAATATTCCCAAAAAGAATATTTTTTTGCTATGAAATCTATTGCTTTGTTAGTAAACCTCTTTACAAGAGAGAATACTACTAAAGAAAAAGGAGGAACCAGAGCCTTTATAGCTATGACAGAAGTGCTTATTTCCTAACAAGAAAAATATTCAGAAGTATTATTAAATAGTTTATTTTTATTAGTAATTTTATAGTTTAATATTATAAATTTATAAATATTTAGAATAATTAAAAAAATAAATTAGTAGAAGTGAGATTTAGTGTTTAAGGTTGTTTATTAATTTTATTAGAATAAACTAAAAATTTTTTAATGAAGTAATAATACTTATAGAATTAAGAATATATAATTACAATATGATTTTTGGTATAAATAGAATTACCATTAATTCAAATTTTAAGTTACATTAATTATAGTAATATTAACAATTGAAATTATCTATAGATTTAACAACAGTTAAGTTATTACTAAAAATTATTAGCGACAAATTTGCACAAAACTACTTCTCATTGCTTAAAGGTTTAGTGATAAATACGTTGTCGTTAAAGATAATTAGCCATGAATTGATATGAAATAACGACGGATTTTGTGGCACTATTTATGTTATTTGTGTCAAGTAGTCATCTATAGCTATAGATATATTTTTATTGATATTTTCATAAATAATATAAATTATGAAGGGCATTTTGGGTAATACAAATTCTCCGCCCCATTCATACATTTATAAATATATTATGTATATCATATTATATACATATAGGGTTGTGATGCTTCCATTTTTCTTGATTTCACTTCGAGGCACAAAGCAGAGAAAGCAAAAAAGCATGGGAAACCAAAGGATGGGAGGCTTTGAAATGATAGATGCAGCAAAGGCCAAGAGAGAGAGGCTTATTGCCCAACACAGTTTCATCTACAGATATTATTCCCTTTGCAGCTTGTGATAGTTTTCACCTCACCGGTGGCATTTACTATGATTTTTTATTCATATTTCTTTTATGGGTTGGTAATGGAAGTGCATGTGTCTCTTATGCTTTGGAGCATTTTCCACACAAGATCTCAAAAGTTATTTTTATCTGTGCTATAATGGTGTCTGATGGTTAGAGGCCTTTCATGACAGACCTTAGAAAAGAACACATTCATAGGTCTATGGGTCATTTTCACTTATGTGTCTCTCACTCATCCTATCTTTTTCTGATGTGGGAATGCATATTCCCAACAATCTCTCCCTTAAGTGTGAATTTCTTTTATATTGGGCTTACTAGGCCTGCTTTCTCTGAAACAGAAGCTTTTTTTCTTAACTCAAGTATTACAATGTCACCAAGAACCTCAATTACTCCATCAAATCCACTCGAGTATGCACATCTAAGAGCCATGCTAGAGCCATCATGTGTATCAAGAGTCTTTACTCTATCGATTTGCTCTTCTCCAGAAGAGTGCCTTTTTGCTTTATAAGGTATACCAGAATCTTTCGACTCTTCCATCCATATGTCAAACCACCACAGGAATCACTAACCACCATTTTCATACTCGTCTTTGCCAAACCATCTGCTCTGATGCCACTTGTTAGTGATCTAGGGAGTGCAAAGCGCTTGAGAAGAATCCTTTTTGATGGGTCTTATGGCTAATAGACTCGACACCACATTCAACCCAAAATCTTAAGTTAATGGGCCTATGGATCTTTCCTGCTTATATATCTCTCACTCATCCTATTTTTTTTCGATGTGAGAATTTAATACTTGTATATTTACAACATATATTATACTAGCTAGAAATATATTTTATGGTAATTAAACTTGTAATGCGATATTTATATATCGTTTGAATTTAGTCAATTACTTTGCAAATAGTTTGATAAAATTATATTCATTTTTTAAATGGGTTTGCATAGATATTTTCATGAGATTTTTTGTAGTAATTTTTTTGCTTTATGATTTTAGTGCGGCCAGGGCTAGTTGGTACGGTTCCTTGGCACCAAGTTTGAATAGTGGATACGTTGCAGTTGGTATTCACACTGTTTAAAAAGTTGGGCTGGTTGTGGCATTTGTTTTTAAGTTTGATTAACTTTATTAATTATTTATTTTGATTAATTGCTATATTTGATTACTTTTTTTTTTTCAAATTTTTATTTAATTTGATTTGATTTGATTTTGGTCTTTTGGCAGATAAATGAAAAAAACAAAACTCATTGTAGCAACAAAGTCACTACAGATCTCAATCACAATAACCAAATATATCTTGTTCTCTGCAGCAAGGCCTTCATGGCCATGACAAAGATATTTTTAAAATTTACAAAAATGTAAATAAATTAAAAAATTAAAAAAATATTAAAACTGGAAAAAACAAGAAGAAATTAAATAAAATTGTTTTCCTAATTCCCTATTTAGAATTTAAAATTTTACAAAAATTTAATTAAATATAATTATTTTTTTATTAATTCTCTATTTGAAATGAAAGAATCGAGTTTTTTATAACTTTTTAAAAGATTCATTTTCAAAGAAATATAAATCAATTATAATGGTATGAAAATTCATTTAAATTTTTTTTAAATGATTTATTTCAAACAAAGCTAATATAATTATATCTTAACTTAATAAATAATATAAACTTATCTTAAAATAAAATTTAATAATACAAGAGAAAAAAGCATTTATATGAATAAAAAAAAAACGTTAATAGGAAGAAATTAATGCACCTACATATGCTTTAGCGAAGTTGGAGCGGGCTGACGTTGAAGAGTTGTTCTGTAAAGAAGAGTGCCCCGCTTCCATTTTATCTTTGCTCAATATTGATGTTAAATCTGTTTCTTGTTGAATGAAATGGTTTTGATCAACTAGACTGAGTACATATGAGGGATTGAGTATTTGCATGCCATTAATGGTCAATGACAAATGCTAAATAAATATATGCTAGAGAAACTCTCAAAAAAAAAAAGCAACAATTCATTATAATTACTATAACCATTGATCATTTAATATGAAAACCCAAAAAAATCACTAGCAATTTCATCATCCTTATTCCTTAAAGATTTACAAAGAAATATTCCAATTCTAGCATTTTCTATCGTCCTTTCATAAAAGATAGATTTTGTTTTTTTTGTTTTAACCTTCAAATGTTGATGGGGCATTAGAGAATCAAGTATCAATTCATAGATCTTGACTCTTCTGGTGACTTCCTTATCAGGAAATGTGCCTGTATCAATAAAATTTTGAAATATGCTTGATCTTGTGATTTTCTACACCACTTAATCTCCTATCCAGTTCTCCATACAATTCAGTAACAATTAACTCTTGAATCGTAGAAATGTTCTGTAAACCCTCAGGCAGAAACCCCGACTTAGGACAATACGAAAATTGAAGACACCTCAAACTTGGAAAAGCCCAATTTACAATCTCTGTCGACTCCACTAGATCCCTTGAAGCAATTATCAAAGTTTCCAACTACGGAAATCCACCTGCCTTGCAAAACTCCTTGCCAATGAGCTTTGTATTGTAGGCATCCTAAAGTTCAAAATGTTTTAATTTGTGAAAAAATGGAAGAACTGAAAATTGGTTCTCCAAGAGATTAGAAAAACATAGTACTAGAATGGTTAGGTAGAGTTGATTTGCAACAAAGAAAGGGAGAGTTGCCAATGAATGACCAATAAATGACTTTTGAAGTTCAAAGAATGAAAACACTTAAAGAATGCAAAGTTTTCTTTATTGGAGCAAGCTGAAGCCAATAGAGTTGAAAAATTCAAAGTAGCTAATCCTGGATGAATGGCATAGCAGCAGGAAAGTTGTATATTTAACTAAAAATTGTTAGAGTAGTTGCTAACACGCGTTTGTTACTCACTAATTAGTTAGCATAACTAATTTTTGATGTAAAGACATTCTATAAATAGTGAGCCAATCAATAAAAAGAAGCATATTTTCAGCTTCCATTTTTCAGTGTTTGTCATTTTGTTATGGTATCAGAGCTGGTTATTTGTTGCGTCTCTATTATTCATTTTTCTTGCTCAGTTTTCTGATTGCTTCTCGACAAAATAATTTTTCACCATGACAACTACAAATCAAACACCAGATCATTTGACAAATCCTTCGAATCCATACTTTCTTCATCCAAATGAGAATCCAGCACTTGTTGTTGTATCTCCAGTTCTTGCTGGATCCAATCATCATTCATGGTCGAGGGCCATGATTATGGCTCTTCACTCCAAGAATAAAGTCAGATTCATTGATGGATCTCTCAGGAAGCCAATTAGTACAGATCAGATGTTTGCAGTTTGGGAGAGATGTAACACTATGGTTCTTTCTTGGATTACACATTCTTTGTCTACATCAATAGCTCACAGTATTTTGTGGATTGATTCAGTGGCTGAAGTGGAAGGATCTCAAAGATAGGTTCTCTTAGGGAGACATATGTTTGGATTTCAAATTTGCTAGAGGAAATTTATGGTTTTAAGCAAGGTGAACTTTCGGTAATTGATTATTTCATGCAATTGAAGATTTTATGGGATGAATTAGAGAATTTTAGGCCTATTCCTTCTTATACTTGTGTATCTCCTTGTAGTTGTGGTGCTCTTATTACTGTGAAAGCCTATGGATAGAATGATTATGTCATTAGGTTTTTGAAGGGATTAAATGAACAATATGATAATGTAAAATCTCAGATTATGCTCATGGATCTGTTCCCATAAATTAATAAGGTTTTCTCATTGGTAGGACATCAGGAGAGGCAGTTATTCCCTATAATTCTTGATTCGAAAGTTTTAGTTAGCAAATCTGTTACTCAAGGGTTTTTCTTATGGGAGAGGTTTCAGTGATGGAAGAAAGAGATTTAGTGCCCAGAATAATAACAAAGTGTGTACATATTGTGGCAAACTAAGGCACACTGAGGAAACATGCTATAGAAAGCATGGATTCTTGCCTGGATTCAAATTCAGGAATAATTCTATTACAAATAATGTTGAGGCAGATCTAGATGAGAAACCTGTTGAAATTGTTACGGCTGGTGAAAGCAATAATTCTACAGCTCATGTTCTTACTTTGAAGGAATATTAGCAATTAATGGCTCTTATTCAGCAATCTCCTTTTAACAAAGATATTCATTCCACAAATCAATTCAGTTCCTCCAATTCTTTTAATCCTGGTCTAGGTAATTCTTTTGTCTTTTCTTGTTCAGTTCTTCCTAATATTTGGCTTCTGGATACACGAGTTACTGATCATATTTGTTTTTTCATTTCTTATTTTACCACTTATAAGATAATTAAGCCTATTTCTATTAAACTTCTAGATGGCAATCATCTTGTTTCACATTTTTCTGGTATAGTTCATTTTTCTTCCTCCTTACTTGTATATGATTTTCTCTATATTCCTCAATTCAAATTCAATTTAATATCTGTCAGCAAGCTTACTTCTTCTTTACTTTGTGAACTCATTTTTCATCATGACTAATGTTCCATACAGAATCTAAGTACCTTGAGGAAGATTGGTTTAGCCAAAGTTCATGGAGGCTTGTATGCACTAATAAATCCCGCACTGCCTTCTCCTAATGTCATGTCCTCTGTCAACGTTTTTTTAGCTACTTCAGTCTCGGCAGACTTCAATCTCTGGCACTACCATTTTGGTCATCCATCCACAGCAAGATTAGCTTCAATTTAGGACTTATATTCTAATGTTTTTTTGTTTTTTTTTTTTTTTTTTTTTTTTTCTGGTCATGTATGTGAAATATGTCATTTTGCTAAACAAAAGAAGTTGTCCTTTCTAGTTAATCATTCTTATTCTCAAGCTATTTTTGACCTCATTCATATGGATATCTGGGGTCCGTATTCTGTAACTGGTATCCATGGTCATAAGTACTTTCTTACAGTTTTAGGTGATTTTTCACGATATACTTGGATTTTTCTCATCGAAAATAAATCTGAAGTTTAGCAGCTTGTTCAATCTTTTGTTATACTTGTGGATACCCAATTTTCTGCCAAAATTAAGACAATCAGAATTGATAATGGATTAGACTATTCCATGCCAAAATTTTATGCTTCTAGAGGTATTCTTCATCAAACCACTTACATTGAGATGCCACAGCAAAACGCTATTGCTGAACGCAAACATCAGCACATCCTTTCTGTTGCACGAGCCCTTTTATTCTAGGCTAAACTTTCAAAAATTTTCTAGACATATGCTGTATCTCATTCAGTGTATCTCATTAATAGATTACCAACTCCCTTACTTGGTAATAGAACTCCTTATGAAAAGTTACATAACTCTGTTCCTGATATTTCCAATCTTCGAGTGTTTGGATCTTTGTGTTTTGCTAGTACGCTTGTTGCTCACAGATCAAAGTTCAATTCATGAGCACAAAAATGTTTATTTCTAGGCTATAAGCATGGGACAAAAGGTTACATTCTTTTTGATCTAAACACTAGGGAAATCTTCTTGTCTTGTAATGTTTAATTCTATGAGTCCGTGTTTCCTTACTCTAATTCTTCTAATCTTGTTTATATTTCTTTACCTCAAAATATCATAATTCCATATTCTGATTTCAATCCTTCTATAACTGATTCTGTAACGTCTTCACATTGGACACTCCAGTACAGTCTACTATTCTGGCGCCTGATGTCTACCTAGACAGTCAAGACGTTTGGAGCTATATCTGTGACATTCAGAAAAGTCATAGATAAAAATAAATAACAATTATAAGAAGGAAAATGAAAACAAAGAAATCCAAGCATAATGGTTAAATGAGCCGAGGGTCACGGCGATGGGTGACCACACGAGGAAGTGACAGCGAAGTCAACTGTAACCCTAAATTCGTACGGGACATCATGACACCGCAGTCCTAGGAAAAATTGCGAAGCTAGGGAAAATGTGAAAATCACAGAAAAAGGTTGAGAACCAGATCAAATAATTAGATCAGTGTTCTAGAAGAAATACTGAATTAATTGCAAGCTGGATCAGACCGGCAAGGGGCAAATTGGTCAATTCACCTCTAGAGGTGATTTATGACTTAACTGTCCAATAAAATCAAAGAAATGAAAATTTTGAAATGTAGATTTAAATTAAAGAACCATGGAAAAACTAAGGAAAAAGAAAAAGAAAAGAAAATAAAGAAATATGACATCATCAAGCATGACATCATAAAACAAATATAATAATTATTTAAGTAAATCATTTTTATGGATAAATATTAAAGTAAAGATAAAAACCATTAAAAAACAAAAAAAATCCTCATTTTCTTCCAAATGGCCGACTCACCATCTTCTTCCTCTCTCCCTCATATTTTTTCTTTCCTCCATTAATGAATCTTAGAGCTTACAAACACTAAATTTTCACCATAAAATTTATAGCTCCCAAAACAAAAACTTCATATTTGCTTATGGTGAGAAGATTAAAAGGGAAAGATTAAAGAAAGATTGAAGTTACAAGAAGAAGGAAAAGCCAAGTCAAGGTTAGTGTTTAAACTTATAATTTTTTTAATTAAATTCATGTTTATGTAGTTGGATTAACATAGAAATTGTGAAAAATTTAAATAAATTACACATGTTAGACCAATTGGGGAATTTCGGTCAACCTTAGGGGAAATAGGATTTGCTTGAGTTTGATGCAATTGGTGGTGGAATTAAGTATAATTAAGTAGGTAGAAGTAAGTTATACACTTTAATTTCATTGATTGAATGAATTGCAAAAATAGGGTTTTTGAGTTCTTGAAATTAGGAGAAAATTTGGAGAAAATGGTCAATTGATGCAATTAACCCTAATTGAGGTTAGAAATGGTCAATTGGGACCAAATGTGAGGTATTTGAATGAGTGAAAATGAAATGCAATTCGGATTAGTGAAGGCTTCCAATCTGGCAGTTTGACCTAGGTCACTTTCAAGGACCAAAACTATAATTCTGCCATCCCAATTGGTATAAGGCCAATTGGATACGAAAGTAGACACATAATGCCACAATTTTTGTGTAGAAACCATGCCTAGAAAATGACATTAAGATAGTGAACAATTTGGTCAAACCCAGAATTGGCACACTGCCACTGTGCAAAAATGACCAAATAAACAGTGTTTGTTCATTTGGCCATAACTTCGTCTAGGCAGATCCAAATGACCTGATTTTTGAACCATTAGAAAGCTATGACATAGTACTACAACTTTCGTGATGAATACCAACCCAAATTCTGCCCATAACCAAGTCATTTTTCCACCCAAAGTTGGTTTCCAAAAATTGCTAGAACCAAAAACCTGCCCAGAATTCTGGGTAGATACCAATTCGGCTAGCCTTAGAAAAATGGCCATAGCTTGGGCTATAAAACTCTAAATGGAGTGATTCAAAAAGAAAATTAAAGATAAGACATTAAGGAACAACTTTGATGGAGGAAAGTTGGCCAAATTCCCACTGTAGGCAGACAAATAGAATAGTATAAATAAGTAACCAAAAACTGAAATTTTGAGATTCAACCCTAATAAACTTTGAATTGAATTTGTTAATCAATGCCAACAAAAACATGACTCAAAATGTGGTATGTGAGTGCAATTAGAATTAATAAACCTATTTAGTAAGAAAAAGTCAATATTTTGACTTGAATAGTGCAATGAATAGTGACTCAAAATGCAAAATTCAAAGGATACCAATTTAAGCAAATTTAAGGCTGCAACTACGTAGGCATGAAATAAATTAATGGATTTATTATGAGATATAGTACTGAAACACTGTAAACTGTGTGTTTCAGTTGAAAAAGAGGCTGGAAAGGCATCTTCAAGGAAAAACCAAAATTTGGAGTAAACTAATCAACAAAGAGGTTTGTGCACAATTTGTGTTTTTATTGGTTATGTTTCTTCATATGTCTTTTGACTAAATGATTTAATTTCTTATTGTATTATGTTTATCAAATATTGAATTTATCTCAACAATTATTGAAATGTGTTATGGTATAAATGAGTTTAGTTTTGGAAAATGAAATTAGTTATGATTTTATTTTGTCATGAATTGAATAAAGTTAGCTTTGGAAAAATTTTGATTGAAACATACTTGACATGGGAAATGGATAAAATTTGCTTTGAATTGTGATGAACATAAAAATTATTGGATATTAGAATTTACATTGAATTGAATTGTGTTGCGATTTATGCACACAAAAAGGATAAAGAGATTTATGATATTATTTTATACCTCACTATAGATGCTTGACTAGGTTGTTACCCGTCTCCCTCATTTGTTGAGGAGACAATGGAGTTAGCTTTGTTTTGTTTTGAATACCATGGTATGTGCACAGGCTTAGATTCTCCTCTTATTAGTGGTTAGATCTAAGTTTTTCATTGGCCCTTTCGGAAGTTTTATTATTGTGCTGTGTACTGTGCACGATGATTCAACCTCCCCGACCATAGGGAGTTAGAATCCCGATTCGACCTCCCCAACCATAGGGAGTTAGAATCGCCCCGAAGATGGCCCTTACGGATTAGTCTTGCATAGTTATTGAGATAAAGAATGGGTTTTGAATAGTAAGAATTGTAATTTCAAATGGGATTTATGCATAATTGATTTTATTGAAATTAAGTTTTGTTTCCATAAATTACTAGAATTACTTTAAATGTTCAGTTATGATTTGATAAATTGAAATTCTTGAGTAGAGTCATTTTAACAAATGATTTATTTTATTGGCAACGAATATTTTGATTTTTGGAATTTTGATTGAATTTCAAGATTTCCAAATTCTTTGCTAAAATTTTAGTAAGGTATTGTATATTATGTTTTAAATCATGGTTGTGCACCACTGAGTTTACTACTCAGCGATAGTTTTGTATGCTGTCGCAGGTGAAAGTAAAGATAGAGCAGTCGAATAAGATTTCTGATAGCTACACCTTGAAGACTCATTGGGATTAACTTCGGGTATATTAGAGGTATACTCTTGTACATTAGATTTTGATGTATGCATGTAATTATATGTATGTAAATTGTTTGAGCAGTTGTACAAGAACTTTTGTAATATTATTTTGGGTATGTAATTAAAATGCAAATTGTTGTAATATTCAAATTTATTTCTGAGTTTTGTAACCAATGTAAATAATTAAATTTTTGTATTTTGTGAATGAGAAAATATTCTTTTTTTGAAATGAGATGCTTCGAATTGCGGTTGATTTTGAGTTGAGCTTCTTGTATGAGATTGTGAGATGAAATAGATTTGTATTGGAGTTATGGTTGAGTAAAAATATTGAAAGTGTATTTCTTTTTAGGTTTTGAAGAACTGTTTTCTCAAAATACAATTTGGTACTCTGCCGGAATTTTTGTAAAAATTGCGGTAGTTTTAAATATCCAAAAATTTGATTTGTGACTTAATGTCAATTAAAAGTTTTAATATTTGTAAAAAAAAAATTACCCACCAACTTAAAAATGTATAGAAATTGTTTTAAAATCCCTTGTAGTATATTTAATGGGTTACCGGTAGGCGAAATACGGTAATTCGTTAGGTATACTACAGGATCATGTTATGCCTTACGGAGGAGTAGGGTGTGACAGATTCTTCCGTTCCTGTTTCTCATAATTCTAATTCCCAACATGCTTCTGAATCTCTTCCTACACGTCACTCCACTAGAGTTCATAAACCTCCATCCTACTTACAAGCATATCATTGTAATCTCTCCACTTCTCATTCCTCCAAAACTCTTTATCCTCTATCTACTGTCTTATCCTATCATCGCTTGTCTCCATCACATAAACATTTTGTTCTTAATTCTTCTGTTATTGAGGAGCCTCACACATATAATAAAACATGCTTGTTGGAAGGATTCCATGCTTTATGAGATTCAAGCTTTAGGGCAGAACCAGACTTGGGAACTAGTTGATCTCCCACCTGGCAAGAAGCCCATTGGCTATAAGTGGGTATATAAGATCAAACTAAAGGCTGATGGATCTATCGAGTGTTATAAAGCCCGCTTGGTAGCGAAGGGACATACACAGACTGAGGGTATTGATTTTTTTGACACCTTCTCACCTGTAGCTAAGATGACAACAGTGAGATTGTTATTAGCAATTTCTGTTGCACAGGACTGGTGTCTCCACGAATTAGATGTGAATAATGCCTATTTGTATGGTGACTTACATGAGGAGGTCTATATGAACTTGCCACCTGGTTTTCAGTCTTCTACTCCTAATAAAGTATACAAATTATTGAAAAGTTTATATGGTTTAAAACAGGCTGGTCGGCAATGGTTTTCTAAGCTATCTACTGCCTTATTGCTATTGGTTATGCTTAGTCCAAGTCTGATCATTCATTGTTCCTAAAGCACACTAATTCTTCCTTTATAGCCCTCTTGGTTTATGTAGATGATGTAATTTTGGCAGGGAATGATATGACTAAAATTGCTTTTGTAAAGAGTTTTCTTGATCAGACTTTTCGCATCAAAGATCTGGGCACATTAATGTTTTTCCTTGGCTTAGAAATAGCCAGAAATTCTAAAGGCATAGTGATTAATCAACGCAAGTATGCTTTAGAAATTCTTTTAGATGCCGAATATCTTGCTTCCAAACCTGTTTCGACACCAATGGACGGTTCTTTGAAATTAAGCAAAACTGGTGGTACTCCTCTTTCGATGTTGCTTCTATGAGCGATTGATTAGTAGACTCTTATATCTCACCACCACACAACCTGATCTTACTTATGCTGTCCAACAGCTAAGTCAATATCTTACTGTCCCAACTGATAATCATTTAAAGTCTGCCCATCGTGTTTTGTGGTATATTAAAAAGTCTCCAGGCCTTGGTTTATTTTTCCTTGCTAACTCTTAACTCCAATTGAAATGCTTTGTTGATTCTGACTGGGCAGGGTGTCCTGATACTAGGCGATCAATTACGGGTTTCAGTGTTTTTCTTGGAAACTCTTTAGTTTCTTGGAAATCTAAGAAGCAAACAACTGTTTCACGCTCCTCTTCAGAAGCTGAATATAGGGCTCTCACAGTAGTGACTTGTGAAATCCAGTGGCTAACGTATTTACTTGCAGATTTTCAAATGTCTTTTAAGCAACTTGCCTTGGTGTCATTTGATTCATGAAAAGCTTCAGCAAGGTCTTATTAAGTTGCTTCATATTTCTACTTCAGCGCAGATAGCTGATATCTTCACTAAGCCCTTGACACCTGCTCCTTTCCTGACTTCACAACACAAGCTGGGAATGCTTGATATTCATTCTCCAGCTTGCGCCGGGCCAAGGAGGGGGGGGGGGGGGTTTGTGGGGTTCGGTTTTGGAGCAAGCTGAAGCCATTAGAGTTGAAAAATTCAAAGTAGCTAATCTTGGATGAATGGCATAGTAGCGGGAAAGTTGTATATTTAACTAAAAGTTGTTAGAGTAGTTGCTAACATGTGTTTTGTTACTCACTAATCAGTTAGCATAACTAAGTTTTGATGTAAAGACATTCTATAAATAGTGAGCCAATCAATAAGAAGAAGCAAATTTTCAGCTTTCATTTTTCAGTGTTTGTCATTTTGTTATTCTTAGCATAACGATAGCTCTCATCAACTTAATTAGAAATGGCTAAAGTTATGATTTATATAGAGTCTCAAACATCTTCTACTGTATAGAGTCATTTCATAAATATCTAACGGCTTGTTTTAGTAGAGAAATAGCCATTATTTTCTTCTTCTTTTTTTGTGAAACTTCGTTAAAACTAAAAATAGCTAGCTACTTTTGAAAGTAGCTAGACTAGTTTTGAAATAGCATTCAGCTAAAATTACTTCTAAAAAAAAATTTGAAAAGCACTTTTAAAAATAATTTCAAAATACCAATTGTTGGAATTATAAATCTTACATCAAGGAAGTATAAATATAAAAGAGTAAATATAAGTGGTTAGATTACAATATTGACTTAACTAGTGAATTTAATGTGAAAAACAAGATAATAATTTATATAAACCTGAATTAAAATGAATTAAATTATAATTTGACTAACACTCACTCTAAATTTAACATGATATCAGAACTTAAACTGGTTTGTGGATTTTAACTACCTATAAAGTTATATAATTGGGTTCGCATGAGTTAAAAATACAAATTAATTGTCAAGTGACAACCATATGGTTACACTTGAGGAGGCAATGTTAGAATTATAAATTCCGCGTTGAGAAAATATAAACATAAAAAGAGTATATATAAATGGTTACATTGCAAAATTGACTTGACTAGTTATTTTGATGTGTAAAGCAATCTAATAACTTATTTCATCCATTTGGATATAATTGTAATAAATTTTAAAAATTTAGTTATTTCGCATATAAATTGAAATTATAGGTATAAATATAAATTGACCCAAATATTTAGCATTTTTCTTACAAATTGCCTTTGTTATGGGCTTTAATCATTAAACTCTTGTATTGATATTACGTTGCGTTAAATCTATATTTTTATTTGCAAAAACGTTAAATCTTTTTATTTAAATAGAAGATATTAAATTCTTTTAACAGTTTTAAATATATATATATATATATATATATATATATATATATATATATATATATATATATATATATATATATATATATATTCCGAATAGAATGAGGAATTGTAAGCGGATAATAATTACAAATACTATAACTATATGCTAGAAAATTCTAATTGCTAAAAAAAAAAAAAAATTCATTGCAAGCACTATAACCTTTGATCACTTGCATACCTGGATAGTCCAAAACCGAAAAAACACTAGCAATTCCATCATCTTGAATCCTTAAAGATTTTACAAAGAAAGTTTCAAATACCATCATTTTCTATCGTCTTAAGTCCTAAAAGATATATATTTTCACCTTCATGTATTGATGGGGCATTAGAGAATCAAAGTATTATACAAATAAATCATAAATCTTGCTTCTTCTAGTGACTTCCTCAGAAAATTTCCCAATACCATTGAAATTTTGAAATATGTTTGATGTTGTAATTTTCTTTATCACTCAATCTCCTTGCAAGGTTTCCATGCAAATGAGATATATACAACTCTTGAATCGTAGAAATATTCTGTACTCCTTCAGGCAGAAACCTCAAATTATCACAATCGTCAAATCGAAGGTGCCCTAAACTTGGAAAAGCCCCATTTACAATCTCAGTCCACTCCACTAGATTCCATGAAGCAATTATCAAAATTTCCAACTTCGGAAATCCACCTGCCTCGCAAGACTCTTTACCAATGAACTTTGCTTGGTAGGCTTCCCAAAGTGTAAAATGTTCTAATTTGGAAAGAAACTGAAGAACTGAAAATGGCTCATCCAAAAGATCAGAATATATTAATTTTGAAACAATAGAATCAGAGAGTAATTTTAAAAATATGAAATTACCATGCTATTTTCATAATGTAAAAATTAAATAGTATTAAAAGAAGACTGCAGTTTCACTGTGCTCATTATGGGCACATAAGGGAAACTATAGAGCCGAATAAATATAAAAAAAATAGTAAAAATAGGTTATTTTAATTTGGAAACTATTAAAATTTTAGATTTAAAAAGAAAAGTTAACCTGTAAAAAGGAAAAATATATAATAAGATTACTTTTTACGAATTCTTTATCTATTAAAAAATTTTCAAATTTGAAGGGAAAATTAAAGATAAAAAGGAAAAATGCAACATTAAAAATGTTCTACTTAATGTATTTAAATACAAAATTGTTATGGAAGATTTTATTTATGGGTTTGAGTTTTTTACTAGTGAAAATACTTACTGATGACGATCCTAAAAAGTTTATAAGGGAAAAAAGGAGAGAAAAGGGAGATAGCTTAGAGAAGGAGGCTGCTAAGTATCTTGCTTGTTGTTTTTTAATTCTTATATTTTTCACTTGTGGTAATTTTGAAACAATATAATTAGAGAGTAATTTTTTTTACCATGCTATTTTCATATATAATGTAAGATATCAAATCTGCTCTCAGAATTTGTAGAAATTAAATAGTATTAGAAGAAGATTGCAGTTTCACTGTGCTCATTATGGGAACTTATGGGAGTCTATAGTAATTCTGAAAAAAAAAAAAAACTATAGAGCTGAATAAATATAAAAAAAATAGTAAAAATAGGTTATTCTAATTATGAATCTATTAAAATTTTAGATTAGAAAAGAAAAGTTCAGGTGTAAAAAGGAAAAATATATGATAAATGACTTTTTAAGAATTCTTGATCTATTAAAAAATTATAAATTTAAAAGGAAAAATTAAAGATAAAAAGGAAAAGCATAACATTAAAAATTTTTTACTTAATATATTTAAATACAAAATTGTTATGGAATATTTTATTTATGGGTTTTTCTCCTATTTAATAAAAATTATCACAATTTCTTATATGACAATATTTTCTTATATTGTTGTTTCCTATTTAATAAAATTTAGGAGAATATTTTTCTTTTTTATTTAATTAGAAGTTGAGATTCGAAAGTCTATTAAATGAGTGGTATATTTTTAATAATTGAATAAATTATTTAGAGAAAATAAAATATTATAATTAATAATTAAAATTAATATTAATGTAAAAAATAAGAATTAATTGGATAAAATTTAGAATTATGTATGATTTTTTATTTAATAAAAATTATTATTTGGCATTATTAAGGGATGGAGAATAAATTAATGTCACCATTATTTGGCCAACACTTAATTTGACATTATCCTTTCAAAATAATAATAATAATAAAAAATAAAAAATAAAATTGACAGGATGTTGTCTGTAACCACATATGTATTTGTCATTGTCCCCTTCCTTGTGGGCCCTGTTAGTACAATCCCATTCCCACTAAATATAAAAGTCAAATAAAAGAAAATATTGATTTTGACAAATTTAAAGAGTTTGTAATAATTCAAAGAAAGAAAAGAAAATTAATGACTCTCTCATTTATTTTCTTTGTGCGCTCTTCAATACTATAGACTTTCTAATTCTAATTTAAATTTGAAATTTTTATTATTAATTATAATATTTTATTTATTTATTTATTAATTATTAATAAGCACAAATTCATTCTTGACAAATTAGTATTTTCTTTTATTTCTCTCATTTTATGAAATTTTCTTTTTTTTTAAAAAAAACCATAGAATTGATTTCTCTATAATATCTTATTTTCCTTTTATGATTTTTTCCCTTTTCTATAAAAAGTGTGTATTAATTTTGAATTATTGTCGATCAATTTTAGCCAACCCAAAATTTTTAGGATAGAAGCTTAGTTGAGTTGAGTTGAGTTGATCAATTTTATCAAACAAATATGATCTTTTAAAAGATTATAATAATTGTGATAACTCCATGTGCTTTTTTCTCTAAATTCTCTCTCTTTCTTTCTCTCTCTCTCTCTTCAAGCTTTTAGGGTGCTTACTAGTGAGCATTTTTAACAATAATTATCTCTCTCCCTTTTTTTATTTGTTTTTATTCTTTGTGTTTTCTTACTAGTGAGCATTTTTACCAATAATTATCTCTCTCCCTTTTTTATTTGTTTTTATTCTTTGTATTTTTCTCAATAATTTATAGATTTGTAATATTTTCGAAATAAATTTATATTTGTTCTCATTCTATTCTTAGAAATAGAAAAAAAAAAAAAGAAATATCAATAGTTGGTAAGGGTTATTTCTTTCTAAATTTCTAGTGAAGATGTCAAAAACTACTTTTTTTTTTTTTGAAATAGATTTGTATTTATTCTCAATCTATTTTTGTTCATACATGAGAGAGTAAAGATGATCAGATGGTAGTTGGTAAGGAGCCTTTTTTTTCTAAATTTTTAGCGGACCCACGCATTGGTGCTTAACACTAAGTTTAAAAAGCTACTCTTTTTTCGAAATAGAATTGTATTTGTTCTCAATATATTTTTGTTCATACATGAGAAAGTAAAGATAATCAATCGATAGTTGGTAATGAGTCTTTTCTTCATAAATTTCTAATGGACCAACGCGTTGGTGTTTAACAACAAGTAGAAAAGCTACTCTTTTTTCGAAATAGAATTGTATTTGTTCTCTATCTGTCTTTTCTTCCTAAATTTCTAGTGGACCCACGCATTGGTGCTTAACACCAAGTTCAAAAGCTACTCGTTTTTCAAAATAGTATTGTATTTGTTCTCGATCTATTTTTGTTCACACATAAGAAAGTAAAGATAATCAGTCGATAGTTGGCAAGGAGTATTTTCTTCCTAAATACACACGTTGTTGTTTATAGTTAAGGTTGAGAGCTACTCCTTTTTCTATTTGTTAGCTTAGCTAGACTCCAACAAAATTAATTATTTATGAAGAATTACTACTATAATTTTGTACTAAATTACTCCATAAAAAATATATGTGTTGATAATGATAAATTATAATATTTTTCATAAATATGATCATTGTTCAAAAAGTTGTTGGATTTATTTTAGTAACATATATAATATTTAATATGAAATAATAATAAAAAATCATAAATATCATACTTTCTGTCTTTCTAATTAAAAAAAATAATTTGCTCCTTAGTTTTCAAATTATCATTTTTGACTTTTGAATTTTGATTATAAAATTTTAAATTTTTACTATAATTCAATCTTCATATTTTAAAATAGACTAAATAATTTTAAAATTTAAATGTACTTTAATTCCTTAAGTATTTTATTATTATATAAGTGGTGAGATTGTAATATTGATTTTGCTAGTCATTTTGATGTGAAAAGTAATCTAACTTATATAAGCCCGAATTAAAATGAATTAAAGTATAATTTGACTAATACTCGTCCCAAATTTAATATAGTATCAGAGCTCAAACTGTATTGTGAGTTTCAGCTGCTCATAAGGTTGTATAATTTAGTTCATATGAGTTAAAGATACAAACTAATTATCAAGTGACAATCATGTGATTGCACCTGAGGAGGCAGTGTTTGGATTACAAATGTCGCATTGGGAAAAATATAAACATAAAGAGTAAATATAAGTAGTTGAATTGCAAAATTGACTTGACTAGTTATTTGGATGTATAAAGCAATCTAATAACTTATATAAATTCAAATTAAAATGAATTAAAATGTAATTTGACCAGCACTCTCTCCATATTTAATATGAATAATATCAATAATATCAAGAAGCCTTCTAAAGAAACGAATATTAATTATAATTATTTTATAATATTATAAATAATTTAAAAATTAAAAATATTTTTATTCCTTTATAAATTCCCCCTCTTATTTACACTTTTTTCATATGTAGATTCACTTTACAATTTATATTTATTTTATTTATTATGATTATGATTATATACATGTAAAAAATATAAAAATACGTATTTTATAAAAAAATAATATTATGTTATTAGATTTAGATTTTTATATTCATTAATTAAGAATTAACATGTAAATTAGTTAATTAATTAATTAACATTATTTTGACTTTTTTATATTAATTAATTAATTTTATTAATTAGTATTATTATTATTATTATCTTTTTTTATAATTGGAATATTTAATTAATTTTTTATTATTAAATTATATTTTATTTAATTTATTATAATGCATAAGTAATAAATATTATATTAACAATATATTAATTGTTCTTCAACTAAACTGTACACACAAAAGTAATATGTAATATAATAAATAATTAAAATTTTACTTTAATTAAATTTAACTAATGATGTTAATAATTATTAATAAATAATAATTTTTTTAAAAAAATATAATAGATGAATTATTAGTATAATTTTTTTTATTTATTAATATATTAATAATAAATATAAAAATTATCTGAAGCATCACGAGGGTCATGAGGCTTGTTATTTTTTTCAGATGAAATTTGATAATATATTAATAAGAATAATAAGATGAGTATAACATAATATTATTATAAAAAAAATATAAATATAGATAATTAAAATATTCTATTCAAAGATGATTTAGATAAAGTAAAATAATTTGTTGAGTAGTAATTTTTTTTTGGACGATCAAAGAAATTTTTTATAATATTGCTCTTCTGGAAATTTATTTTATTAAATTACCAAATGTCAACAGAGGAACAGACTATCCATACTTAATTCTCCAACTAAGAAAACTCAATAATTCACGCTGTATTTAGATTTGTCAAATAGTCGATTCAAATATTGAAAAAAAAAAAAAAAACTCCTACAAAGGAAGAAGAAAACAAAACTCCAATAATGAGGAGAAATAAAACCCAAATATTAGAAAGAGAACCTGAGATCTGTTCTCAAAGAATATAAATCTGAGGAGAGAAACTCAGATATATTCTAATAAATATATATTTGAGAGTTTATTGAAAAAAATAAAAAAAAATAAAAAAAATTAATCTAAAATAGCCATCAATGAAAAATTCACGTGTAGCCTCTAAAAAAAAATCTAAAAGAGAAAAAATTTGACGGGTAACGAGGTTAATTTATTTTATTGGAATGCTTTTATTATTATTATTATTATTATTATTATTATTATTATTATTATTATTATTATTATTAGCTGGATTTCTTGCTACTTTTAGACTGTCAAAATTATCAATACAAAATTCTACGGATATATCAATGAATTTAAAACTTATTCATAATTTGTCAATGATTTTTTAAATTCATTCTATCCATGAATTTAAAATTTATTAGTAATATGTAATAAATATAAAAATGTTTTAATTACCAATGAATTTAAAATCTATTGAGAATTTACTAATTGATTTGAAAATCCATTAGTAAATTTCAACAATAAAATCTCGCCTTTGAAAATAAGCCCATCTTTTTCTCAATTACCAATGAAATTTATAATATTTAAGTAATTTTTTCACTCAATAATTTTTTTTTCACCCATTTCAATTTTTCTTTTCTTTTCTCTCATTTATATATTTTTTTCTCTCATTTTCTTTCACTACAAGAAAAGTTAAAAATAACTACGAAAATTACCGACTACAAAATTTCGTGGGTAATTTACCGACGAATTACCGACGCTTTACCGATGAAAAGAGAAATAAAATTTAAATTAATTTTTACCGACGAAATTACCGACTAATTACCGACTAAAAGTTTACCGACGATGTAATTTCGTAAGTAAAAGTGGTGCCTAACATTAGCGGCAAAAGTAGTGACCAAATAATAAAAATAACGACCAAATGTTTTGTCGGTAATTACCAACGAAATGCTTTTCATAGGTAATAGTAAGAAAAAAATAGAAAATAAAATTTTAAAAAAAATACCTACGAAAAATTTTTCGTCGGTAATTACCAACGAAAAGTTTTTCGTAGGTAATATTAAGAACAAAATAGAGAAAAAAATTTTTAAAAAGCTAAAAAATTTTACCTACAAATTTTTTTTGTCGGTAATTACCAACGAAATATTTTTCGTAGGTAATATTAAGGAGAAAATAGAGAAGAAAAAATCTAAAAAGCTTGAAAAAATTTTAGCTACGAATTTTTTTCGTCGGTAATTACCAACGAAACGCTTTTCGTAGGTAATATTAAGGAGAAAATAGAAAATAAATTTTTTTAAAAAAATACCTACGAAAAATTTGTCGTCGGTAATTACCAACGAAAAAATTTTCGTAGGTAATATTAAGACAAAATAGAGAAGAAAATTTCTTAAAAACTAAAAAAAATACCTACGAAAAATTTTTCGTCGGTAATTACCAACGAAAAGCTTTTCGTAGGTAATATTAAGGAGAAAATAGGAAAAAAAAATCTAAAAAACTAAAAAAAATTTACCTACGAAAAAATTTTAGTCGGTAATTACCAACGAAAAGCTTTTCGTAGGTAATATTTAGGAGAAAATAGAGAAAAAAAATTCTAAAAAACTAAAAAAATTTTACCTACGAAAGGTATTTAGTCGGTAATTACCAACGAAATACTTTTCGTAGGTAATATTAAGGAGAAAATAGGGAAAAAATTCTAAAAAAATTTTACCTACGAAAAAATTTTAGTCGGTAATTACCAACGAAAAGCTTTTCGTAGGTAATATTTAGGAGAAAATAGAGAAAAAAAATTCTAAAAAACAAAAAAAATTTTACCTACGAAAAGTATTTAGGCGGTAATTACCAACGAAATACTTTTCGTAGGTAATATTAAGGAGAAAATAGGGAAAAAATTCTAAAAAACTTAAAAAATTTTAGCTACGAATTATTTTCGTCGGTAATTACCAACGAAACGATTTTCGTAGGTAATATTAAGGAGAAATTGAAAATAAAATTTTAAAAAAATACCTACGAAATATATTTAGTCGGTAATTCGTCGGTAAATCACAAAAAATGTGAAATTCCCGCATCGTTTGAGAATAGATTTGAGGGTAGTGAGTTTGTCTATAAAAGAAGAACTACCCTCCAACATAGAGCAATTGTGGCATAGTCACATATATGGGGTCTATGTTGGGCTCCACTAGTAATTTTTTTCAAGTCAATTAAATCTTAAAAAATTATAAATTAAAATAATTAATAATTAATATTTAATTTAAAAATTAAAAAATTAAAAAATTAATTTGAAAATTTTAAATTAAATTAAATTAAATTTAAATTTAAATTACATTTTAAATTAAATTAAATTTAAAAATTAATTTAAATTAAAAAAAATAAAAATTAAATTAAATTAAAAATTAATGATTAAATTAAAAAATATTAAATAAAAGTTAGCTACGAAAATTTGTTTTCGTCGGTAATTACCAACGAAAAATTTTGTCGGTAAATTGTCGGTAATTTATAAGAGCAAAATCTCCTACGAAATTACCTACAAAAAAATTTAAATTTACCTACTAAATAATTTGTAGGTTAATTTAGCGACAACATTTTTTTCGTCGGTAAAATTACCTACGCTAGTATTTGTGGACGAAAAAATTTCGTCGGTAATTTGTCGGTAATCACTGATTACCTACGAAATTTCAATATATTTGGTCGGTAATTTTTGTAGCTATTTTTTTAATTTCTTGTAGTGATTTTAGTCGGTAAATTGCCTACTACGACCACCATAGTAACTAATTATTTTGATCAATTTATATTTTCTTTTCCTAAAATAATTAGTCGATAAATTACCTACTACGAATTACCATAGTAGCTATTATTTTAATCAATTTATATTTTCTTTTTCTAAAATAAAATAATATTTATTAAAATAGCTACTAACACATTTTAGTCGGTAAATTACCTACTACGACTTGTAATAGTGGCTACATATTTTAATCAATTTATATTTTCTTTTGCTAAAATATAGTAATATTTATTACAATAGCTACTAATTCTATATTAATCGGTAAATTACCTACTACGCCTTGCAATAGTAGCTAATTATTTTGATCAATTTATATTATCTTTTGCTAAAATATAATAATATTTATTTTAATAGCTACTAATCATATATTAGTTGGTAAATTATCCACTACGCCTTACTATAGTAGCTAATTATTTTGATCAATTTATATTTTCTTTTGCTAAAATACTTAATTCTTCCAAATCTTACCTACTAAAATCATTTAGTCGGTAAAATAGCCACTAATAATGAAAATGGTCGCTAAACTTTTTCTTGAAATTATATTTATGTTTATTAAAATACAATGTCCTTTATAAATTTACCTACTAACATGGTATTAGTCTGTAAATTACCAACTAAGCATGGAAATAATCGCGAATACTTGTTTTATTTATATTTACTTTTATTAAAACTCAATTTTTTTTTACATTACCTACTACAACTTTCATAGTCGGTAAATTACCTACTATGAGTATAAATAGTCGGTAAAGCAGTATTTATATTGTAAAAATACCTACTAAACGCTATGTGGTTTGTAAATTACTAACTAAATTTTTTCATATTACCGACTAAATATTTTATAGTCACTAAAAAATTATTTATATAATATTTATTTTTCTTTCCAATAATGTACCAACTAAAATTGGGTCGGTAAAGTACTAACATTAGTAGCTATACTTTGCGTGCCATAATTAGCGACTAAATATGTTAGTCGGTAACATATGGTAGGTAATTAGTCGGTAATTTAGTCGCTATAAATAATTTGTATTTGGTAATATTGTAGCTATTTTTTTAGTTTCTTGTAGTGATATAATAATAATTTTTCATAAATTATTATTTTTGTTACATTCCAACTAAGCTAGCAAATGTAAAAAGGTCTCTTCTACCACTGCCCAGCGGAACAACTCAAGCTCATGTACGTTATTCCAAGCTGCAGATTTGAACAATTAAAAAAAATTAAGCGAAGTTTTTTAATATTATTTATGATATTAAAAAATTTAATTCTTCAAGAATACAATTAAACTAACAATTAAAAAAATTAACAAACATACACATTGCCAATGATAAAATGAAAAAAAAATAATAATCATATCCTAACTTAATTAATTAGGCATTTAATTTTTAATTAAGTAAAATTCTATTTAAATAAAAAAATTATATTTAAATAATGAAAATTTTATAAACTGACAATATAAAATAAGAGAAATGATGAGAGAAGAAAATAAAATGAGAGAAAGAGGAAGAAAATGAGAGAAAAGAAATGAGGATAGAAAAGAAAAGAAAAGGGAAGAAAATGAGAGAAAAGAGAAGAAATGATAATATAAAATATATATATATATAATTTCTACTAAATTACTCCATAAGATAATGAAGGTTGATAATGATAAATTTATAATATTTTTCATAAATATGATCGTTGTTCAAATATAAGTCTTGTAAAAGAAAATTATTTAAATATATTAATTAAAAATATTAAAAAATAATTATAATTAATATTAATATATTTAACTATAAAAAATTAAAATAATAAAATTATTTTTAATAATATTTAAAATAATATTTTTGAAACTATTTTTATTTAAAATTCAATGTTAGCTTTAACAACATGTCTTATGTGTTATGCGTGATTAAAAATTTAAAACATTTTTTTAGCAAAAATTTACTGATGTGCATATCTTAGTCTGAAATTTTTAAAGCACTTTTACACTAATTTATAACTCTCTCTTTTTCTCTCTCTCAATATATTATTTTAAATCAAAATCACTGTTATTATTTATATTATTGCTTTAAGTATGTTGTGTAATTTAACTGTAATTAACATCACTTTAAGCATTTTGTTAAAAGTTTATTTTGTCCTAAATAATACCTGTTGAGAGTATTTGATAGAAAAAGGAGGTGACAAACAGGTTTTGAAAGCAAAGTTTAGCAGAAGAGATGATTAGGGTATATATATATTTCAAGAGTTCTATTAGGTGTAGAATGTGATAAGCGTTATTATTGAACTGGGTTGTTCAGATTGCAGATATATATTTAATTTCAAAAATAATATATATATATATATATATCTAAAAATAAATAAGCAGACCATCCAATAATATATATATATATTTTTTATAAATATATTAAATTATTGTTAGCTAATTAAAATAAAATAATAATAAATAATAAATATATATGGGTTTCCACATACTTCCCCCCTTAAAAAAATTCGGTTCCCGAATTTGAATAGACAAAATTCTAACCTGAAGAATCAAATAAGTGAGTATATTTGGCTCGCATTTCAGATTCTGCCTCCAATGTGGCCTCACTACTTGAGTGATTATGCCACAAGACTTTGACCAAAGCCACTTCCTTAGACCGGAGTTTTCTAATTTGTCGATTTAAAATCTTTACTGGTTGCTCCTCATATGACATATCATCCCTAAATTGCATGGTTTGAGATTATAAAACATGGGATGGATCTGGTACATACTTTCTAAGCATAGAAATATGGAAAACTGGATGTAAATGTTACAATCCAGCACTTAGTTGGAAAAACTCCAGGGTTAAGCATGCTCGCTTGAGAGAAATCCTAGGATGGGTGACCTCCTGGGAAGTTCTCCATTCCACCTATGGGACAAAACCGTGAGGCTTATGGCCAAAGCGGACAATCCCTCTAGTGGTTGGAACCTAATCGTTACAATTGGTATCAGAGCCGCTTGCGTGTCCTCTTGGCGATGGTGGGGCAAACCTCAGCGAGGACGCTGAGTCCCGAAAGGGAGAGAGAAAGGTCTCTTAGGCAAATCCCACATCGGCAAAGCACGGAGATGGTCTTGGGTTCAAAAAGTAATAATATATAAAATGGGAGAACTAATCACTAGAGGCGCCTTTTGGTGGAATGGCCTAGAGAGTTGAAAGAACTCCAGGGTTAAGCGTGCTCGCTTGAGAGAAATCCTAGGATGGGTGACCTCTTGGGAAGTTCTCCATTCTACCTATGGGACAAAACCGTAAGGCTTATGGCCAAAGCGGACAATTCCTCTAGTGGTTGGAGCCTAATCGTTACACTTTTCTTCCTAAATTTGTAGTGGATTCAGACATTGATGCTTATAACTGAAGTCAAAAGCTACTCCTTTTTTGAAATAGATTTATATTTATTCTCAATCTATTTTTATTCATAAACGAGAGAGTAAAAATAATCAGTCGGTAGTTGGTAAGGGGTCTTTTCTTCCTAAATTTCTAGTGAACCCACACATTGGTGTTTATAGTTGAGGCTGAGAGCTAATCCTTTTTCAATTTGCTAGCTTAGCTGGACTCCAACAAAATTAATTATTTATGAAAAATTACTATTATAATGTTGTATTAAATTACCACGTAAAAAATATATATGTTGATAATGATAAATTTATATTATTTTTCATAAATATGATCATTGTTCAAAAAGTTGTTATATTTATTTTAGTAAAATATATAATATTTAATATGAAATCATAACAAAAAAAAAAAATTATAAATATCATACTTTGTGTCTTTCTAATTAAAAAAAAATTGCTCCTTAAATTTCAAGCTATCATTTTTTACTTTTTAATTTTGATTATAAAATTTTAAATTTTTTTTACTATAATTCAATCTTCATATTTTAAAATAGATTAAATAATTTTAAAATTTAAATATACTTTAATTCTTTATGTGTTATATTATCATATCCTATAAAGTTTTTAATTTTTTTTTAGAACATGAAAGATAGAGGTTTCATTAAATTGAAACAGAATATAAATTTCAATTACAAAATTTCATCATATTACAATTTTGGATAAGAAAATTTAAGATAAACTATTTATACAAAATATAATAGCAATTACATTAATTTAAAGAAGGAGACAAAATTCATATTTATCAATAAGGATAGACTAATGCAAATCTGTTCCTAAATGATACGTATTGGAGATTATTAGAAAAAAAGCACAAAAAAAAAAAGGAAAAGGGGGAGCGTTAGTCACCAGTGAAAATACTCATCAGTGGCTACCTTAAAAAGCTTATAAGGTTAAAAAAACAAAAAGAAAAGGAGAGAGATAAGGTGACGTGAACTCGCCTAATTTCACCTTAAAAGTTAGGGACTAAAGGAGATATTTTATATTTATTTTCATTTATGTAATTCGAAGGGTGTTATAGCTCAAATATAGTGATGCCTCTCCCTACCACACCCTATTGTGTCCTCAATGCTTTTTAGAGATGAGTGACTAGTTGACTATTGTAGAGCAACAGGTGTAACTAATCTTTGTCTGCTACTCTTTATATGTTTACTCTCTGCCTACAAGTGATGTGAGGACTATAAATTCAGTTGTATCAATTATAGTATGTGAATGAAAGAAGTAGCCTGTTCATGATATATTTGTACCTCGTTATTTATTATGCTTGAAATGTTTACTTATATACAATGCTTGTGATGTTTTTCCAATTAGCTTACTAATGTGGGACGCATTATTTTAGACTAAATATTCTCATAAAGCAACCGGAGTCATAACTCGTTCATCTCGATCTCTTATGAAGAACTTCAGAGAACCTTTGTACATGACCCATCGATCCTGTAGAGTAAAAATCTGATACTAAATGATAAATAACACTCAAGATCTCTCTACAGAATTGGTGTGAGACAAATCAGAAGGAAGAGAGCTTAGAAAAGGAGGTAGCTAGGGATCTTGTTTGTGGTTTGAGTTTTTCAATTGTTATATTTTTCACTTGTGATAGTACTACAATAATTGAAAATATTAATTATGAAACAATATAATCAGAGAGTAATTTAAAAAATAAAAAAAAATGACCATGCTATTTTCATAATATAAGATATCAATTCTGCTTACAAAATTTATATAATTGGATTCTTTATTTTCCTAGATAGGTTTTATTTATATTTACTAGTTTATTTAGGAGTTTAAAAAATGGGTTTTATCGTTAAATTGACCATATATCCGATAGAAAATCTTGCTTTATTCATATTCATATGCATTTGGAAGGACTCCATCGCTATTACACTCGGATAAAAGCTTCGGATACATTTCAAACTAAATGAATATTTTTTTATTCCTTGAACAAACCTTCATAGGATAAACGTTTTTAATAAAACATAACTAAAAGTTATAAATCCTTAATCTTTTATAGTATAAATATAATTATTTAAATATATATTTTTACATTAAGCACATTTACGAATTAAATCCCAAATAAAATTTTGATATTTAATTATAATTAATTGAACATTTTAATTTTTAATTTAATAAAAATTTACTCAAGTTGATATTTTGTTTTCACATCTTATTTTGGGCGTTTAGCTTTCCATTTAATAAATATCATTTCCCATAAAATAAATTTAGATCGTGTTTCACATTGAAATTGGAAGATTAAAATTATTTTTTTTTTAGAAAAAAACACTATGGCTCTATTTAGCTTGAGGTTCTAATCTTTGGAAAAAACACACTTTTAGATGCTACCGAAAAAAATAGTTTAAGAAAAACTTATTTATTATTTTGAAGTTCTTATGATTAGAATATATTAAATTTAATACCCTCTAATTAATATATTTAAAAAAATATTTTTCTTAACATTAGTTTCAACAACAATGCTAATACATACTCATGATATTATTAAAAAAATAATTTAAAAAAATTAATCTGTTATTTAATATTATTATAATTAAAATTTATTAAATTTATTTTTAAATTATCTTTAAATCTTTCTAACTAATATATTTAAAAAAATATTTTCTCAATGTCAATTTAAACAACATGGGCAAACAAGTGTCATCAATAAGTGTTTTAAGATTTGGACAATAGAAGTGAAGAATACATTCATGGACTTGAATGAGTTAGATGTCTGGATCTATTTATTATAGCCCAATCTTTTGATAGCTGAGTTGGGCTTCTGGTTTTTACCTTGTCCACCAGATCAGATTCATCTCTATTAAACCCTAAACCTGAGCTTCAGTACTCGGGTAAACGAAAAGGCGAGCGCCAGCCATGAACAGAGCTATTCCCAGAAGTCTTTCACTTCAAATTCGCAGCCATCTTCTCGATCCTCTAAAATCCGTAACAAATCCTATCACATCGTCATTTATAGTTGTTTCCAGGACTCGTTCTACGCAAATATTCTACTCGTCTGAGTCCGACACATCCCATGAAGCAAAATTTGCTCGAACCCAGACGCGACATGGTGAAGTTGACGATGTCGCTGGCGTGAGCAACCATGGTAAAGAAAATTGAATTAAAAGCTTATGGTTCTAGTTGGTTTCTGTTCGGCTGGTGAGAAAATGGTGGAAAATATAATTTATTAAAATTTTAGTAAGTTATTGAATTGTTAGATGTGATGTGATTGCAGAGCTAAAGAAGAGGATAGAGAAATACTACGAGGGGGATGAAGAGGCGATTCCAGAAATATTTGAAGCTATATTGAAGAGGAAATTGGCAGGGATTAGCGATAAGGATGACGAATTGATGGCAGAAGTTGGGTGAAATCTCCAAGTGTTGATTTTGATTCTGAATCCGAATTGAATGATTCTAATGGCGAGAAAGAATGATGCGAAATTGCTATTACAGAATAAAAAATCAACGTATGTATTTTTTTGGCTAAAATCATTTTGAGTTCTCTTTACCTGATAGGCTTTGGCTATTAAACTTCTTTTTTTAGGCAAAAGCAGAGCTTTATTAATCATTAATCAGCTTGTAACACAGAAACAAGAAAACTTGGAACAATCATAGCAACTGGTGCTCGCTCGCATGAGACAGTGCCGCTCTAGCCAAGCAATGAGCTCTGCCATCAGCTCGCCTCCTTACCCACTGCAAGGACAAATTACAATCCTGCTGTATCAATGCTCTGCAATCCTTTATGACTATGCCATACTCAGACCAATCGTCTTCAAAAGAAACAATCGCAAAGAAAATCTCCTGTGAGTCAATCTCAAACTTGAAACCTCCCATTCCCCCCATCCAATTTTTTTAACGTTTTAAAGAGAACATATTAATTTCTTTTATATAAAATAAAAATATCATATATGTTCAAATGAGATGACTAATTTATGTACGAATAAAAATTATAAATATTGCTTAATATAAATTAAAAATTTAATTTTATTATAATTACTAATTCACTGTTAGAGATGATCCTACTTGTATATGAATTCTCTCATTAATTATTTTTATATAATTTAAATATAATTATAATTCTAATATTACAATCTATATATTGATAATATATTAATTGTTCTGCAAGGTGCTTTATACGTTATTGTTCTTATTACACATATTCATAATTTATTTTTTTATATATAATTTTTTGTTAATTTTATAATACACAATTTATAATAATGTAAAATTTAAAATTAAATAAATTTTGAAAATAATTTTCATATTATAAATTAAAAGTCTATCATATTGAAAGTATGTAATAATTTTTCATAATTATTATATATGATGTGATGATTTTTTAAAAGGAACATCAATTTCTGATTTTTTTTTTTTATGAAATTTTATTTTAAATTATAATAAATTAAGACCATCATTCCCCTCTTAAATTTTAAAAAAATAATAAATGAAATTTCGCATAATATTACTTGATTTATATTTTTTATTTATAAATATATAGAGAATTAGGAAAAGAATTTTATTTTATTTATTCCTGTTTTAATTTTTTTTTTAGTTTTTTAATTTATTTATATTTTTGTAAAGTTTTAAAAACTATCTATAATTTTATCAAACTATTTGCAAAGTAATTGACTAAATTCAGACGGTAATATAAACATTGCATCACAAGATTAATTATCATATAATATATTTCTTTATGAACTAAGGCAGTATAATATACCTTTTCAGCAAACACATCCAAAGGCCTCTAACCATTAGACACCATTGTGGCACAGATAAAAATAGCTTTTGAGATCTTGTGTATTCATTCACAACTGTCCTGCACTGCACGCCACAACATAGAACCACTGTCTTCCTAATTCATCTGGAACCAATTATGACTATGTATTTGGATTGAAGAACACGAACCTACAGAGACTTTAGATTTGAAACCATACCCCAACACATTTTTTAAAATAAAGGATTGGTTGAGAAGACGCATATCTCTAATACCCAACCCACCTTCATCCTTGTGCTTCTGTACATCCTGCCACGGAACTAAGGCAATCTTTCTATTACCATCCATCGAACCCCACACAAATTGTGGGCAAGCCTTCTCAATTTTATCGCAAATATATGATGGAAGTTTCCAAGTTTGCATAGCAAACGTAGGCATGGCAGTTAAAACAAACTATGCTGAAGTAATTCAACCAGCCAAAGACAAATGAGATGCCTTCCTTCTAGACATTCGTTTCTAAACCCAATCAAGAATATATTGATAACTGGCTCGACACACTTACGAGTGAAGTAAAAGAACTCCCAAATGAGTCCCAAGGTCACTAGAAACTGAGAAGTCTAGTAATTCCCCAAAGTTCTTTTGGTTTGAATCGTAACGTTCTTTGAAAAATAAACTTTAGTGTTAGATACATTCACCTTTTGCCTTGAACATCTCCAGAATTCATCAAGCACCCCCTGAATAACTGTAGCCTGTTTTGAAGAGGCCTCAACGAAAAGAATGAGATCGTCTGCAAAAAATAAACGTGAGAGGGGGACCGTTTCGACACAACTTTATGGGCTTCCAGCAACCATTATCCATCACCTGCTGAATACCATGAGCCAACCTTTCCATGCACCAAACAAACAGATATGGTGGTAACAGGTTGTACTATCTCTCAACCCTAGATGGGCCAAAAGCTGCAGTCATACCCCAATTCAACAGAATCCACAATGAACAGGAGGTAGCGCACTTCATAATACAACTAAAAAAAGATGTCAGAAGCCCAGCCTTCACCAAAGACTCTCTTAAAAAGTTCCACTGAACATGATCATAGGCTTTTTCCAAATCCACTTTAATTGCCATATAACCCCTCTGCTTAGTCTTTGCTTTCATATGTTGAATTACTTCTTGAGCAATAACTATACTGTCAGTAGTATGTCATCCTAGAATAAAACTTGTTTGAGTCTTACTCACAAAACAAGGCAAGACGAGTTTCAACTGATCAGCCAAGATCTTAATGATGATCTTATAAGCCACAGAGCAAAGGCTAATGGGACGAAACTGGGACAGAGAGTCTGGATGAGGGACTTTGGGAATCAAAATGAGCAAAATAGTAGCCATACCACTATCAATGTTAACCCCACTAATAACCCGACACACTTCTGAACATATCGCATTACCGATAATATCCTAATACCGTTGATAGAAACCTGCATGAAAACCATCCCATCTAGGGGCCTTCCAAGGTTGCATGTCTAAAAGAGCCTTGCAAACCTTAACTGAAGAAACTAGCGAACTCAGTCTAATGAGAGCATCCTCACGTAGATTAGGAAAACAACCCTTAATAGGACAAGCTGGTGCCATCGCTACATCCTCAGAATAGAGACGTTTATAAAACTCCATAGCCATATTTTGTAATTTAGCTTGATCATGCACCCAAATATCTTCAGCATTCTTAAGATGAAGAATCTAATTTCGTTGCCTTCGATTACCTGTCTTAAGGTGAAAATAGCTGGTGTTGCAATCTCCCCATTAATAAATTCACTCCAAGACTTATAGCACCGTACCAATTCCTTCTTATGAGAGATAACCTCTAGCTTCTGCATGAAATCTTTCTCCTCCTGGAGAAGTCTTGACGTTTGTCTATATTGCAGATGAAAAATGTTCCCAATGATAGAACTATTCCAAACTTTTAGCCTGTTCGTAAAATGTCCTACTACTAACATAAAAGATGAGTTTGGCTGCTAGTTATCACGAACCATATCCATGAATTTATCATGTGTCATCCAGGTAGCCTGGAAGTGGAATAGACAATCTTGGAATTGCAAATGTCAAACACCATTGGGCAATAAATGTACAAGACAATAATCTGAATGCGTCTTGGGTAAGTGTAGTACATAGCCATCAGGGAAACCAAGTCTCCAATCCCCATTACAAATAGCCCGATCCAAATGCCCCATCATCCTATCCCGAGTCCAAGGAAAAAAAGGACCCCTGAAAGGAATCTCCGTCATAGTAGAAGTCTACATCCACTGATGGAAATAAACAACAGAGACTCGAACAATTAGGAGAGCCTCCTTTCTTATTTTCAGCCCTAAGGAGAGCATTCCAGTCCCCGATAAGAGCCCATCGACCAACAACTTTAGAAGTCACACTATTCAAAGATGGCCACAAAAGAGCCCTAATAGAGGCAGTCGGGCAGCCTTACGCCGCAGTAAATTTCATGAGAAAACTGTTGGCTTTATAAATTTTCATATGAATATATTGTTTGTGATTAGCCAGCACCTGCACTGACCAACCCTTTTTCCACAAAACCTAGACTCCTCTTGAATACCCCTATTCCTCCTGAAAATCTCGATGCGTCCACACGGTGAGAGAAAGGAAACCCAATCTTTTTAATCACTTGGTCAGCCATCATACCACTGATTCTAGGTTTAAAAATAAAAACAATTGCCGGATTGTATCTTTGGATATACAACTTAAGAGCTCAACTAAAGCTAGCACCGACTGCACCTCTGCAATTCCAAGTGAAAATAGCCATAAGAAAAAAAGAAAACAGAGAAAAAAAAAAAAAAAAGAAGGAAAGAAAGAAATCAAAGGGATAATTGCCATTAATCCCGCATGTAGGGATCGAAACTACATTAAAAATCTAGTGAAAAGAAAAAAAAAAAAAAAAAAAATATATATATATATATATATATATATATATATTGATTTTGACAAAGTTAATGATTTTGCAGCAATTCAAAGAAAGAAAATAAAATTAATGACTCTCTCTCTCTTTTTTTATATTTTTTTTCATTTATTTATTATTAATAAACTCAAATTCATTATGACAGATTTGCATTTTTCTTTATTTTTTTCATTTTATAAATTTTTTCTTTTTCATTTTTAATGTGGAATTGATTTCTCCATATAATTATGTTCATTTTTTTTTCACATTTTCTATGAAAAAGTGTATTAGTTTTGAATGATTGTTGATAAATTTTATTGAATAAATGTGATCTGTCAAAAGATTATAATAATTGTGATGGACAATTATACCAAAATAGATGCTGAGAGATCAAAATAATTCAGAAAGTTAATGCAAATGGGATCTAAGTAGTATTTTACAAGATCTGTCTTATTTTGTTATACAATAATTTTTTATATCAATATTATTAATTATAACTATCTATGACTATTTTATTGATTAAATGGCACTTCCTTTTGTAAAAAAATTAAAATGAAGAGTATTACCTCAAAGCCAGAGATTTCACATATGCAGTTCTGATGTCAATAGAACAAAATTAGAAGAGCAGGAGAACAACACGCTAGTGATAATTTTATTTGTAAACAGCAATATTCCACCTGCAGAGAAAGATAGTTGAAGCGCTGGGCATGTTTATGCTAGAAAAAGAAGCTACTTAAAGCGATTGCAAGTCCGGTCGTATACCCCGCAGCACTTATTAACATTTTTTTGTGTGAGGCAGTAGTTATTGCCTCTGCCGCAAGGAAAAACTGCATCTCTGCTTAAAGGCTTTGTAGAAACTGTAGCAGCAGCAAGCATTCTGTCATGAACTCAAACTCCTTGTTGCTATCCCCTATGGAGAAGTGGTTGCCATCCATCCTATTTGGAACACTGGCTCTGCAACGGCTTGTGCTCAGCAGAATCTGCACCAGCACTGCTAGAGAGAAAAACTTCATTTTGCCTCTTCTCACCTTCCCTTTCCCCTTAATTTCTTGTATCTGTACTCTTGTTCTCTCCTCTTACTATATTCTGCTCGTGTATAGCAATATAAATAATTGGAGCTTCATAGAGTAGTGGTTGTGTAAGAGCGATTTGTCATACACCTTTCAATTTTAATAATTTAATTATTTTTGCTTAAAATTGGTTGGAACTACTTGCTGAATGGCGAAGTGAGGATTTTGATTCTGAATTTGATGAATTTCATGATTCTGATGGCGCGAAAGAATGATGCGAAGATTGATATATTAGATTAAGAAATCAACGTATGTTAAACTCTTGTATTACTATTAGGTTGCATTAAATCTGTATTTTTATTTGTAAACACATTAAATTCTTTAAACATTATTAAGAGAATATATATATATATATATATATATATATATATATATATATATAATTGCATATGTACGAATAAATGAGGAATTTGTAAACGGATAATGATTGTAAACATTATAACTATATGCTAGAAAAACTCCAAAAAAAAAAAAAAAAAATCATTACAAGCACAAAAGCCTTTGATCACTTGCATACCTGATAATCCAAAACCAAAAAAATACTAGCAATTCCATCATCCTGAATTCTTAAAGATTTTACAAAGAAAGTTTCAAATACTATCATTTTCTATTATCTTAAATCCTAAAAGATAGATATTTTTAACTTCATGAATTGATGGAGCATTAGAGAATCAAAGTATTAAACAAGTAAATCATAAATCTTGCTCCTTCTAGTGACTTCCTCAGAAAATTTCCTCAAACCAATGAAATTTTGAAATATGTTTGATCTTGTAATTTTCTTCACCATTCAATCTCCTTGCAAGGTCTCCATGCAAATAAAAAACATACAACTCTTGAATCGTAGAAATGTTCTGTAATCCTTCAGGCAAAAACCTCAATTTATCACAATTATAAAATCGAAGGTACCTCAAACTTGGAAAAGCACCATTTACAATTTCCGTCCACTCCACTAGATTCTCTGAAGCAATTATCAAAGTTTCCAGCTCCGGAAATCCACCTACATCGCAAAACTCTTTGCCAATGAGCTTTGCTTTGTAGGCTTCCCAAAGTGTAAGATGTTTTAATTTGGGAAGATATTGAAGAACTGAAGATGGCTCCTCCAAGAGATTAGAATAACATAGTTCTAGAATGGTTAGGTTTTCAACAGAGGGAAGCCAATTGGGCATTTCAACTAGACCACCACGTAAAATAAGCTCTTGAAGATGAGGTGGAGGAGAAAATGGTTCCAATTCAGGTAGAAGTCTGTCATTCAAGGGATGTTCTGCAGTTAGTGATAGGGAAACAAGGCTTTCCAGTTTGATGATGGATGCAAATAGCTCACCAGCATGATCATCAGACACTTCAACATCAAGTTTTCGTAGTTGGGTCAAACTACTCAATTCACTAGCAATGCCAGCACCAGCATAGACACCAGTGCAAGTGTGAAGATTTGCCAATGTTCCAATCCCTCTTGGAATTCTAATTACAACATCTGTGGACATATCGATCAACAAAAGGTGCCGAAGCTGTTTAATATTAAGAATTTCTACAGGTAGTTGGAATAGATTTGAATAATTAGTTAGATGCAACGTTTGTAGCTTTTGAAGATTAGCTATAGTACGTGGAAGCGTCTTCATTTTATAGCAGGCCAAGTATAAATACTTGAGGTGAACCAAATCTCCCACTTCATCAGGTAAGTACGCTATTTGGCCAATCAAACACAATACCAACAGAAACTGCAACCCACAGATAGTTTGCCGACACAACCGAAAAGAGTAGACTTCAATAGCCAAGGATTGAATTAGAAGGCTTTTGAAGTTAGGAGGCAGGTCTTGTCCAAGCGGAAGAATTGCATGGATTGGCGAATTGGCAGCTTTAGAAACGAAATCTTGCTCCTCAACTTTAACAACAAGGCATGATTTTTCATAGAATTCGGAGACTTTTATTTGACTGTTAAAAAGATAACGTTCATGAAGCATCTCTAAGCCAATTAATTCGTTAATAATATTTTCTGCTGTATCCTCCATGATTTCCCCTGGTTTTTCTGGTATTAGACCTTGAGCCAACAAAAGCCGAACTACTTCTCCTTTATCCTTATAGTTTTCGGATGCAATATAACAATAATCTAAGCAAGATTTGAGATAATGAGGAAGCTTCTCATAATTAGATTTGAAAGCTGCTAAAGAAGAAGTCTCACCTTCATCTTTGTCTTGTTGAATCCTAGAGCTTGGAATAACATGAGCTTCAGTTGTTGTTCCACTGTGCATCTCACAATAAAACTCATAAATTCCATCATCTAATTCAATAACGTGTTTGAAGAGAGGCATGACACTGGATATTATGAGATGAAAATGAGGAACAAGTGTTTGTAAGATGATAAGGTAGTTGGCCAATTTATAAAAAAAAAAAAAAAAAGTCAGTAGTTGAGGGTTTTTTCTTCCAAAATTTCCGGTGGACCCACACGCTTTTCATAAATGTGATCATTGTTCAAAAAGTTGTTGGATTTATTTTGGTAAAAATGTGTAATATTTCATATGAAATAATAATAAAAAATTATAAATATCGTAATCTATGTCTTTCTAAACAGGGTTAATTAAAAAAATAATTTGAACCTTATTTTTCATAATGTTTAAGATTGGAGTTTCACTGTGCCCATTATGGGCACATATGAGAGTTTATATTAATTATAAAAAAAAAACTATAGAACTGAATAAATATAAGAAAAATAGTAAAAATAGGTTATTCTAAATAGGAAACTATTAAAATTTTAGATTTAAAAAGAAAAGTTAACCTGCGAAAAGGAAAAATATATAATCAGATTACTTTTTACGAATTCTTGATCTATTAAATTTTTGTTTTTTAATTTGAAAGGAAAAATTAAAGATAAAAAAGAAAAATATAACATTAAAAATGTTCTACTTAATGTATTTAAATACAAAATTGTTATGGAAGATTTTATTTATTGGTTTTTCTCCTATTTAATAAAAGTGATCACAATTTCTTATATGATAATATTTTCTTTTATTATTTTTTCCTATTTAATATTTGTGAGAAGTGTTGGTAGTTGGTAACGGGTCTTTTCTTTTAAATTTCTAGTGGACTAGGCTGAAATTTAATTTTTTTTAAAAAATAAATATGTATTTATTCTCTATCTATTTTGATTAATGGGCGAGTAAAAATGATCATATAAATGTTAATAGTTGGTAAGAGGCATTTTCTTCCTAAATTTCTAGTGGACCCTCATGTTGAAGTTTGTAGCTGAGGCTAAGAGGTACTCCTTTTTCTATTTGCTACCTTAGCTCGACTCCAACAAAATTAATTATTTATGAAAAATTATTATTATAAAGTTCTACTAAATTAATTACTCCATAAAACAATATATGTTGATAAATTTATAATGTTTTTCATAAATATAATCATTGTTCAAAAAATGCCTGATGAATGGAGGAGGAATATTTTAGTACATATTTTTAAAAATAAGGAAGACATATAGAGTTGCTCAAACTATAGGAGAATTAAACTCACGAGCCATACTTTAAAGTTGCGGGAGAGAGTTGTGGAGTATCGACTACGTCATGATACTTTTATCTCTCCCAATCAATTTGACTTCATGCCCGTTCATTCAACTATGGAAGCGATCTTTCTCATTAGAAGCTTGATGGAGAAATATAGAGATGTGAAGAAAGATCTGCTCATGGTTTTTATAGATTTGGAGAAGGCTTATGATAGTGTTCCAAGAGATGTCTTATGGAGAGTTTTAGAACAAAAGAGGGTATCTATTAGGTACATACAAGTGTTGAAAGATATGTATGAAGGAGCAACTACTATTGCGCGCACAGTGGGAGGGGACACAAGAGATTTTTCTATCTCAGTTGGATTACACTAAGGATCAAATATAAGCCCTTACCTTTTTATATTAGTTTTAGATGAATTGACGAAACATATACAAGAGAGTATCCCTTGGTGCATGATGTTTATGGATGATATAGTTCTGATAGATGAGACGCGAGAATGAGCCAATAGAAAGCTTGAAAAAGTACTTTAAAGTCAAAGGGCTTTAAGTTAAGTAGAATGAAGATAGAATACATGCATTGCAAGTTCAAAAAAGGCCAAACTAGTGATAGAAAATGAGTTAGTTTGGATGGAGAGATATTGTCCCAAAGTAATTATTTTAAATATCTCGGCTCAGTCCTTCAAGTAGAAGGGGGATGTGAGGAGGATGTTAGTCATAGGATTAAAGCCAGATGGTTAAAGTGGAGACGTGCCACAGGAGTTTTATGTAATCACAAGATTCTCAATAAGTTGAAAGGAAAATTTTACCATACAGCTATACGACCGGCCATATTATATGGTAGTGAGTATTGAGCACTGAAGGAGTCGTATGTGTCTAAGATAAAAGTTGCAGAGATGATAATGTTAAGATAGATGAGTGGCCATACTAGACTAGATAAAGTTCATAATGAGAATATTAGAAAAAAGGTAAAAGTATTGCCAATTGAGGATAAGATTGAGGTAGTTTGGTCATGTGAAGCGTAGATATACGGAGGCTCCAGTTAGACAAGTAGATCACATTAGGTTAGATGATAGAAATAAAAGAAGAGGTTGACCTAAACTGACTTGGAGGTGAGTAGTACAACATGACCTAGAAGTACTACACATTTCTGAGGATTTAACCCAAAATCGTTTAGAGTGGAGAAAGCGAATCCATATATCCGACCCCAAATTTTTTGGATAAAGGCTTAGTTGAGTTGAGTCGAGTTATTCAAAAAGTTATTGGATTTATTTTAGTAAAATATATAATATTTAACATGAAGTAATAACAAAAAAAAAATTATAAATATCATATTTAACATGAAGTAATAACAAAAAAAAAATTATAAATATCATACTTTCTGTCTTTCTAATTAAAAACAATAATAATTTACTCCTTATTTTCTAAACTATTAATTTTGGCTTTTTACTAACTATAAAATTTAAAATTTTCCTATAATTCAATCTTCATATTTTAAAATAAATCACATAATTTTAAAAATTAAATGTACTTTAATTCTTTAAGTATTATATTATTATATCCTATACAGTTTTATTTTTTTCAAAAAAAAAAATGAAAGACAGAACTTTTATGAAATTGAGACAATATAAATTTGAATTACAAAATTTTTATATTACTATAAATTTACATTAAAAAAATTAAGATAAATTACTTTTACAAAATATAATAGTAATTGTTTTAATTTAAAAGAGACAACAAAATTCATATCCATCAACAAAGATAGGCTAAAGATAAATACAAATATGTTTTTGAATAATACAGATTTAAAGATTATTAGAAAAAATATATATATAAAAAAAAAAGAAAAATATACAGAGTAATCACTAGTGAAAATACTTACATATGATTATCTAAAAAGCTTATAAGGGCAAAAAGGAGAGAGAAAAGGGAGAGGGCTTAAAGAAGGAGGCTGCTAAGTATCTTGCTTGTGGTTTGAGTTTTTTAATTCTTATATTTTTCACCACAAGGATTGAAAATATTAATTTTGAAACAATAGAATTAGAGAGTACTTTTTTTTTTTTTATGGGAACATATGGTAGTCTATAGTAATTCTGAAAAAAAAAAAAAACTGTAGAGCTTAATAAATATAAAAAAAATAGTAAAAATAGGTTATTCTAATTAGGAATCTATTAAAATTTTAGATTAAAAAAGAAAAGTTAAGGTGTAAAAAGGAAAAATATATGATAAATTACTCTTTAAGAATTCTCGATCTATTAAAAAAAGTATAAATTTGAAAGGCAAAATTAAAGATAAAAAGGAAAAACATAATATTAAAAAATTTTTACTTAATGTGTTTAAATACAAAATTCTTATGGAATATTTTATTTATGGGTTTTTCTCCTATTTAATAAACATTATCACAATTTCTTATATGATAACATTTTCTTATATTGTTTTTTTTATTTAATAATATTTAGGAGAATATTTTTCATTTTTATTTAATGCAATAAAAGTTATTTTTTTTATGTGAACGTATATATAAAATCAAAAGTTAAGATTTGAAAGTCTAATAAATGAGTGGTATATTTTTAATTATTGAATAAATTATATTACAGAAAATAAAATATTATAATTAATAATTAAAATTAATATTAATGTAAAAATAAGAATTAATTAGATAAAAATTTAGAATTATGTATGATTTTTTATTTAGTAAAAATCATTATTTGGCATTATTAAGGGATGGAGAATAAATTAATGTCCACCATTATTTGGCCAACACTCAATTTGACATTATCCTTTCAAAAAAATAATAATAATAATAAATAAAAAATAAAATTGACAGGCTGTTGTCTGTAACCACATATGTACATGTCATTGTCCCCTTCCTTGTAGGGCCCTGTTGGTACGATCCCATTCCCACTAAATATAAGGGTCCAATAAAAGAAAATATTGATTTTGACAAATTTAAAGAGTTTGCAATAATTCAAAGAAAGAAAAGAAAATTGACTCTCTCGTTTATTTTCTTTATAGACTGTTTAATGCTATACTTTATAGACTCTTTAATACTATAGACTTTCCAATCCTAATTTAAATTTGAAATTTTTATTATTAATTAGCGATAGCGCTTTGTTTATTTATTTATTTATTATTAATAAGCTAAATTCATTCTTGACAGATCAGTGTTTTCTTTCATTTCTCTTATGTTTGTGAAATTTTTCTTTTTTTAAAAAAAAAAAACCATAGGATTGATTTCGCTATCTTATCTTATTTTCCCTTTATGAATTTTTTTTTTTCACATTTCTGTAAAAAGTGTGTGTTAATTTTGAATTATCATTGATCAATTATCGAACAAGCGTGATCTTTTAAAAGATTATAATAATTATGATAAATTCCGGCTGCTTTCTTCTCTAAATTCTCTCTCTTTCCTCTCTCTCTCTCTCCTTTCTCTTGTGAGCTTTTTGTCACGATCCGATCCTACAGGCATGACTGGCACTAGGACTTAGGTCAGCATAAGGCCCTCAAAGCTTGTAGGAAGCCTAACTGTTCATTAGCCCAACCTTGAAGCCCATATACAAGCCCATTTTAAGAAAACAATTGGACAAAGTCTGGCCATAACCTGGACTATCCAACGAAGAGTTTTTAGCTCGCCCGACCTATAATCACATAATACATATATTAAGGGAGCTCAGCTCACCCTCACCATTCCTAACATAGCAATATAAATCAAATGGGAGCTCAGCTCCCTCACTCAAGGTGAACATTCATCCACACATTCACACATACATAGATTAATAAGTTTATAATTCCAAAATAAATATTCTTTTATAGTCCCATACCAAATAAGGTATTTCTAATACATGCAGAGATCTAGATTTCAAAATAAACAACATAGAATACGGAAATAGCAACTAATGAACTTGCGAGGAAGAAAGCAGGTTAATGACAAAGAAAAGTCTTCCTATAACCTAAAAAAATAGGGTAAACAAGAGTGAGCATTTGACTCATAGAGTAAGATATTGATTTTACATATAATTTTTATAATTATTTAGTACTAATGCATCCCTAAGGATGAAATGCAGCATAGATCAGCAATTTCAAACAATTTCAATAATACTTGTACAAAGAATAATTTGAAGTACTCACACACCCGTGTATCACACCGGTATAAATACAATATGAGAGTTGATCCCCTATACAGTTTTCTTAATCCAAGGCCTGCCAGCAAGATCAACTCAAGCTAAACTTTCTCTTACAATCCAAGTGCGGGGGTTAGTTAGATCAACTCAAAGCTGTACTTGCCTTGACTTATTACAAAAGGACCGGGGGCCAAGCGAGACTAGCTCAAGCTGATTTGCTCATCCTACACATATCCACCACCAATTCACCACACGCACACAGCTCCAAATTACCCCAGGCGACACCCACCTCAAACTATCAAGTAAAGATGCAATATAAAGCGTGCCTATACTAGCTAATATATATATCTATAAGTGATGCATGGGCATGTTGTGACACATAATAACAATAATATTGAAATTATAAATAAAATTAATATCTACTCACAGTACTTCATAAGTCACTACGGTGACTGGGGGGAGAAGGAAGGTTAGCCTGACTCACTTAAATAATTACAGTACAAACTGATCAATATTTACTTAAAATAAAACTTTGAAAGAGTCAAAGACAGCATAAGTTTTGTCAAAAATTTGGCAGAATTTTCTCTATATCTAGGACCTACCCAACTTGTAAAAGGGTTTAAATAACACTTCTAAATCATACACCTCAATCTATATCCCATTAACATCATATGGTCCCTTAAGAGCCCTCCAAAAATAGGAAAAACTCATATATTACACATAAAATAATTATTTAAAAATTCATGGTGTTACACTTTTAGGGTGTCTACTAGTGAGCGTTTTCACTGATAGTTATCTCTCTCCATTTTTTCTGTTTGTTTTTATTCTTTATGTTTTTCTCAATAATTTTTAGATCCGTAATATTTTCAAAATAAATTTATATTTTTTCTCAGTCTATTCTTAGTAATAGATAAAAAAGAAATATCAATAGTTGATAACGGTCTTTTCTTTCTAAATTTCTAGTGGGCCCACACGTTGGTGCTTATAGCTTATGTTAAAAATTATATTCTTTTCCCGAAATAGATTTATATTTATTCTCAATCTATTTTTGTTCATATATGAGAGAGTAAAGATGATCAGTCGGTAGTTGATAAGAGGTTTTTCCTTCCTAAATTTCTAGAACCCACTCGTTAATTAAAGAAACAATTTGGTCCTTATTTTTCAAACTATCAATTTTGAATGTTTAATTTTGATTATAAAATTTTAAATTTTTAGTATAATTCAATCTTCATATTTTAAAATAAATCACATAATTTTAAAATTTAAATGTGCTTTAATTCTTTAAATATTATTATATTATTATATACCGTAAAGTCTTATACTTTTCATTTACGTAGTACTACAAGCACTGAATATATTAATTTTGAAACAATAGAATCAGAGAGTAGTTTTAAAAGTATAAAATTACCATGCTATTTTCATAATGTAAAAATTAAATAGTATTAAAAGAAGACTGCAGTTTCACTGTGTTCATGATGGGCCCATAAGAGAAACTATAGAGCTGAATAAATATATATAAAAAAAAAAGTGAAAATAGGTAATTCTAATTAGAAATCTATTAAAATTTTAGTTTTAAAAAGAAAAGTTGACCTGTAAAAAGGAAAGATATATAATAAGATTACTTTTTACGAATTCTTGATCTATCAACAAAATTTTAAATTCGAAAGGAAAATTAACGATAAAAAGGAAAAATATAAAAGTAACAATGTTATACTTAATGTATTTAAATACAAAATTGTTAAGGAATATTTTATTTATGGGTTTTTCTCCTATTTAATAAAAATTATCACAGTTTCTTATATGATAATATTTTCTTTTATTATTTTTTCTATTTAATATTTATGAGAAGTGTTGATAATTGATAATGGGTCTTTTCTTTCTAAATTTGTGGTGGACCCATGCATTGATGCTTACAGTTGAGGTAGAAGATTTTTTTTTTTTAAATAAATATGTATTTATATTTTTTATCTATTTTAATTAATGGGTGAGGAAAAAAGATCATATAAGTGTTAATAGTTAATGAGAGGTCTTTTCTTCCTAAATTTCTAGTGGACCCATGTCATTGATGCTTATAGTTGAGGTAGAAGGTTTTTTTTTTTTTTTTAAAATAAATATGTATTTATTTTTTTTTATCTATTTTAAGTTAATAGTTAATGAGAGGTCTTTTCTTCCTAAATTTCTAGTGGACCCATGTCATTGATGCTTATAGTTGAGGTAGAAGGTTTTTTTTTTTTAAATAAATATGTATTTATTTTTTTTTATCTATTTTAATTAATGGGTAAAAAAAAATACATATTTATTTAAAAAAAAAAAACCTTATACCTCAACTATAAGCATCAATGACATGGGTCCAGTAGAAACGTTGGGGCGTCCTCTACTAACGACGTGCTACATCGGAGCCCGGGTGTAGTGAGAAATATGCAAGGGTGTAAGGCGTTCAGCGGCAGCGCCATGCGCCGGTGTGGTGTTAAGTGAGCAAGGGTTCCCACATCATGGATGGGTGTGGGTAAAGAAGTTAGTCCATAGGACAGATAGTAGAATAAATAGTGGAACAGAATACAAGATAGACATAGAAAACAATAGAAGATATCATAGAAGGAGACCAATTAGGAAGGAGCAGGATAGGAGGAGGATCAAGGTTGGTACTTGGAATGTTGGATCACTTACAGGAAAATTAATGGAGCTTGTGGATACCTTGGAAAGGAGAACGATGAATATTGCTTGCATTCAGGAGACTAAATGGGTAGGAGAGAAAAGTAAGGAAGTGGGTAATTCAGGGTACAAATTGTGGTTTATCGAAAAGGAGAGAAATAAGAACGGAGTGGGCATAATCATAGACAGGACATTGAAAGATGCAGTAATAGCCGTAAAAAGAGTAGAAGATAGAATTATACTAGTAAAGCTAGTACTAGAAGGAGAAACAATAAATATAGTTAGTGTTTATGCCCCACAAATAGGACTAGATAGTGAGAGTAAACAAAGGTTTTGGAAAAATATAGATGATTTAATGCAAAGCATACCGAATGAAGAGAATGTTTTCATTGGTGGAGATTTGAATGGATATGTAGGAAGTGATAGACAAGGTTATGAGAATGTTCATGGAGGTTTTGGTTTTGGCAATCGAAATGAGAAGGGAAAAAGCATCCTGAATTTTGCTATGGCATACGACCTAATACTAGCAAATACGTACTTTATAAAAAGAGAGTCACATTTAGTGACTTTCAAAAGTGGGCAACATAAAAGTCAAATCGACTTTCTCTTAACTAGGAAGACAAATAGAGCTTTATGCAAGGATTGCAAGGTCATTCCAGGAGAGGCTTTAACAAGTCAACATCGGTTAGTAGTCTTGGATGTCAAGTTTAGGAACAATTCAAGTAAGGTCAGAAGAAATAGTGTAGCTCGAACAAAGTGGTGGGAGTTCAAAGGAGTAAAGCAAGTGAAGTTCAAAAATGAGCTTCTCGAGTCCGAAGTATGGAAGCTGGATATGGAGGCCAATGATATGTGGATACAGATGGCATCAAAGATTAGAGAAGTAGCTAGAAAAGTACTTGGAGAGTCTAAAGGACATGGACCACCCTCAAAAGAGAGATGGTGGTGGAATGAGGAAGTACAAAAGGCAGTGAAGAGAAAAAGGGGATGGTACAAGAAATTACCTAAATGTGATAATAATGAGGCATATGAAAAGTACAAGATAGCAAAGAAAGGGGCAAAAAAGGCAGTTAGTCAAGCAAGAGCACAGGCCTTTGAAAAGTTATATGAGAAACTTGGAACTAAAGAAGGGGAGAAAGATATTTATAGATTAGCAAGGAGGAGAGAAAGGAAATGTTAAGATCTCAATCAAGTTAGGTCCATTAAGGATAAAAAAGGAAAAGTGTTGGTGAAAGATGAGGACATTAAAGAAAGATGAAGAAATTATTTTAATGATCTCTTTAATAATAGTCAAAATGGTAATAGTGTGAATATAGATTATAGAACAATAGAAAAGAATGTGAATTATACTAGAAGAATTAGATCTTTAGAAGTAAAGGAAGCACTTAAGAGAATGAAAGTGGGTAAAGCCTGTGGACCCGATGAAATACTAATTGAAGTGTGGAAGTATTTGGGAGATATGGGAGTGGCATGGTTAACTAAATTATTTAATAAGATTCTAAACTCAAAGAAAATGCCTGATGAATGGAGGAAGAGTATTTTAGTACTTATTTTTAAAAATAAGAGAAACATACAGAGTTGCTCAAACTATAAGGGAATTAAACTCATGAGCCATACTATGAAGTTGTGGGAGAGAGTTATGGAGCATCGACTACGTCATGATACTTCTATCTCTCTCAATCAATTTGGTTTCATGCCCGGTCATTCAACTATGGAAGCGATCTTTCTCATTAGAAGCTTGATGGAGAAATATAGAAATGTGAAGAAAGATCTACACATGGTTTTTATTGATTTGGAGAAGGCTTATGATAGTGTTCCAAGAGAGGTCTTATGGAATGTGTTAGAACAAAAGAGGGTATCTATTAGGTACATACAAGTATTGAAAGATATGTATGAAGGAGCAACTACTATTGTGCGCACAGTGGGAGGGGACACAAGAGATTTTCCGATCTCAATTGGATTACACCAAGGATCAGTCATAAGCCCTTACCTTTTTACATTAGTTTTAGATGAATTGACGAAACATATACAAGAGAGTATTCCTTGGTGCATGATGTTTGCAGATGATATTGTTCTGATAGATGAGACATGAGAATGAGTCAATAGAAAGCTAGAACTTTGGAGAAGTACTCTAGAGTCAAAGGGTTTTAAGTTAAGTAGAACGAAGACAGAATACATGCATTGCAAGTTCAGTGAAGGCCAAACTGGTGATAGGGAAGGAGTTAGTTTGAATGGATTGATACTGTCCCAAAGTAATCACTTTAAATATCTAGGCTCAATCCTTCAAGTAGATGGGGGATGTGAGGAGGATGTTAGTCATAGGATTAAAACTGAATGGTTGAAGTGGAGACGTGCCACGGGAGTTTTATGTGATCGTAAGATTCCCAATAAATTGAAAGGAAAATTTTACCATACAGCCATACAACCGGCTATGTTATATGGTAGTGAATGTTGAGCACTGAAAGAGTCGTATGCATCTAAGATAAGAGTTACAGAGATGAGAATGTTAAGGTGGATGAGTGGCCATACTAGACTAGATAAAGTCCGTAATGAGAGTATTAGAGAAAAGGTAGGAGTGGTGCCAATTGAAGATAAGTTGAGAGAAGAGAGATTGAGGTGCTTTGGTCATATGAAGCGTAGACATACGGAGGCTCCAGTTAGACAAGTAGAGCACATTAGGTTAGAGGATAGAAAGAAAAAAAGGGGTAGACCTAAATTGACTTGGAGAAAAGTAGTACAACATGACCTAGAAGCATTACACATTTCTGAGGATTTAACCCAAAATCATTCAGAGAGGAGAAAGCGAATCCATATAACCGACCCCAAATTTTTGGGATAAATGCTTAGTTGAGTTGAGTTGAGTTAATTAATGGGCGAGGAAAAAAGATCATATAAGTGTTAATAGTTAATGAGAGGTCTTTTCTTCCTAAATTTCTAGTAGGTCCCATGTCATTGATGCTTATAGTTGAGGTAGAAGGTTTTTTTTTTTAAAAAATAAATATGTATTTATTTTTTTTTATGTATTTTAATTAATGGGTGAGGAAAAAAGATCATATAAGTTTTAATAGTTAATGAGAGGTCTTTTCTTCCTAAATTTCTAGTGGACCCATGTCATTGATGCTTATAGTTGAAATTGAAGGCTATTTTTTTTTAAATAAATATGTATTTATTCTTAATATATTTTAATTAATGGGTGGGTAAAAGTGATCATACAAATATTAATAGTTGGTAAGATGTCTTCTCTTCTTAAATTTTTAGTAGACCCACATGTTGAAGTTTATAGGTGAGGCTAAGAGATACCCCTTTTTCTATTTGCTTTCTTAGCTAGACTCTAACAAAATTAATTATTTATAAAAAAATATTATTATAAAGTTTTACTGAATTAATTACTCCATAAAACAATATATGTTGATAAGTTTATAATATTTTTCATAGATATGATCATTGTTCAAAAAGTTATTGGATTTATTTTAGTAAATATAAAATATTTAATATGAAATAATAATAAAAAAAATTATAAGTATCATAATTTCTGTCTTTCTAATTAAAAAAAAAAATTCTCCTTATTTTCCAAACTAATAATTTTGGCTTTTTACTGGTTATAAAATTTTAAATTTTTACTATAATTCAATCTTTATATTTTAAAATAAATCACATAATTTTAAAATTTAAATGTACTTTAATTCTTTAAGTATTATATTATTATATCCTATAAAGTTTTATTTTTTTTATAAAAAAAAATAAAAGATAGAGCTTTTATGAAATTAAGACAATATAAGTTTGAATTACAAAATTTTCATATTACTATAATTTTATATAAAAAAATTTAAGATAAATTACTTATATAAAATATAATAATAATTATTTTAATTTAAAAGAGACGATAAAATTAATATCCATCAACAAGAATAGGCTAAAGATAAATACAAATATGTTTTCAAATAATACAGATTTAGAGATTATTAGAAAAAATATAAAGCAAAAAAATATAAAGAAACAATAGAATTAGAGAGTAATTTTTTTTACCATGCTATTTTCATAATGTATGATTTCAAATCTGCCTTAAGAATTTGTAGAAATTAAATTAATAATTAAATTAGAGAAAATAAAATATTATAATTAATAATTAAAATTAATATTAATGTAAAAAATAAGAATTAATTAGATAAAATTTAGAATTATGTATGATTTTTTATTTAATAAAAATCATTATTTTGCATTAGTAAGGGATGGAGAATAAATTAATGTCACCATTATTTGGCCAACACTCAATTTGACATTATCCTTTCAAAATAATAATAATAATAATAAATAATAAATAAAATTGACAGGATGTTGTTTGTAGCCACATATGTATATGTCATTGTCCCCTTCCTTGTAGGGCCCTGTTAGTACAATCCCATTCCCACTAAATATAAAAGTCCAATAAAAGAAAATATTGATTTTGACAAATTTAAAGAGTTTGTAATAATTCAAAGAAAGAAAAGAAAATTAATGACTCTCGTTTATTTTCTTTGTAGGCTCTTCAATACTATAGACTTTCTAATTCTAATTTAAATTTGAAATTTTTATTATTAATTATAATATTTTGTTTATTTATTTATTTATTATTAATAAGCTCAAATTCATTCTTGATAAATTAATATTTTCTTTTATTTCTCTCATTTTAGGAAATTTTTTCTTTTTTTTTTTTAAAAAAAACCATAGAATTGATTTCTCTATAATATCTTATTTTTCCTTTTATGATTTTTTTTCCTTTTCTATAAAAAGTGTGTATTATTTTTGAATTATCATTGATCAATTTTATCAAACAAACATGATCTTTCAAAAGATTATAATAATTGTGATAACTCCAACTGCTTTTTTCTCTAACCTCTCTCTCTCTCTCTCTCTCTCTCTCTCTTTGAGGTTTTGGGGTGTTCGCTAGTGAGCATTTTTACCTATAATTATCTCTCTCCCTTTTTCTTTTTTGTTTTTATTCTTTGTGTTTTTCTCAATAATTTATAGATTTATAATATTTTCGAAATAAATTTATATTTGTTCTCAGTCTATTCTTAGTAATAGATAAAAAAAAAAAATATCAATAGTTGGTAAGGGTTATTTCTTTCTAAATTTCTAGTGGACCCACACGTTGGTGCTTATAGCTGATGTAAAAAACAATTTTTTTTTTTTTGAAATAGATTTGTATTTATTCTTAATCTATTTTTGTTCATACATGAGAGAGTAAAGATGATCAGTCGGTAGTTGGTAAGGAGTCTTTTCTTCCTAAATTTCTAGCGGAGCCACACATTGGTGCTTAACACCAAGTTCAAAAGCTACTCTTTTTTCGAAATAGAATTGTGTTTGTTCTCAATCTATTTTTGTTCATACATGAGAAAATTAAAGATAATTAGCTGATAGTTGGTAACAAGTCTTTTCTTCCTAAATTTCTAGTGGACTCACGCGTTGGTGCTTAACACCAAGTTCAAAAGCTACTCTTTTTTTGAAATAGGATTGCATTTGTTCTCAATCTGTCTTTTCTTCCTAAATTTCTAGTGGACCCACGCGTTGGTGCTTAACACCAAGTTCAAAAGGTACTCTTTTTTCGAAATAGAATTTTATTTGTTCTCGATCTATTTTTGTTCATACATGAGAAGTAAAGATAATTAGTCGATAGTTGGTAAGGAGTATTTTCTTCCTAAATTTCTAGTGGACCCACGCATTGGTGTTTATAGCTGAGGTTGAGAGCTACTCCTTTTTCTATTTCTTAGCTTAGCTAGACTCTAACAAAATTAATTATTTATGAAGAATTACTATTATAATTTTGTACTAAATTACTCCTTAAAAAATATATGTGTTGATAATAAATGCATAATTTATTAATTTTACTTCCATCACATTTAGTGTTTGTAGGGTATCTTTATGCCTAATCCAGTTGATTAAAGTATAATTATCTATTAGGCATATGTTTAGAGAGTTGTTAGAATAATTGTGTTAAAAGGAGAAATTTTCAGCATTTGCATTAATTTGACTCTTGTTGTATTTTTTAGGGTTTTGATGAAGTCCCAGAACATAGAAGTGTGGAATTAAGCTTGGAAAGGTCAAAGGATTGAGAAGCATTATTGATACAAAGTACACGGGTCGTGTAAGCACAACCACGAATCCGTGTAACATTTTGCCAGAAGAAATCTAGGGAGCCGAGGAAGCAACAAAGTACACGGGCTGTGTAACTTGACTCGTGTAAATCCTGGAGACCCGTGTAACCTTTTGTGCCAATTCAAGACATACCCATTTAGCTCTAGTAAGTTACACGGCCTTGGGCCATGTAGTGATACACAGGCCGTGTATCCATTGACAATCAGTTTCCTGATTTCACACCAATTGTAGTTTTTGACAGAGAGAGATTCCTAACACCTCAGGGACTCTGAAAACCTAACCCTAAGCCATTTATTATAAATAGAAGAGGCAGCTTTCATTCGACAGACATTCTAGATTTCTTCAATTTTTTACTTTATTTTTCTGGAAGCCATAAACATGAGTGGCTAAGTTCAAAATTCAGTTCAAGGGATTTAAGTTCTTTTGCATGATTTGTGAGATCAGGTTCTTAATTTAATTTATGTCTTTTGAATATATATTATTTTCTGATTTTATTGTCTTTGATCTATTTAATAATTTGCTAAAAAGGCCTATTAGTTAATTATTTGATGTGATCAATTGCTAGTTCATCTTCATAATCCGTAATTGTTGTGTAAGATTGAACATGAGTAGCAATTAGGTTTTATTGATTATGATCCCAGTTTTCGACAATAACCTAAGAAAACAATATGGTGAATTAAATGATTTATGCTTCATAAATTGTTGTTCAGCTTAACTACTTCCTATTCTTAAAGTAATTATTAATTTGATGAGGATTGCTTAATACCAATTTAGTTAATAATTAGAGTCAACAAGAGTGCTGAGCTCCAATTGATGAGTATAGGGAAGTTAGAGATTTTATCTCGCTGTTTGGTAAATCTATGTTAAGTATTCAATAAGAGATAATTGTATTTCTTTTGTCTATGATCAAATCAATGCATTGGAATGCGAATTATCTTGGACTGAAGTTTGTTTAATTTGAGAGTTTCATATTTAATTTTAGTTCTTAATTTTGATGCATACATTTTGCATAGTCATTTAGATCTAATTTCATAGCCATTTTATTCTATTATTAGTTATTTTTAGCTAATTTCATTAGTTAATTAGTTAGTTTTTCATAATTGTCGATTTTGGATTAATTTGTAATTTTTACTTTGTCTTGTAGGAAAAATGGTGTTTCTGAAGGACTGAAGAGAAATTTTGCCATTGAGGAGTGTCTTCTACAGCCAAAGATGTCAAAAACAAGTTTTCAAGCTGAAATATGCATTGACCAAATTGTGCATAACTTGCCGCATAAGCTATGCAGATCTGCATAAGGAGAAAAATCACTGTTCCAGAACCAGCCGAAATGTGCATAAGGAGACTGCATAGCTTATGCACATTCACGCCTCCCTTATGCACTTCCACGGAATTGTGCATAACCGATGCACCAAGTCATGCAGTTTCGCATAAGTGACCCAGAAACAGCCGAAATCTGCATAAGGGACTGCATGACTTATGCAGTCCACTTATGCAGTCCCATAAAGAGTTCATTAATGAGCTGGCAGAAGATTCCCTCAGATAATTCCTCCTAGAACATACCATTTTAGGGCTCCATGTCAGAAAAATGCTATAAATAATCTCATTTTCCCATTTAAAAAAGGGGAGAAAGGGAGCAGAAAAGGAAAGGAGAAGAAAGGCAGAATTTGAGGAGACACTTTCACCTTCCACACCATTTTCACCCAAGATTTGCAGATTTCTTTCTTCCCTTATATTTTTCTACATTTCTAGTGTTTAATTTCTTATTCCTTAGCTTAGATTAAAGCTTTATTTCCATTTAAACTCAATATATCTTGTAAGCATTATGGATAGTGAGTAGTTTAATTTTGATTCTGGAGTAAGGGTTGTAATATTTGAGATATTTTGTGAATTTTGATTGGGTAATCCATATTTTGTGGTCTTAATGAGTTTTATTCATTTCTTGTGTGCTTAATGACATGCTTAGTGTAGGATCCCATTAAGTAATGTTCTTAATCCATGGTTGAAGCACCGAAAGGAGAAGGCCTTGTGATAGATAATCAAGAAATTGGACTTAATTAACTTAGACCTAGAAATAGGCTAAGGATTAAGAGGATTCACAGATTAATTAAAGAACTTAATGGGTCTTAATTGACTCTAAGTCCACGAAAGTAGGATTAGATTGATTAAGGCACTCTTTGTCTCACTCGAAAGGGAATTCAAAGGATTTAAGAATTAATCTCCTTAAAACCCATAAGTTTCATAAAATTGGATAACCGATCTAAAATCCCAAAATAGCTCGAATATGAAATCCCGAACTCCGGAATCGCCTTTTTACCATTGCTAATTTTCAATTGAATTTAATTGCTTGCCATTTTAGAATCTTGCCATATTTGAACTTGCTTACTTCAATTTGATGCAATTTTAGTTTAATTAATACATTGTTGAATAGAATATTAATTCTGCACATATAGATTTCACATTCTCAATACCCATTAATTCATTACTTTAATTTCAAGAATATTTCAATTTACTCAACTTTTTATATCAAAAATTCAATCATTAACACAACTCCTCGTGGGAACGATATCTTTACTGTATTACTTGTACGACCCGTGCACTTGCGGTTGGGCCACATTAAGTTTTTGGTGCCGTTGCCAGGGACTTGTTTGTTTAAGATTGAATTCTTGATTATTTTAGTTGTTTATAGTTTTATCTTTGTTATCTTTTCATTTTGTGTTTGTTTGTTCTTTTTCAGGTACTTTTACTCTTTTATGAGAAGAGCTAGAAGCACAAGTGACACATCCTTACTGTTTAATCCTGAAATTGAGAAATTTTGTAAAGCCAACAAGAAAGAAACCAGAAGAAGGAAAGAAGCTTTGAGAGAAACTGAATTAGAAGCAGACATGGCTGATGAAAGAATTAGAATTGGTGTTGGTAATGCTGGAAATGGTCAAAACAATGAAAATGAAGCCCAAGGGGAAGAAGTTGTTAATGCTAACGTGCCTAGGGGAAGTATGATGGATCATGCTTTTCCTCGTTTTGATGACTTGAGAGAGAGCATAGCAAGACCAAGAATTGATGCAAATAGTTACAAGATGGATTTTGGAGTTCTTCAAATGATTCAGAATTCTCAATTTGGAGGACATCCTTCTGAAAATCCACACACACATCTGAAGAAGTTTGCTATGATCTGTGACATGCAAAAACAACCTAGAGTATCTGATGATGCAGCAAGACTGAAGCTATTCCCATTCTCTTTGAAAGATAGAGCATTGGATTGGCTTGATTCTTTACCTCACAACTCCATTACAAATTGGGAGCAACTCACTGATGCATTTCTTACACAATATTTTCCACCTGGAAAAACTCAAGAGTTGAGGAATCAAATGACAGCTTTCAGACCAAGAGAAGATGAAACTCTATATGAGTCATGGATGAGATGGAAGGAATTAGAGAGATTATGCCCACATCATGCCATTCCAAAATGGATGATAAATCAAAATTTTTACACAAATGTCACTCCAGCAATCAGAGGAATTATTGATGCTCAAACAGGAGGAGAATTTATTATGAAGCATGAAGATGAAGCTTATGAGCTACTGGAGAAAATTGCAAAGAACACTCATCTTTGGAGTAGTCCAAGAGGACCAGCTCCAACTCAAAAAAGGCAAGCTGCTGGAATGTATGATCTTGATCCATTCAACATGATTAATGCAAAATTTGATGCACTTACTAATGTTTTGGCTGAGAAGATGGAAGATTTGAGTCTGTTGGTTAGTTCATCATCATCAGCTGGAAGTTCACAACAAGTGGCTTATGCAGAGGAAACTACTAGCTGTGGAGTAGATTATGGAGAACAAGCAGCATATGTTGGTAATTATGGAAACAAATATATGGGGAATTCTTATTCTCAAACTTACAATCCAAATTGGAGGAATCATCCCAACTTTTCATGGGGAAATCAGCAAAATCAAGTTCAAAATCAGAATTTTCAACCACAACAGCAACAAGGAGTTCCATATCAGCAAAATAGGCAACCATTGCCTAATTTTCAGCAGAAAAATATGAACCCTCCACCAAAAGCGGCAAACGAAATTCCACCACTGAAGCTTTATTGCAACAGATTCTTGCTAACCAAAATAAGCATGATGAGGAGATGAGAGAGATGAAAGCAAGGCTGGAATAGATGCAAACACATAACAGAATGCTGGAAAACTAGATTGCACAACAAGCATCTTCCTCAGGTGCTAAATCTTTTGGAAAACTTCCAAGTCAACCAGAAAACCCAAGAGAGCAGTGTCAAGCTATTACTTTAAGAAGTGGGAAAGTTATAAATGATGAGAAGAGTGAAAACAGTGAGAAGAGAGAAAATGAGAAAGAAACTGATGAGAGTGAAAAACAAGAGAGTGCAGAAAAATGTAAAGAGGAATTTGAAGAGAAGGAAGAGAAATATATACCTCCTGAACCCTACAAGCCACAACTTCCCTTTCCACAAAGATTTCACAAAGCCAAGCTTGATAAGCAATTTGGGAAGTTCTTAGAGGTTTTGAAAAAGCTATACATAAATGTGCCTTTTGTTGACGCTCTTTCACAAATGCCCTCTTATGCAAAATTCTTGAAAGAAATTCTCTCAAACAAGAGGAAACTTGAAGATGATGAAACTGTAGCTTTGTGTAAGAATGTAGTGCTATCCTTCAAAGGAAACTTCCCCAAAGCTCAAAGATCAGGAGTTTTCAATTCCATGCCACATTGGGGAATCATGTTCTACAAAAGCTTTATGTGATTTAGGGGCTAGTGTTAGCCTTATGCCCCTTTCCATTTATGAGAAGCTCAATATGGGAGATCTTAAGCCAACCCACATTTCTCTTCAGTTAGCTGACAGATCAATCAAGTATCCTGAAGGGATTTTAGAGAATGTGCCTCTGAAGGTTGGAAAGTTCTATATACCTGTTGACTTTGTCATCTTGGACATGGAGGAAGATTTTAATATCCCAATCATCTTGGGAAGACCCTTTCTAGCTACAGCAGGAGCATTGATTGATGTTAAGGGAGAAAAGCTGACTTTTAGGGTTAGTGAAGAGCAATTGGTTTTCAATATTAATAACACTATGAAAAAGCATCATTCTGAAGCTGATACTTGCTTGAGAGTTGATATTATTGATGAGCTGGTTGAAGAACACTTCAGAAAGAAATATCCAGAAGATCCACTTGAAAATTGTTTGGTTCATGGAGGAGGCATAGACTATGACAACCCTCATGTGGCTGCATATGCTCAACACCTAGAGGGTAGTCCACCATTTATTTCTGCTCCAGTTTTTCAACTCACACAAGAGGAAAAAGCAGAATCTAAGCAACCATCATTCAAGGAAGAAGATGCACCTAAGGTAGAACTTAAGCAACTTCCTTCTCAGCTCAGGTATGAATTTCTTGGCACCAATAACACTTATCCAGTAATTGTAAATGCAAATTTGAGTACTTTAGAGGCTGATAAGTTGTTAAGAGTGTTGAGGCAATTTAGGAAAGTTTTGGGATACACCATAGATGACATTAAGGGAATAAGCCCACACTTTTGCATGCATAGAATCAGTTTGGAAGAAAATTGTAAACCATCTATTGAACATCAGAGGAGGTTAAACCAAAATATGAAAGAAGTTGTTAAAAAGGAAATTTTGAAGTTGCTTGATGCAGGGATCATATATCCCATCTCAGACAGTACTTGGGTGAGCCCAGTACATGTTGTCCCAAAAAAGAGTGGAATGACAGTTGTCAAAAATGAAAATAATGAATTAATTCCCACCAGAACAGTGACTAGTTGGCGAATGTGCATAGATTACAGAAAATTAAATGTTGCCACTAGAAAAGATCATTTTCCACTTCCCTTCATTGATCAGATGTTGGAAAGACTGGCTAGGCATTCTTATTTTTGATATTTAGATGGGTACTCAGGTTTTTTTCAAATCCCTATCCATCCAAATGATCAAGAGAAAACTACTTTTACTTGTCCATATGGAACCTTTGCTTATAGGAGGATGCCATTTGGGTTATGTAATGCACCAGCCACTTTTCAAAGGTGCATGATGGCAATCTTCTCAGATTTCATTGAAGACATAATGGAGGTTTTTATGGACGATTTCTCTGTTTATGGATCTTCATTTGATATATGCTTGGCTAACCTTTCTAAAGTTTTGCAGCGATGTGTAGATACTGACCTTGTGTTAAACTGGGAAAAGTGTCATTTCATGGTTCAGGAAGGGATAGTGCTTGGACATTTGGTGTCTAACAGAGGAATAGAGGTTGATAAAGCCAAAGTTGAAGTGATAGAGAAGATGGCTCCTCCTACCAATTTCAAAGGAATTCGAAGTTTCCTAGGACATGCCGGGTTCTACAGACGCTTTATCAAGGATTTTTCTAAAATAGCCAAACCTTTGTCTAATTTGTTAAGTAATGACACACCATTTGTATTTGACCAAGAGTGTTTGGATGCCTTTTGCAGGTTGAAGCAAGCTCTTATCACTGCACCAATCATGCAACCACCTGATTGGAGCCTACCTTTTGAAATTATGTGTGATGCTAGCAACTATGCAATTGGGGTTGTTCTTGGTCAAAGAAAGGACAAAAAGGCTTATGCTATTTATTATGCTAGTAGAACACTGGATGAGGCTCAAACAAATTATGCAACAACTGAAAATGAATTTTTAGCAATTGTCTTTGCATTGGAAAAATTCAGACCTTACATTATTGACTCAAAGGTGGTTATATTTTCAGATTATGCAGCCATCAGGTATTTGCTCCGTAAAAAGGAGGCTAAACCTAGGCTCATTAGGTGGATTCTGATGCTACAAGAGTTTGATTTGGAGATTAGAGATAAGAAGGGAGCTGAAAATGTAGCTGCTGATAATCTTAGTAGGTTGAAATTGGATGGTGAAGAATTGGATGAAATCCCTATTGATGAGTTTTTCTTGGATGAACAACTTTTCTCTTTTGTTGCTAAACTACCTTGGTATGCAGACTTTGTGAATTATCTATCTTGTGGAGTTTTACCTCTAGGTATGACATGGCAACAAAAGAAAAAGTTTTTGCATGAGGTGAAATTTTATAGATGGGATGATCCTTTACTCTTTAGGAGATGCTGTGATGGTTTAATAAGGAGATGTATTCCTGAAGAGGAGATACAGAGTATTATGCATCATTGCCATACTTCTGATTATGGAGGACATTTTGGAATCTCTAAAACAGCTAGTAAAATTTTGCAAGCTGGTTTCTTTTGGCCAAATCTTTTTAAGGATGTGAGGAAATTTGTGTTGGAATGTGATAAATGCCAAAGGAGTGGAAATTTGTCAAAAAGAGATCAAATGCCCCTAAATAATATTCTTGAAGTGGAATTATATGATGTTTGGGGAATAGATTTTATGGGGCCATTCCCTCCTTCATATGGTAATAGATACATCTTAGTTGGGGTTGACTATGTGTTAAAGTGGGTGGAAGCTATTGCAACTCCAACTAATGATGCTAGAGTTGTAGTGAAATTTTTGAAGAAATTTGTCTTGAGTAGATTTGGAGCTCCTAGGGCTGTAATTAGTGATGGGGGTTCCCATTTTTGCAATAAGCAATTTGAGAGCTTAATGAGGAAGTATGGTGTAGTGCACAAGATAGCTACCCCATACCACCCTCAAACTTCAGGACAAGTTGAAATTTCTAACAGAGAGCTCAAGCATATCTTGGAGAAAACAGTGAACAATTCTCGGAAAGATTGGTCTATCAAACTGGATGATGCTTTATGGGCATATAGGACTGCTTACAAAACCCCTATAGGAACTACTCCCTTTAGGTTGGTGTATGGTAAGTCTTGTCATTTACCTGTGGAGCTAGAACATAGAGCATATTGGGCCATTCAGACCTTGAATTTTGATCTTAAGCAAGCTGGTGAGAAAAGGTTATTACAACTTAATGAGCTTGAGGAATTGAGGATGGATGCTTATAAAAGTGCCCGTATTTACAAAGAAAGAACTAAAGTTTGGCATGATAAGCACCTTAGGAAAAAGGAATTTAAAGAAGGTGATTCAGTTTTGTTGTTCAACTCAAGATTGAAATTGTTCCCTGGAAAACTCAAGTCAAGGTGGACTGGTCCATATAGAGTTTCTAAGGTTTTCCCTTATGGAGCAATTGAAATTTGGAGTGAAAAATCTGGGAATTTTAAGGTCAATGGGCATAGATTGAAGCATTACATAACTGGAGACCCAATAAAGGGAGCAAGCTGTTACAAGCTCTTCAATCCCTCACCTCTTTTTCACTGAAATTCATGAAGAGTCCAGCTAAGGACTATAAATTAGCCCTCTTGGGAGGCATCCCAAGTCCTTTTATTTTGCTTTTGCTGATTTACTTTCATTTTCATTGATTTTGTTTTTATCTTGAATCTCCCCAAATTCAATTTTTGACATTATTGAATTTTGTCCCTTGTAGATGTATTTCAATGGAGGAAGGTTGGTGAACTGCTGGGGAATGACCCTTAACCTGAAATTATGTTCTTTAAATCTCCTACAAATTGATTGATTTTTGCTGCATAACCAGGTCTGAGTGCTACTACAGTTTTATGTAGAGAGGAAAAATGAAAGCTGCAGCAAGGAAAGGTCTGCAGCAGATGAATTATGTCCTTGAGCTGCAATCTGGTTTATGCAGAGGAAAAATGAAATCTGCAGCAAAAAGGGTGTCTGCAGCAAAAAGGCTTGTGTTTTTGGTGAGATGGGGTGTGTTACTTTTAAGTATATGTGCTTTTAATGTTAATATGGTGGTAAGTTGGTCATCTTTGTAGTTTTGAAATTATTTGGGTTGTGGAATTCAAGGTGGACAAAGGTGCATTTTCTTGGCAAACCTTGGAGAGTTCATTTCATCATTTGTGAATAGATGCAACTTTATGCAGATTTTATTGAGTTTTAATGTGCTAAATGTTGATTTGCAGAATTTGAGTCAAAATGGCATAGTTCTCAAAGGTCTTTTATGTAGGATCCATGTCTACATGCTTGTGTGATGCATTTTTGATGAACTTTGTATATCTTGATGTGTTTTTGGTGAAAATTCTCATGGTTTATGCTTCATAGAATTATATTTCCTCATTTTAGGGTATTTTTCACACTTGCAATTCATGTTCCATTGCAATCTTAATCTTGTTGAATTGTGCATAAGCAACTGCATAGCTTATGCAATCCTGCATAACCACAATTCTTGCCATTTTCCACCTTTATTGCAAGTGCATAAGGAGAGTGCATAGCTTATGCAACTCTGCATAGCCTAATTTTGTCAAATTTCACATCTTTCGAAACCTGCATAAGCAGAGTGCATGACTTATGCACATTTGCATAACTTCAAATTCTTCATTTTCTCTCTCTGCCGAAGTCTGCATAAGCAGAATCCATGACTTATGCACTTCTGCATGACCAGAAATCCAAAAATTCCAAACCTGCCGAGGGGTGCATAAGCAGAGTGCATGACTTATGCACTTCTGCATAACCAAAGACTCTGAATTCCAAAAGCTGCCGAGACATGCATAAGCAATGTGCATAGCTTATGCACTTCTGCATGACCTCACATTTTGAATCTCAAAACCCACCGAAGAGTGCATAAGCAGAGTGCATAGCTTATACACATCTGCATGACCACCAACCCAAATTCCAAAAGTTGCCGAAATCTGCATGGGCAGAGTGCATGACCCATGCACTTCTGCATGACCCGATTCTCTAAAAAGCCAAATCCGCCGAGAGGTGCATAAGGGGAGTGCATGACTTATGCACTCCCGCATGACTTCACTCCCCAAATTTCAAAACCCACCGAGACATGCTTAAGCAGGGTGCATAGCTTATGCACACCTGCATGACCACATTTTCCAAACACCAAAACCCACCGAGAGGTGCATAAGGAAGGTGCATAGCCTATGCACAACTGCATGACCACCAACCCAAGATTTCAATACCTGCCGAACAGTGCATAAGGACAGTGCATGACTTATGCACTCGTGCATGAGCTATTTCTCTGAAGTTCAAATCATTCTGAAACATGTATAAAAGAGTGCACAGGTTATGCATAAATCACTTTTCACTTATGCAGTTTTTACAAAACCAATTTAAATCAAATTTTTATTTTCGGCAATTTTTTTCCCACCTTCACCCGATATCCCTGTTCACTGTCTTCCTCCTCTCACCCGCATAACCCTTCTCCTTTCCTTCTTCTCCACTCGTACTTCCACCTCCTAAACCCTAATCCCTTCGTGCATATTTTTTTTTTCCCCCTCATCTCTTCCATCCTCTCCATCGGCAATGGAGTCGCCTCCCCATTCCCGTCCAGCTTCTCCTCTCGAAGTCTCGCCATTGTCAACAATACCTCCCAATCCCGATTCTCCTCCACAAGCGACACCCCCACCACCTCCCACAACCACGTACAAACGAAAAATCTGGTCAAAATCTGTGCGACCCATGTCCTCTGCCCCTCCTCTATCCAAACGCAAAGAACCACCTACCCCATTGTCGGAACCACCACCCAAAAAGCCAAAAGCTCCAGCCTCTACACCCTCTTCCAGCAAAAAGCCAATTTCAGTAGCTTCACCGGTATCAAAGCTACCTTGGCCTCTTCCTGATACAATTCAAAAAGCAGCTTTTAAGAGACTCAAGGATAGGAGGGTACAACCCACTAGGTATATCTCTGCTGATTCTCTACAATCTCTTGGTTTATTTGACAATGTAGTTACATATCTTGATGGTATGGGTTGGATGGAATTTGTGCATAAGCAGGAGATAGTTTATCCAACTCTAGTTTTGGAGTTTATTTCTTCATTCTCTGCTACCCTCAAATTGCATGATGTAGACCATAAGCCGATTATGAAATTTAGATGTTTGGGGCAAAATAGAGAGCTGTCATTGGACCAATTTCATAGCATTTTTGGTTTTGCAATTGATGGGTTATTTCGAGTGCCACATACTGGAGTAGAGGTAGCCAACAAGGGTATTTGGAATGCTGCCCAATTTTGGAGAATCATCACAAACCAACCTCAAACTTTCTCTGCTGGAAGATCAAAAACCTCCCAAATACTTGACCCTGCGCTTAGGTTTATTCATAGGCTGATTGCTAGCACCATATTGGGCAGAGGGACTAGTTCTGGTGCTGTGGGGAAATTTGAACTATTTATGTTATGGTGTGCATTTCACAAAGTTAATGTTTCTCCTGGTTATTTCTTTTGTGAGCATGTGCTGCATATTGCCACCAAATCCATAGGTGACATTGTTTTGGGTGGGCTCATAACTGTCATAGCAAAACATTTTGGTTTTAATCCTGAAGAGCACCCAATACCAGCACTTGTGGACACTTTATATTTTGATACTGCACACTTAACCAAAACAGGGTTCAGTTTGCCACATTTTGATACTGCACAACCTGCAGTAGAAACTGAGCCCATTGCACAACCAGAAGCCCAACCTTTCCCATCAGTCCCACAGCACTCTACTACACCTACCCCACCCCCTCCACCTGCACAGGAGACCCCAGCAGCTTCTGCTCAGCCTACACCTCCTACAGCTGAACCTTCCTCATCCTCAGCCCCTCCTGCATTCAACACTAAAGCCTTATTCACATATCTTGAAAGGCTTAGTGATGATATATATTTTGTGGATAGGAAGCTTGACACTGGTCTTGATACACTCAAGGATCGTCATGATCACCTATTTGACCTTGTCATGGAAACCAGGGACAAGCAGAAAGAGTTGAAGGAGATGGTGAAGCAAATTATGCTTTTTCTGGGAATGCCACCTCCACCTCCATCACCTCTTCCAGCACCGTCATTTCGACAGCAACCAGCAGCTACCAGCCCCTTAGCAACATCCTTGGACAAGGGCAAAACAATAGAACTAGATTAGTTTTTGTTTTACTTTTGTTCCAACTTGTAGGACTTTTCCTTTGTAAATATGTTCAAACATTTATAGTTTGTTTTGAATTATGTTTGTTTGTTTTGAATTAGTTTATTTTAAATTCTGTTTTTCTTGAAGTTTTATTGGATAGCTATTACATTAGTCTTCTTTGATTTTCATTGCACTTATTACCCTTTTGTACATATTTGCCCATACTCTGTATATATTTCAATGCTTCTACTGCTGGTTGTACATTTCCCCTTGCTAATCATCATGCAGTAGCTTTTGTATACACTGCACAGGCTATGAATTTCCTTATGCAAATATTTTGCATAGCCTGTGCAACCCTTTTTGCTACTTATGCAGAACTGCACAGGTTATATTCCCCTTATGCAAATGTCCTGCATAGCCTATGCAACCCATATTACAACTCATGCAGAACCGCACGGCTTATGCACCCTACTTATGCACTTGATCTGGACAGCATTTAACTCTGCATAACCTGTGCAGCTTCTTATGCATCCCTTTATATCTTGCATTCTCCTTTGCCCCATACTAGGTAACTCTTTCTTTTTGCTCTTAATTTTTACAATTCCTGGTCAATATTATTTGCTTTGAGTTTTGGTTATCTACTACTTGAGACATTGAGGACAATGTCCAATTTTGAGTTTGGGGGTGCACATTTTGATTTTTGGCTTTAATTTTCACATTTTGAGTATAGAGCATCTCATCCCATTCCATTTACACATCCTGTAAATACTTTACATATACATCCATACATACACACACATTACACATTTACACACACATTTTACACAACTTAGAATTGTATACATTGCACACAAATAGACAAATAGACTTCCTCCATTTAGTTAATGCATTACTCATTTTAGGAATCATGCATCATGCATTAAAATCTTTTGCCAAATCCCTTGAGTATTGAAAAGCTGCCTATGAGAGTGATTTGACTCACCTTTTAGTTGGGTTTGTGGATTGAAAGTTTCCTAAGATGTGCAAGGTTTTGAAGTGTTTATCCCTTGCCTATATCTTCTTACCAAAAAGCCACCCAACTAGTCCTTTGGAGATTGAAGTGCTTAGAGGGAGTTATTGGATATAAGGTAGTCAAATGATGTCTCACCAATCCTAGAACAAATTTTCTAAACCTTTCAAGGCGAAATACCAGCTTGTACTTGAAGAGAGAAATGATTAGGCATTCTTTGATTTAAACCTTCTCATTTTAAACGTTTGGCCCCTTTTCCTAATTAAAATTGACCTTTGAAAACCCCTTTGAGCCTTCTTATCCCTAATTTTTCTTGAAATCCTTATTGCTACCTAGCCAATGAACCAAACACTCCAACCCTTTTCATGAGAATAATATTGAATATTAGGTACACTTTCTAAAAAAAAATAAAAATAAAAAAAATAATAAAAACATACAATAAAAGGGAGAAGAAGTGCTTATCATCTTGTAAAAGTGCTAGTATATGTGCTTTTCACTATTGCCATTCAAAATGAAAGAAATCCACCCAAAGTATTAAAAGAAATGAGTTTGGGGGTGGCATTTTTAGGGACAATCATCAAAAGAAAATGCAAAATACAAGTTTAAAGTATCAAAATGTCCCTCCATTTTATGTGTTTTGTAAAATATGCTAGCACTTAACAATCCTCATTGTGTATTTCTTTCTCCTATAGAAAAAAAGAGAAAAAGATATAATAAAGTGTACCTTATGTTTCAAAATTGAAAATATTCTCATGTTTTGAATACTTTTTACCCATCTTTCTTCTTAGCCTCATTTTGAACCCCATAGCCCCATTACATCCCTAAAAAGACCTTTGATCTCTTGATAGTACTTATTACATTAGTGGAGATAGGGGTAGGGAATTTGCCTATGGGATTGGAAAATTATCTATCCATTCATTTAATTCCATCATTCTATATAGAGACACTTTGCCTATTGATTGTCCTAGAATTCCTTTTGAGCATGACTTTCTCTTTTGATTTGTTGGTTTGGGGATTTTGAATGATAATTGACTTGATGGCTAAGCGGTGAAAGCTTGGATAAGTATTAAATTCTTTGCATTTTGAAGGATGGGTATATGGATTGCTGGTATGGCTGAAGGTGTGTTAAGTTACTTTAATAAGTGATTTTCATAGCTCTTTGGATAAGGCACCCCTAAAAATTTTTTGCATCACATTTTAAAGTTTGCTTGAGGACAAGCAAAAGCTTGAGTTTGGGGGTATTTGATGCATACATTTTGCATAGTCATTTAGATCTAATTTTGTAGCCATTTTATTCTATTATTAGTTATTTTTAGCTAATTTCATTAGTTAATTAGTTAGTTTTTCATAATTGTCGATTTTGGATTAATTTGTAATTTTTACTTTGTCTTGTAGGAAAAATGGTGTTTCTGAAGGACTGAAGAGAAATTTTGCCATTGAGGAGTGTCTTCTGACCAAAGATGTCAAAACAAGTTTTCAAGCTGAAATATGCATTGACCAAATTGTGCATAACTTGCCGCATAAGCTATACAGATTCGCATAAGGAGAAAAATCACTGCTCCAGAACCAATTAAATGTGCATAAGGAGACTGCATAGCTTATGCACATTCACGCCTCCCTTATGCACTTCCACGGAATTGTGCATAACCGATGCACCAAGTCATGCAGTTTCGCATAAGTGACCCAGAAACAGCCAAAATCTGCATAAGGGACTGCATGACTTATGCAGTCCACTTATGCAGTCCGATAAAGAGTTCATTAATGAGCTGGCAGAAGATTCCCTCAGATAATTCCTCCTAGAACATACCATTTTAGGGCTCCATGTCAGAAAAATGCTATAAATAGTCTCATTTTCCCATTTAAAAAAGGGGAGAAAGGGAACAGAAAAGGAAAGGAGAAGAAAGGCAGAATTTGAGGAGACACTTTCACCTTCCACACCATTTTCACCCAAGATTTGCAGATTTCTTTCTTCCCTTATATTTTTCTACATTTCTAGTGTTTAATTTCTTATTCCTTAGCTTAGATTAAAGCTTTATTTCCATTTAAACTCAATATATCTTGTAAGCATTATGGATAGTGAGTAGTTTAATTTTGATTCTGGAGTAAGGGTTGTAATATTTGAGATATTTTGTGGATTTTGATTGGGTAATCCATATTTTGTGGTCTTAATGAGTTTTATTCATTTCTTGTGTGCTTAATGACATGCTTAGTGTAGGATCCCATTAAGTAATGTTCTTAATCCATGGTTGAAGCACCGAAAGGAGAAGGCCTTGTGATAGATAATCAAGAAATTGGACTTAATTAACTTAGACCTAGAAATAGGCTAAGGATTAAGAGGATTCACAGATTAATTAAAGAACTTAATGGGTCTTAATTGACTCTAAGTCCACGAAAGTAGGATTAGATTAATTAAGGCACTCTTTGTCTCACTCGAAAGGGAATTCAAAGGATTTAAGAATTAATTTCCTTAAAACCCATAAGTTTCATAAAATTGGATAACCGATCTAAAATCCCAAAATAGCTCGGATATGAAATCCCGAACTCCGGAATCGCCTTTTTACCATTGCTAATTTTCAATTGAATTTAATTGCTTGCCATTTTAGAATCTTGCCATATTTGAACTTGCTTACTTCAATTTGATGCAATTTTAGTTTAATTAATACATTGTTGAATAGAATATTAATTATGCACATATAGATTTCACATTCTCAATACCCATTAATTCATTACTTTAATTTCAAGAATATTTCAATTTACTCAACTTTTTATATAAAAAATTCAATCATTAACACAACTCCTCGTGGGAACGATATCTTTACTGTATTACTTGTACGACCCGTGCACTTGCGGTTGGGCCACATCAAATTTCTAATTTTTGATATCTTCTTTGGACTGCGAATTACCCCCCCCCCCTCCCAACCTTTATTTCTTTTTCCATTACACAAGTGCGTGAAATTTAATAATTCAGTCTCTAAGGTTCGACCTAGATTTACCACTTACTGCAGAAAATATTTCATAATTGGTAATTTCAGTTAATTTAATTTTTGGTGGATTCGACAGCCATCAAGAATTTTGGCGTCATTGTTGGGGACTGAAGTTTATTGGATTTCGTGTTTTTAATGTTAGGATATTTTGCTATTAATTTTGTTTGTGAATTGTTGTTGTTTTCAGGTTTTCGAAAAAAATTATGGTGTTACTATTCATCGATAGATTTTTGGTTGAATTATGAGGGCGGCCCATACCTATTTTGAAGGAAACGACATTATGATCAAGACCAATGTATAAAATTCATTGGCCCCACCCTCTTGAGGCCAAATTCCATCATTTTCTAGAGTTTTGAGGTATTTTTCTATTTTTACTTTGATTTCTTTTTATTTATGACAAGAACTTCTCAATCTTGTGAGTTGATCTTTGATCTAGAAGTAGAAAAAATAGCTAAACAGTTGAGAAAATTGGCTAAGCAGGCTAAGCAGATTTCGAGTACATCTAAAGGAGTCCAATCTCCAAGGGAATTAAGTTCAGATTCAGAATCATATTCAAATTCCGAAAACAAAACCATGGGTACTTGGACTTTGAAAGAGTTGGCTGCTCCTGATCTAAACCAACAGCCTTTGTGTATTCAATACCCTACTTTAAATGTTGCTTTTGAGTTAAAATATGGGCTAATCCATTTGTTGCCTAAATTTCATGGTCTTGCAGGTGAGGATCCACATAAGCATTTAAAGGAATTTCAGGTTGTGTGTTCCAGCATGAAACCTCAAAGAGTTTCCGAGGACCAAATTAAGCTTCGAGCTTTTCCTTTCTCCCTGGAAGGCACAACTAAGGATTGGTTGTATTACCTTTCTTCCGGAACTGTGAACTCATGGAATGGGATGAAGCAGATATTTCTGGAGAAGTATTTTCCTGCTTTCCGTGCTACCAACATAAGAAAAGAAATTTGTGGCATTCGGCAGTACAATGGAGAGAGTTTGTATGAGTATTGGGAACGATTTAAGAAACTGTGTGCAAGCTGTCCCCATCATCAAATAAGTGAGCAGCTCTTGATTCAGTATTTCTATGAGGGACTTCTACCAATGGACTGTAGTATGATAGATGCTGCTAGTGGAGGAGTTTTGGTTGATAAGACACTAGAAGAAGCAAGGAGGCTGATTGCTAACATGGCAGCAAATTCTCAGCAGTTTGGTATGAGAATGGATCACACACCTATGAAGGTTAATGAGGTAAGTACATCTAACCTTGAGAAACAGATTTCTGATTTAACTTCTTTGGTGAGGCAGTTGACTGTAAGGAACATGTAAACTGTTAAGGTATGTGAAATTTGTTCGGGTTTGGGTCATGCTACTTACATGTGTCCTACATTATAAGAGGATGAATCAATGCAACATGCTAATGCAGTAGGACATTATGGATAGCCACAACACAGGTATGATCCCTTTTTTAATACTTATAATTCAGGATGGCGAGATCATCCCAACTTGAGTTATGGGAATCAACTGGTGCAAAACCGATACCAGCAGCAGAGACCACAAGTGAATCAACCACCTCCACCTCCACCTCCGCCTCCCTCAAATCAAGGTATATCACTTGATGAAATTGTTAAGGTTTTAGCTAACAATATACAACAGATTTTTACATTCTGTTGGTGCAGGTTAGAGAATTGATTTTTCCTGCAGATTTTTACATTCTGGATATGGAGGATACTGTTCCTGCATCAAAGTCAGCTTTGATTTTGTTTGAAAGACCTTTCCTAAAAACTGCCAAGACAAAAATTGATGTGGATGACGGTACCTTAACTGTGGAGTTTGATGGAGAGACTGTCAAATTTAATATCTTTGATGCCATGAAGTATCTTGCTGATGACCATTCTGTTTTTTCTATTGATGTTGTTGATACATTTGTGTAGGATGTTTTTGAGTTAAGCATGGATGATGAGTTAGAAGTGGTGATTAGTCAAGGAATTCAAGAAATCAGTACCAATCAGCCATTAATTGTAGAGGTTCAAGATGCAGTAATGGCATTGCAGTCATTACCTACTGTTCCAAAAAGGTATAGAGTATCAAAGATTGACTTACCTGTATCTCACACAAAATTATTACCTTCTGTGGTGCAGACACCAGTTCTTAAACTCAAGCCTTTACCTGAGCATTTGAAGTATGTTTACTTGGGAGACAGTGAGACACTTCTAGTTATCATCTCAAATAATTTAACAAAGATTCAAGAAGACAGATTGATTAGGGTTTTGAGGGTACACAAGGAAGCAATTGGATGGACAATAGCTGACATCAAAGGTATAAGTCCATCAGTGTGCATGCACAGGATTTTACTGGAAGATTATGCTAAACCAAGTAGAGAAGCTCAAAGGAGGTTGAAACCATAGAAGATAGAGGTTGTGAAGAAGGAGATTTTAAAGCTACTAGATGCATGAGTTATTTACCCAATTTCAGATAGCAAATTGGTAAGTTCAGTCCAAGTAGTGCCAAAACAAATCAGGAGTCACTGCGGTAGCAAATCAAGATAATGAACTTGTTCCAACAAGGATTCAGAGTGGATGGCAAATGTGCATAGACTACCGCAAGCTGAATTCAATAATAAGAAAGGACCACTTCCCACTGCCATTCATTGATCAGATGCTTGAGCGGTTAGCAGCGTTGAAGTATCTCTTAGCAAAGAAGGAAGCAAAACCAAGGTTGATTAGATGGATCCTTCTACTGCAAGAATTTGAACTTCAAATCAAGAATAAGAAAAGAGCTGAGAACCTGGTAGCAGATCATTTGAGTAGGTTAGTGACACAAGAAGAGCCAATTCCTTTGCAGGAATTTTTTCCTGATGAGCAATTATTTAAATTGCAAGGTATGATCCATTGGTATGCTAATTTGGTGAATTATTTGGTTACTAAGGTTGTGCCTTTTGATTTGAGTAGAGCTAAGAAAGAGAAATTGAAAAGTGAGGCTAAGTATTGTGTGTGGGATGTGGGATGACCTGTATTTGTGGAAATTTTATTCAGATCAAATTATTAGGAGATGTGTTCCTGATAATGAGATTCAATCTATTCTTACTTTTTGTCATGCCTATGGATGTGGAGGTCATTTTGGACCCAAGAGAATAGGTAGAAAAATATTAAATTGTAGTTTTTACTGGCCCATTATATTTCGTGATTCATATTTGATTTGCAAAAATTGTGAAAAATGTCAAAGAACAGGAAGTTTAACCCGTAGGAATGAGATGATTCAGAATCCAATACTTATTTGTGAGATTTTTGATGTGTGGGGTATTGATTTTATGGGTCCATTTCCTTTTTCTTTTGGCTTTGTTTATATATTACTTGCTGTTGATTATATTTCGAAATGGGTGGAAGCCAAAGCCACCAGGACTGATGATTCTAAAGCTGTTGTAGGTTTTATCAAGTCAAATACTTTTAGCAGGTTTGGAGTTCCTAGAGCTTTGATCAGTGACCGAGGCACATATTTTTGTAATAGAACTGTTGAGGCATTGTTGAGGAGATATGGTGTTTTCCATAGAGTATCTATAGCTTATCATCCTCAAACAAGTGGGTAAGCAAAGGTGTCTAATAGAGAGATCAAGTCTATTTTGGAAAAAATAGTGAAGCCAAATAGAAAAGATTAGAGCCTTAGATTTGATGATGCTTTGTGAGCTTACAGGACTGCTTATGAGACACCCATAGGTATGTCCCCCTACAGATTGATATTTGGTAAGTTGTGTCACCTTCCTGTTGAGTTAGTACATGAGGCTTATTGGCTGTTAGATATTGTAATTTGGATTTGGATATTGCTGGTGTGGAAAAAAAATTACAATTGCATGAATTAGAGGAAATTCGACTTGAGGTTTATGAGAACTCTAGATCTATAAAGAAAAGACCAAGGCATTCCTTGACAAACTAATTCTAAGGAAGCAGTTTGTGATTGGGTAAAAAGTTTTATTATATAATTCCAGATTGAAGCTGATGCTTGGTAAGTTGCGTTCTCGTTAGATTGGGCACTTTATTGTTACTAATATGTTTTCTTATGGTGCAGTTGAAATTCAAAGTTTAGGAACTAATAAGTTGTTCAAGGTCAACGGTCATAGACTCAAGCCATTTTATGTGGGGTTTCAAGAACATACAGTGGAGGAGCTCAAATCGAGTAACCAAATTTTTGTGAATTAAGAAGTTTTGCCATATCGAGCTAACGATGATAAACAAAAGCGCTTCTTGGAAGGCAACCCATGGGTGGCTTGTTAGCCCCAATCAGATTTGTTTTCTTTCCCTTATCTTATTTTATTTTCTACCATTCTTTTTTCCCTTTTCTTTTGCATTTGGGCTTTACATTGGGGACAATGTAAGTTTTAAGTGTGGGGGAGGAGAAATTTATTGCTGTAATTTTTGAAAAAAAAAATATAAATAAATAAAAATAAAAAATAAAAAAATAAAAAATAAAAAATAAATCATTCTCATAAGCTTGATTCGTGATTCTATATTAACTCTCGGAGAGGAGTGCTTTGTCCTTGAAATGACTTTTATACTTTAGGTTGAATTTTTGAGATTTTAGGCAAGGTAATAGTAACTTTAATGATGAATTTTTCCTCTTCTCCATACCATAGAGTAATTTTTTTTCCTACATAAATTATTTATGCTTGATTTAATAGTGAAATTATTAGTTATGTGTACTTTAAACTAGTTTCATACATATTTCAGAACTTTGTTTAATCTATCAGGGCACTTTATAATATGTAGATGCATAAATTAAGGGAAATAAAAAACTAAACTTGAAAATTACTTCGCTATTCTAGTTAAGCAAAGTAACTAGGGGTCTTCATGAACCCCATGTCGATTCTCAGGCCAAAAGCTAGCTAAGATATGAGAAGGTACTTTTTTGAAGGTGACGGTTAAAAATAAAGAAAAAAAAAACTGTGATGAGAGAGAAGTACAAATTTCAAAAAAAAAAAAAAAAAAGCCCATTTCTATCTCCCGTAAGATTTACAAAGAGCTATAATTATTGTGCCTTGATAAATTAGCCTTATGTTTTGGTGTGTATTGATTTAAAATTTTATGGAACTTTAATTGTATGAGCTTAATTGATTTTAAGCCTTTTATTTTGTGTTGGAGAATTGTTGATATAATGGTATGGTGTTGATGAAATTTGTTGTGATGGTTATTACCTTGCCTCTTCTTTCAAACTTTAATATTTTTTTAGAGAATGTTGTGATAGGATGAAGTTAAGTGAACTTCTAAGTGGAGTTGATTGAGAGTTTAAGTCAAGTTTGAGGATAAGCATAGAATAAGTGTGGAGGTATTTCATAAGTACATAATTTATTAATTTTACTTCCATCACATTTAATGTTTCTAGGGTATCTTTATGCCTAATTCAGTTGATTAAAGTATAATTATCTATTAGGCATATGTTTAGAGAGTTGTTGGAATAATTGTATTAAATAGAGAAATCTTCAGCATTTGCATTAATTTGACTCTGGCTGTATTTTTCAGGGTTTTGGTGAAGTCCCAGAACATAAAAGTGTGGAAGGAAGCTTGGAAAGGTCAAAGGATTGAGAAGCGTTGCTGATACAAAGTACACGGGTCGTGTAAGCACAACCATGGATCTGTGTAACATTCTACCAGAAGAAATCCAGAAGTCCAAAGAAGAAACAAAGTACACGGGCCATGTAACTTGACTCGTGTAAATCCTGGAGACCCGTGTAACCTTCTGTGCCAATGCAAGACATACCCATTCAGCTCCAGTAAGTTACACGGCCCTGGGTCGTGTAGTGATACACGAGCCATGTATCCATCGACAATCAGTTTCCTGATTTTACTCCAGTTGCAGTTTTTGACAGAGAGAAAGATTCCTAACACCTCAGGGACTCTGAAAACCTAACCCTAGGCCATTTATTATAAATAGAAGAGGCAACCTTCATTTGACAGACATTCTAGATTTCTTCAATTTTCTACTTTATTTTTCTATAAGCCATAAATATGAGTGGCTAAGTTCAAAATTTAGTTCAAGGGATTCAAGTTCTTTTGCATGATTTGTGAGATCAGGTTCTTAATTTAATTTATGTCTTTTGAATATATATTGTTTTCTGATTTCATTATCTTTGATCTATTGAATGATTTGTTAAAAAGGCTTATTAGTTAATTGTTTGATGTGATCAATTGCTAGTTCATCTTCATAATCCGTAATTGTTGTGTAAGATTGAACATGAGCAGCAATTAGGTTTTATTGATTATGATCCCAGTTTTCGATAATAACCTAAAGAAACACTAGAGTGAATTAAATAATTTATGCTTCATAAATTGTTGTTCAGCTTAACTACTTTCTATTCTTAAAGCAGTTATTAATTTGATGAGGATTGCTTAATACCAATTCCGTTAATAATTAGAGTCAACAAGAGTGCTGAGCTCGAATTGATGAGTATAGAGAAGTTAGGGATTTTACCTCGCTGTTTGGTAAATCTACATTAAGTATTCAATAAGAGATAATTGTATTTCTTTTGTCTATGATCAAATCAATGCATTGGAATGCGAATTACCTTGGACTGAAGTTTGTTTAATTTGAGAGTTTTATATTTAATTTTAGTTCTTAATTTCTGATTTTTAATATCTTCTTTGGACTGCGAATTACAACCCCCCCCCCCCCCAAAAATCTTTGTTTCTTTTTTCATTATACAAGTGCATAAAATTTAATAATTCAGTCTCTAAGGTTCGACCTGGATCTACCATTTACTGCAAAAAATATTTCATAATTGTTAATTTCAGTTAATTTAATTTCTGGTAGATTCGACAGCCATCAGTTGATAATGATAAATTATAATATTTTTCATAAATATGATCATTGTTCAAAAAGTTGTTGGATTTATTTTAGTAACATATATAATATTTAATATGAAATAATAAAAAAAAATCATAAATACCATACTTTCTGTCTTTCTAATTAAAAAAAATAATTTGCTCCTTAGTTTTCAAATTATCATTTTTGACTTTTTGAATTTTGATTATAAAATTTTAAATTTTTACTATAATACAATCTTCATATTTTAAAATAGACTAAATAATTTTAAAATTTAAATGTACTTTAATTCTTTAAGCATTATATTATTATATAAGTGGTTAGATTGCAATATTGATTTGGCTAATTATTTTGATGTGAAAAATAATCTAATAACTTATATAAACCCGAATTAAAATGAATTAAAATATAATTTGACTAACACTCGTCCCAAATTTAATATGGCATTAGAGGCCGTATTAGATTATGTGTTTTAATTGCCCATAAAGTTGTATAATTAGGTTCATATGAGTTAAAAATACAAATCAATTGTCAAGTGACAACCATGTGATTGCACTTGAGGAGGCAGTGTTTGGATTAAAAATTTCGCATTGAGAAAATATAAACATAAAAGAGTAAATATAAGTACTTAAATTGTAAAATTAACTTGACTAGTTATTTTGATGTATAAAGCAATCTAATAACTTATATAAGCTCAAATTAAAATGAATTAAAATATAATTTGACCAATACTCTCTTTATATTTAATATCAAGAAGCCTTCTAAAGAAACAAATATTAATTATAAGTATTTTATAATATTATAAATAATTCAAAAATTAAAAATATTTTTATTCCTTTTAAATTCCCCCTCTCATTTACACTTTTTCATGTGTAGATTCACTTTACAATTTATATTTATTTTATTTATTATGATTATGATTATATACATATAAAAATATAAAAATACGTATTTTATAAAAAAATAATATTATATTATTAGATTTAGATTTTTATATTTATTAATTAAGAATTAACATGTAAATTAGTTAATTAATTAATTAACATCTTCATGGTTTTATATTGTCAGTTTATAAAATTTTCATTATTTAAATATAATTTTTTTTATTTAAATATAATTTTACTTAATTAAAAATTAAATGCCTAATTAATTAAGTTAGGATATGATTATTTTTTTTTTCATTTTATCATTGGCAATGTGTATGTTTGTTAATTTTTTAATTGTTAGTTTAATTTTATTCTTGAATAATTAAATTTTTTAATATCATAAATAATATTAAAAAACTTCGCTTAATTTTTTTTAATTGTTCAAATAATCTGCAGCTTGGAATAATATGAGCTTGACTTGTTCCACTAAGGGCAGTGGTAGAAGAGACTTCTTTTTACATTTGATAGCTTAGTTGGAATGTAACAAAAATAATAGTTTATGAAAAATTATTATTATATGAAGTTCTACTAAATTACTCCATAAGATAATGAAGGTTGATAATGATAAATTTATAATATTTTTCATAAATATGATCGTTGTTCAAAGATAAGTCTTGTAAAAAAATATATTTAAATATATTAATTAAAAAATATTAAAAATTAATTATAATTAATTTTAATATATTTAACTATAAAAAAAATTAAAATAATAAAATTATTTTTAATAATATTTAAAATAATATTTTTGAAACTATTTTTATTTAAAATTCAATGTTAGCTTTAACAACATGTCTTATGTGTTATGTGTGATTAAAAATTTAAAACATTTTTTTAGCAAAAACTTACTAATGTGCATAAATCTCATAGTCTAAAGTTTTTAAAGTACTTTTACACTAATTTATCATTTTAAATCAAAATTACTGCTATTATTTGTAGTATCACTTTAAGTATGTTGTGTAATTTAACTGTGATTAACATCACTTTAGGCATTTTGTTAAAAATTTAATTTAGCAACACTATATTAAGATTTAATAATTATTTAAAGCCTCATATTATAGATTTAATCAAATTTAGTTGAGCTTTTTTTAAAAAAATGTGGCGCCAAATATGTAGAGTAATCAAATCATCATTTTTTAGGAATAATATTTTTAAACATGTAGAGTAATTATTACACTCATTTCATATAGGCATTTTAGGGTAGTTTTGTATCCATTTTGTCCTTATATTTTAGTATATTTTATGTTTTTAACTTAATTTTAGCTTATTTGTTAACTTTAGATACTTTATATTTGATTTTTGTAATTTTGTTGTTTTTAATAGGTTTTTGTGGCAAATTGAGGGTCAATGAGTGCATTAGAAAGTGATTTGAAGATATTTGAAGTTCCTTAAGCATGGAGCAAAGTTGAAGAAATCAAGTCTTGAAAGATCAAATTAGCCAAAATTTGCTTAAGATTTTGCTTATGATGTTGCTCAGGATATATCATATTGCTTAACCTTAAGCCTGGGCAAGCCACAAGTCAAGCATAACTTAAATCCTATACATTCAAGCTTTCATCTCAAAACCTACCGAGATTTGCTGAGGGTCTGCTTAATCTTAAGAAGCTAGTTCATGCAGAGGCCGAAAATTGTTGAAGAAGTTGCTTAGGATAAGCAGTACCCTAAGCCAACTGTCCAGAACATGAATAACTTTGTTGACTTAGATATTTCTACACCTCATTTCCTATCCACTCCTTAGCTTTTATCTATTTTTAGGGCAACTTTTGGGACCATATAAAAGCATCATTTTCTAATTTTTGAGAGAAAGAGATAACAATAAGAAACAAAAAGAAAAAAAAAAAAAAGAAAAAGAATAAGAAGGAGAAGAGAGGACGCCATTTCTGCTGGAGAGCTGTTGCCAAGTGATGCTCACCTGCAGTTTTTCAGAGTTTTGGGCTCTCCTTCCCCTAGGTTTTTCTATTCTTAGCCTATTTTTATGTTTCTTTTATTAGTTTTATCATTTTCTCTTGTAAATTTTATTATGATAGAATAGTTTTCTAAGATTTCAGAGTTGGTTTGTAATGTTTTGAATCTATTTGTGGATTTGGATTGGGTTTTGTCTAGATTTATATAAATATGAGTTTTGATTCTTTTCCTTGTGTGGTTTATGACTTACCTAATGTTGGATCTCATTGGGTCTAGTTTTTAATCTTTGATTGAAGGACCGAAAGGCGAAAATCATTAATAGATAATCAAGGATTAGAACTTGAAATCACATAGATTTATAAATAAACTAGGGTTTTAAGAGGATTCATTGATTGGTTACAAAACTTAATGTCACGACCCAATATTCTGAACCGTGACCGGCGCATAATTTAAGTATTCTTAAATCATGTAAGCCTTTTCAGAGTATCTTGAATGAATATATTGTCACTTACTAATCCCAAAAATAGACAAAATCCAAATAAACAAAATGCTGAATAAACATCATAAATATCCCATAGGTAAACTGCGGAGTCTCTACAGATTTCAATAAAAACTTAAACTGTTCAATAAACTAAACTAATTATTAGCCCGAGAAAACATGAATTCGGGCATACATGAGAACAAATCAAAGTTGTCCCTCTCCAGAAAATGGACTGAATACTTGGATCACCGCAGATTCTACCGATCTCAAAAGGATAATGCATGAGAAAACGTGGTTTGAGCTAGATGCTCAGTGAATGATAATTATAGCACACAACGGAATAGGAACAGGCAGACGCTTGATTAATTTCACAATAAATTTTCTATTCAATAAAATCATGCTCATGCTGTCAAAAATCATTAAGAAAATAACTTCATAAAAACATAAATATAAAAGAAATTCATTCAATAAAAATTTTATGGTACAGTGCACCAGGGTGATGATACCCCACATCACCAAAGGCCACGTTACCAGATATCAGATACCTTCCTCCTCCTTCACAGATATCAATGCATATGATACTAATGCAAACCATAAACTGCAATGATGCATGACTCGACAATGCAACCTAATACCGTGATAGTCCACACGGCGGGGCCAGATAACAAAAACAGATATTGGGCACAGGTACCAATTCAAAATAGAAAATCAATTTGTATAAATCAATCAAAATCAATAAAAAATTTCAGTTAGCAAATAATAACTGATAGTGCAATTCCAATAATGTATTTCAATAGTTTCAGAGAGTCAATAAAATCAAATCAATCTCAAATCAATTCAATAAAATCCAATCAATCTCAAATCAATTCAGTAACACATCGGTAAATTTTATAGTCAAATATCAATCAATATAAATACATTAAAGGCCTGTTCCGGGAATCCTAATGGGTCTAATGCAGAGATAGTTGGCAAAATCAATTATTTAATGAAAATCGAGATAAAATTCAATAATAAAATAAAATAAAACTCTAGAAAATCACATATAAAATCATTGTTAAAATATTGATTTAAAATTTCATTTAACAACAAACTTTATGCTGAGAAATTTTAAAAGGGACTAAAACGGTGCCATGTACTATAATTACCACTCACTTGAAACCTCCAAAATAATAGCTAGATTCAATAAAAGAGAGACAATTTCAGCTGACAGAATGAATATTTGAATCTCCTACATATCCAAAATATAAAAGAAAAATATTAAATAATAAATAAATAAAATAATTTTAATATATATATATAGGGATGAACAGTGAAGCACAGAAATATATATATATATATATATATATATATATAAATTTAAAGATATTTTCTCACAGTAATTATGATCAATCCAATTCAGTACTAGTAGTCAAAGAGAAGAAAAATAAATTTATAAAGTAGTTGTAACGGTTTAAGGAGAGAAAATAAAAATCAAATTCACCAATTATTGAACAAAGAACGGGAATTTTTACTTTGAAAACATAATCAAAGATGATGAATTGAGAAATAAAAATTTAAGAATTATTTGTGCACATCAAATTATAAATCGTAAATTTATATATAAATGTATATGTATAACAATAAATAAAAGATTATGAAAATACCTGTTGAGAGTATTTGGTAGGAAAAGGAGGTGACAAACAGGTTTTGAGAGCAAAGTTTAGCAGAAGAGATGATTAGGGTATATATATATTTCAAGAGTTCTATTAGGTGTAGAATGGGATAAGAGTTATTATTGAACTGGGTTGTTCAGATTGCAGATATATATTTAATTTTAAAAATAATATATATATATATATCTAAAAATAAATAAGCAGACCATCTAATAAAATATATATATTTTTTATAAATATATTAAATTATTGTTAGCTAATTAAAATAAAATAATAATAAATAATAATTGTATATGGGTTTTCACATACTTCCCCCCTTAAAAAAATTCGGTCCCCGAATTTGAATAGACAAAATTCTAACCTGAAGAATCAAATAAGTGAGGATATTTGGCTCGCATTTCAGATTCTGCCTCCCATGTGGCCTCATTACTTGAGTGATTATGCCACAAGACTTTGATCAAAGCCACTTCCTTAGACCGGAGTTTCCTAATTTGTCGATCTAAAATCTTTACTGGTTGCTCCTCATATGACATATCATCCCTAAATTGCATGGTTTGAGGTTGTAAAACATGAGATGGATCTGGTACATACTTCCTAAGCATAGAAATATGGAAAACTGGATGTACATGTGCAAAACCAGGTGGAAGAGCTAAACGGTAAGCAACTGCTCCAATTCTCTCCAAAATTTCAAATGGACCAACAAAACGAGGGCTAAGCTTCCCTTTCTTCCCAAACCTCATGATTCCTTTCATAGGGGAAACTCTCAGAAATACATGATCACCAATCATAAATTCTACATCTTTACGCTTAGGATCAGCATAACTTCTCTGTCGACTTTGAGCAGTCAAAAGTCGATCACGAATTAGTCGAACCTTCTCTGAAGTTAATTGTATCAACTCTGGTCTAGTAAGCCTTCTTTCTCCAACTTCATCCCAACAAACCGGTGACCTACACTTTCGACCATATAATGCCTCATATGGAGCCATCTCTATACTTGCCTGATAACTGTTATTATAAGCAAACTCCACTAAAGGCAAATGATGATCCCAACAGCCACCAAAATCCATAACGCATGCACGAAGCATGTCCTCTAATGTCTGTATGGTCCTTTCTGACTGTCCATCCGTTTGAGGGTGAAAAGCAGTACTAAAGTCTACTCGTGTTCCTAAAGCTTCTTGGAATTTCTTCCAAAATCGAGAAGTAAACTGAGTACCACGATCAGAGACAATGGAAACTGGAACTCCATGAAGACTAACAATCTTGTTTATATATAACTGTGCAAGTTTAGCAAAGTCATATGTAGTCTTCATAGGAAGAAAATGAGCAGATTTTGTCAATCTGTCCACTATCACCCAGATTGCATTGTAACCACCTCGTGTACTAGGTAAACTCACAACAAAGTCCATGGCAATATGCTCCCACTTCCACTCGGGAATAGTCAATGGCTGAAGTAACCTGATGGTCTCTCGATGTTACGCCTTAACTCACGACAAGTCAAACATTTAGCAACAAAGTCTGCAACATCCCTCTTCATGCCACCCCACCAATAATGCTCCCTTAAATCACGGTACATCTTAGTTGAACCTGGGTGTACTGTGTAAGCAGAATGGTGTGCCTCCTCCATGATTTCTCTTCTCAACTCATCAACATTGGGGACACAAAGTCTAGTGCCATAACGAAGAACTCCATCATCATTGAACATGAATCCTTTAGCTTGGCCTTGATGAATATTATCTATAATCTCACACAGCTGAGAATCCCTCTTTTGAGCAGCCTTAATTCGATCAATCAAGATAGGCCTAACTCAAAAATGTGCTAAGAGTGATCCAGCTATGATTTCAAACTCTACTCCCTGATCTAGCAACTCATGTAATTCACCAATCAGAGGCCTCATCTTGGTAGATATATGGGCTAAACTACCAGAAGACTTCTCGCTTAGAGCATCAGCCACCACATTAGCCTTTCCAGGGTGATACTGTATGGTGCAATCATAATCCTTCAGCAATTCTACCCATCTCCTTTGCCTAAGATTAAGATCACGTTGGTCAAAAATGTATTTGAGACTTTTGTGGTCAGTGAAAATTTCACAAGTCTCGCCATACAGATAGTGCCTCCAGATTTTCAAAGCAAAAATTACTGCAGCCATTTCCAAATCATGAGTTGGATAATTCTGCTCGTGCCTTTTCAAATGATGAGAAGCATATGCAATAACCCATCCATGCTGCATCAAAACACATCCTAAACCAATCCTAGAAGCATCACAATATACTACATAACCCCCTGATCCAGATGGAAGGGCTAACACTGGTGCTGTAGTTAAACGAGTCTTAAGCTCCTGAAAACTTTTTTCACAAGCCTCAGACCACTGAAATTTCACATTCTTCTGTGTTAACTTAGTTAAAGGTGCTGCAATACGAGAGAAGTCTTGAACAAACCGTCTATAATACCCTGCTAAACCCAAGAAACTACGAATCTCTGACACAATTGTGGGTCTAGGCCAATGAAGCACTGCCTCAACTTTCTTTTTATCAATGCACACCCCATCCTTAGATACTGTATGGCCTAGGAAGGCCACACTATCTAACCAAAACTCACATTTTGAGAACTTGGCATATAGCTTGTGTTCTCGTAAGGTCTGAAGGACAATTCTCAAATGCTGCTCATGCTCCTCCTTACTCTTTGAGTACACTAGAATGTCATCGATGAACACTATAACAAATTGATCTAAGAAAGGCTTGAAAACTCTGTTCATGAGATCCATAAAAGCGGCCGGAGCATTAGTAAGACCAAAAGACATTACAAGAAATTCATAGTGTCCATACCTAGTCCTAAAGGCCGTCTTGAGTATTTCTTCTTTCTTGACCCTCAATTGATGATACTCAGATCGAAGATCAATCTTGGAAAAATACTTTGCACCTTGAAGTTGGTCAAACAGGTCATCTATGCTTGGAAAAGGATACTTATTACGCACAGTTACCTTATTCAATTGCCTATAATTAATGCACATTCTCAAAGGCCCATCCTTCTTCCGTACAAATAACACAAGAGCACCCCATGGAGAAACACTAGGGCGAATAAACCCCTTATCTAGTAGGTCCTATAGTTGCTCCTTCAACTCCTTAAGTTCTGCGGGTGCCATACGATAAGGTGGCATAGATATGGGCTCAGTTCCAGGAACTAAGTCTATACCAAACTCTACCTCTCGCTCCGGGGGTAAACTTGACAAATCTTCTAGAAACACATCAGGAAATTCCTTAACCACTGCAACATTCTCCAAACTTGCACCTTCTACCTGAACATCTCTAACATAAGCTAGATACCCTTTACACCTCTTTCGTAATAATCGTCTAGCACTCACTACGAAGATAAGATTACTAGAGGCTATATTGTGATCTCCCTGAAATTGAAATTCTGCCTCCCCAGGAATTTTAAAGAGTACAACTTTATTCTGATAATCCAATGAAACATGATAAATGGCTAAATAATCCATGCCTAAAATCACATCAAACTCAAACATATCCAAAGAAACAAGATCTGCAACTAATTCCCTATCTCCAATGTGAACTATACATCCCCTATACATCATATCAGTGTCTATTGCGTTCCTCATAGGTGTTGATACAGATAAAGGATACTCTAAATATCATGGAAAAGTATGGAGAAACAAAGGAATGGTTGTGCCCCAGTCTTAGCCATAAGCGTCTGTTCAAATGTCTGATTAATTGTTTGAAGTGGTACCTCCCTTGTTGGATCAAGGTTTGCACCATTAAGACCCTTGGCCCTAACTCTCCTCTTATGTTTAACAGACTCAGGCACTTATTCATTTTAATAAACAAGTATTAAATATGAAAATGTGAGCCAAATTAGGACAGGTGAAAAAGTACGAAGGACGCAGATATCTGAAGCAATGATAAACTGAAAAGACGTTAAGGATCCTATGCTCCGCAAGTTTACTAGACCTCAACCGAGCTTTGATACCAACTTTGTCACGACCCAACATTCTAAACCGTGACCGACGCATAATTTAAGTATTCTTAAATCATGCAAGCCTTTTCAGAGTATCTTGAATGAATATATTGTCACTTACTAATCCCAAAAATAGACAAAATCCAAATAAACAAAATGCTGAATAAACATCATAAATATCCCATAGGTAAACTGCGGAGTCTCTACATATTTCAATAAAAACTTAAACTGTTCAATAAACTAAACTAATTATTAACCCGAGAAAACATGAATTCGGGCATACCATGAGAAAAAATCAAAGTTGTCCCTCTCCAGAAAATGGACTGAATACTTGGATCAGCTGCAGAATTCTACTGATCTGAAATAGATAACAGACAGAGAAAACGTGGTTTGAGCTAGATGCTCAGTGAATGATAATTATAGCACACAACGGAATAGGAACAGGCAAACGCTTGAATAATTTCACAATAAATTTTCTATTCAATAAAATCATGCTCATGCTGTCAAAAATCATTAAGAAAATAACTTCATAAAAACTTAAATATAAAAGAAATTCATTCAATAAAAATTTTATGGTACAGTGCACCAGGGTGATGATACCCCACATCACCAAAGGCCAGATGGTAAGCGCGCTACCAGATATCAGATACCTTCCTCCTCCTTCACAGATATCAATGCATATGATACTAATGCAAACCATAAACTGCAATGATGCATGACTTGACAATGCAACCTAATACCGTGATAGTCCACACGGCGGGGCCAAATAACAAAAACAGATACTGGGCACAGGTACCAATTCAAAATAGAAAATCAATTTGTACAAATTAATCAAAATCAATAAAAAATTTCAGATAGCAAATAATAACTGATAGTGCAATTCCAATAATGTATTTCAATAGTTTCAGAGAGTCAATAAAATCAAATCAATCTCAAATCAATTCAATAAAATCAAATCATTCTCAAATCAATTCAGTAACACATCGGTAAATTTTATAGTTAAATATCAATCAATATAAAAACATTAAAGGCCTATTCCCGGAATCCTAATGGGTCTAATGTAGAGATAGTTGGCAAAATCAATTATTTAATGAAAATCGAGATAAAATTCAATAATAAAATAAAATAAAACTCTAGAAAATCACATATAAAATCATTGTTAAAATATTGATTTAAAATTTCATTTAACAACAAACTTAATGCTGAGAAATTTTAAAAGGGACTAAAACGGTGCCATGTACTATAATTACCACTCACTTGAAACCTCCAAAATAATAGCTAGATTCAATAAAAGAGAGACAATTTCAGCTGACAGAATGAATATTTGAATCTCCTACATATCCAAAATATAAAAGAAAAATATTAAATAATAAATAAATAAAATAGTTTTAATATATATATATAGGGATGAACAGTGAAGCACAGAAATATATATATATATATTTAAAGATATTTTCTCACAGTAATTATGATCAATCCAATTCAGTACCAGTAGTCAAAAAGAAGAAAAATAAATTTATAAAGTAGTTGTAACGGTTTAAGGAGAGAAAATAAAAATCAAATTCACCAATTATTGAACAAAGAACGGGAATTTTTACTTTGAAAACATAATCAAAGGTGATGAATTGAGAAATAAAAATTTAAGAATTATTTGTGCACATCAAATTATAAATCGTAAATTTATATATAAATGTATATGTATAACAATAAATAAAAGATTATGAAAATACCTGTTGAGAGTATTTGGTAGGAAAATGAGGTGACAAACAGGTTTTGAGAGCAAAGTTTAGCAGAAGAGATGATTAGGGTATATATATATTTCAAGAGTTCTATTAGGTGTAGAATGTGATAAGAGTTATTATTGAACTGGGTTGTTCAGATTTAATATATATATTTAATTTAAAAAATAATATATATATATATATATATATATATATATATATATATATATATATATATATATATCTAAAAATAAATAAGCAGACCATCTAATAAAATATATATATTTTTTATAAATATATTAAATTATTATTAGCTAATTAAAATAAAATAATAATAAATAATAATTTTATATGGGTTTTGACACTTAATGGGTTTTAAGTTAATCAAATATCGTACGAAAGTAGGTCTGGTTTTCTTAAAATACTCTTTGATTTACTTGAAAAAGATATCAAAGAATTTTAGAACCAATTACCTTCAAACTCTATTTTCCCTTTAAAATTGGATGACCCAAGACAAATTCCAATAGATTTAATTCATAAACCCCAGCTATGGAATTATTTTTACTATTAATTAGTCTTTTTTTTGCTTGCACATTATTAATTTAGTTAACTTTTTCTTAGATTAAGACTTTATTTACGTTACCCATTGCATATTATCTTTATTTTCCATTTAAATTTCTGCATTTAGTTTATTTAGTTCTCCTGCAAATTACCATTAGTCTAAATAATCGAAACAATCATAGTCTAGTACTTAAACACAATTCCTCATGGGAATGATACTTTACTTATCACTCTATTACTTGATATGGCTCGTATACTTGTGGATACAAGCATCAAGTTTTTGGCGCCGTTGCTGGGGATTTGTTGTTTGATATTAGATGATTTGGTTGTTTGATTAATTTAGACATTTTCTTTTTAATTTTCTTTTATTATACTTTACTTTGTGTTTTTCTTTTTGAATTTTTTTTTATATTTCTAATTTTGTTTCCATTTGCTTATCTTGTGAAGTATTTCAAAATGTTTCATGTACAAGTCTTCACAAGTTTTGCTCAACTGCACTTGGAGCCCTTTTATGCTACTTGGGAAAGATTTAATGATATGGTAGAGAGATTTTCCAACCGCAACCTTTTAAATCAGTCTCTAATTCTCTATTTCTATGATGGTTTGGATGAAGCAACAAGAAATTGGGTAGATTATGGAGCTTGGGCAACTGGTGATCATGTTCTTCAAAGAGGTCATGAAGATGTCATTCACTTGTTGAATGACATGGTGGATTTTGATTACCATTGGCATTGGGACCCTTCACTACAGGGCTGGAGTCACCAATATCCTCCATACGACAACGAACCCAATATTTCACACCAACCATTTGAGTTTGAAGAAGAGAAGGGAGTGGGACATGAAGAGGAAGAAGATAAATTTAAAAAATCTCTTTAACAAATTGTTGAAGATCCAAGAAGACCAAGGAATGAAACTTAAAGAGATAGTAGCTAAATTGGATGATCTTGGAACATCAATGAAGAAAAATGAGCTATCAATCAAGATGATGAATGGACTTTGAGGAGGAACTAAATAATTAAGGTGGGGACAATAGGTTAAGCTATGACAATGCTTCATAGGAATTTGAATCTGCAGAAGAAGTGGAGCCTCAATCAGAAAAAGAAAAATCCCTTGAAGATGAGTTACCAATAGAGTTTCCACAGGAAAATGAGTTACTTGAAGAAGAAATAGAACTTAAAGTTGAAGAAAACAACTCTTTCATCCTTGGAGGGTCATTAGAAGAGGGCTCATATAGAAATGAGTCAGAAATGAAGTTGGTGGTTGAGGAAATTGATAAAACCATCAACTTGAACTTATTGATAGATCTTTCACACACACCACCAGAAGACCCTTTTCTCTCATGGATACCTCCTTCATCATTTTATATCCTCCATGAGCTAAAGCTTTCTTCAACCCAAGCATGTGATTCAACTCCAAGTGTTGTTCATGCTGCATGGAAATTTGCTTCAAATCTGGCCAATCTTGAGGGCACTTTACTTTAAGACCCATATGTCATATTATATGATAATTATTATGGAAGGAAGCCGCTTTTTGATTAGCATATTTGAAGGGGTCAAGCTAATGACCTTAAATAAGTGCTTCTTGGGAGGCAACCCAAGTTTACTTTTAATAGTTTGTTTGCTTTCTTTTTGAGTTTTTGAGTTTTACCCTATTCAACTCAAAAGTGACATTTGCTTATCTTTTGTAAGTTTTTTATGAAGATTGGGAAAATTGAAATTTGTTGCAAAAGACAAGAAATGCAATGCAACTATTTAAGAGAAGAAATTTTGCACTTTTGTTTCTATGTGAATAGTAACTTTCTTGAATTTGTGTCACATTACTGATATTGGAAAATTGAGTGATGATATATGTTCAAATATATGCCCTTTTGTATTTGGTTGAATGCAACTTGAATGAGGATCAATTTTGATATTTAGGACGGATGTGAGCTTTATTGAAGTACAAAAATAATGTCTGTTGAGTTTTACCTTTTAGTGTATCGATAATTTTTATAGTTTGTTAGAATTTGCATTTTTTGTTTAAGTTACTGTTTATGTTACTGTTCATGCTACTGTTTATGTTGCTTAAGAAGTCAATTTCTATGTCTTTTCTGTAATTTTTGAATGCTTAGAATTTATCTCAAATGCTATTGAAAATGTGTTTTGGCTATAAGCTTAGGAATAAGTCCATTTCAATAAGTTTGCAAGGGTAATCTACAATTTGTGCCTAATTTGAGCTATTTGTCTTTCAATTCCCACATATTTATATCATGCTTGATAAGTTTTTGAGAGATAATGAGCTTAAATTATTAAATTTTTTGGTATTTATGTGTATTTGATAATTGCTAAGGGTCATGATAGCATTCCATAACATTTGGACTGTTTTTGGTAAGTGAAATCATAATTTTTTCCAAAACCTGCCGAAATTTGTTGATGATATTGCTTATCCTAAGCTGTACCCTATGCAAATCCCGCTTAACCCTAAGCAAATTTGTGAAGATCCTAAGCTGCACGCTATGCAAATCCTGCTTAACCCTAAGCAAATTTGTGCAGACCTTAACCATTACACAGAATCTTTAGTTCAGTAATTGCTACATTCTTAACCTAAGCAACTACCTTATGCAAGTCATGCTTAACCTTTAGTAATTTTATGCTTACCCTAGCAAATTGCCTTGTGAAGGAACGGAAGCGTGAAAAACACAAGATTATACCATTGAATTCAAAAATTTTCACCTAGGGTCACATGCACCATGCAAGATTTATTTTTATCTATTTGATTTCAATGATAAACAACATATTAAAACTCTTTTAATATGTTTTTGGATCTGTATTTGCCATTTAAGATTTTAAAATTAATCAGATTAATTTTAGAACCCTAGATTAAATCAAGAACGATTACACTAACCTCTTGATGTGCTTAGCGTGTCTGCGCCTTTGAGATTCGTCTTCAGGACACCAGATGTTGTCCCTCTAGCTTGTCCACACCAAGAACACCTATGGCAGCCCTTGAACAGCTTCTAAAGCCTTTTCTATTAATTAGAAATTCAAGTTCTGCCTTTTAAGAGATTAGAGATGTAAACAGGACACTAGAAACAATTTCTAGTGTTCTTAATTCAAGAGATTGATGGCTAATCTCTTTGAATTGATGAGAGATGAAGAGAAATAGCTGGAGAGGCTCAAAGTGGCGTGACATATGAGAGGAGAGGCTGCTGGTTGTGTTTTCTTTTCATAACCCCACTTAAATAGCTAGGTTAACACATTAAACCCTAGCCACATGTCACCTTTTGATTAGCTCTAGGTTTAAGTGACCCAATCACATTGTGCCAAGTGTCAAACCTATATTTAATCTTGATTTTAATCATCTTACATGATTAAAAATATTTGGCAAGCTTATGTGTTATGCCATGTGTCACCATCTCATGGTGCCACGTGTCACACTGTGAAATGACCAAAATGCCCCTGTGTCTTAATTTTGAGTTCTTAACCCAAAATAATTATTTTCTTCTTCTAATTAATTTATATCAAATATAAATTAATTAATTAATCTCTATTAATTAATTTCTCATTAATTAAATTCATATTTAAACACTTTAAATATAAATTTAATTTATACTACACATCCAATAATCTAGATTTGGTTTCAAGTCATGCTAGGGACTTTGCAATTTAATTGCAAACCAAATCTATTTAATTAATCAATTAAACTCTTTAATTAATTAATTAAATCATATTTAAATAGGTGATAACTTGTGTATGTGTGTGACTTACTAGGCTCATCACTAATTGGCAATGAGACATGATATCAACTCTTAATATCATCAGAACTCTTTCTTACCATAAATGATTTCTCTAAATCATTTTATGAACCTCATAAACCATGGTTAACACCTAGCATAGCATGCCATGGCCACCCAATTAGTAATAAGATTTACCTTAAATGAACCTATAATCATATGTTACCATGCACTAGAATCTCTCTGCATACAAAATCCCAACTCACGCGGGAGTCATGGTTTATGTCAAACTCAATTTGCTATGAATAGTATGTTCTCATTTAATTCCAGTTCTTGATTACAAGATTTTTCTCCTCAGAAACTCTGTTCTGAATAAATCTATCTGTCCGGGCCAGGAACTGGAAACAGCAAGACCAATGAAATGAACAGAGGATTTTATCGCTAGTGACTTAGAGGAACAGATTCCATCTTGATCAACACCTACCTCCATATATAACTAGTAGGAGCCAACACATGCCCATATACCCATACATAGTACAAGTATGAAAGCGAGATCAAACTCAAACTACCTATATACAAGATAATCGTGCTATCTCAGTCTAAAGATTATATGCATCGATATGATTTATGACAAAACATTGACAAGAGTAAACTCCATGTGCTTGTCATAAGCGTCCACCGGTTCGGCCTACTTATCATTTATAAGTGCCTATCATGTTTGTTATATGGCATGAGACTCACCATTCCATCTTATTTATATCTCATATAAATAACTTGGGAACAAACATGAATACAATCTTTCTGGATAAGTCATGTCCTTATTATGAAGTATCCTCGATTGTGAACCTATTTATGATACTTCGTGCTAGAAATATTGTCACTCATATTCTTAACAACTTAAGAATAATATTTCTAACAAAATATCAATGGACCTTTTCTATTACACATAAATATATTATGTAAACGGAAAAGTGGAAATGCCTTTATTAATAAAAATATGTACAAGATACATACTAAATGATATGCTCTAGGGCATATTACTAACAATCTCCCACTAGCACTAGAGCCATTCATTACAATATCTTAGACCCATCTTCTCAAGATGTCAGTCTAACTGAGATTATGACAAAGGCTTAGTGAATGGATCAGCTGGTTTTTTAGCTGATGTTATATTTTCTGCATGGCTATATCGCCTTGCCCAACTATTTCTCTGATAATGTGGTAGCGCTTTTCTATGTGTTTGGATTTCTGGTGAGACCTTGGTTCCTTAGCCTGTATGACTGCTCCATTGTTGTCACAGTGTAATAGAACTGCTGACTCAATGGAAGGAACTACTGTAAGTTCTGTCATGAACTTCTTTATCCAAACAGCTTCCTTTGCAAGATCTCGATGCAGAATATACTCACCTCGATGAGTGGAATCTGCAATGCGTGCTCTGCTTGGAACTCTTCCAACCGATCGCACCTCCATTACAAATGAACACATATCCAGAGGTAGACTTTCTATCATCGATATCCGATTGGAAATCGAATCGTGATAACCATCCAATTGCAAGTCTCCACCTCCATAAATCAAGAATAAATCCTTAGTTCTTCTCAAGTACTTAAGGATATTCTTGTGATTATCGATGTTCCAAACCTGGATTGGATTGATACCTGCTAGTCAAACTAACAGCATATGCGATATCCGGCCTAGTACACAACATTGCATACATTAAACTTCCAATAGCCGAAGCATATGGAATCCTAGCCATCTTATCTCTTTCTTCAGGTGTCTTTGGAGACATCTCTTTAGAAAGATGGATACCATGTCTCACTGGTAACAATCCTCTCTTGGAATCAAGCATGTTAAACCTCTTTAACACCTTTTCCAAGTATAGACTTTGGGATAAATCAATTATTCTTTTCGCTCTATCTCTATAGATGCGAATCCCAAGAATATAGGTTGCCTCCCCTAAGTCTTTCATGGAGAATGTATTTGACAACCATACCTTTATAGTCGTCAACATACCTGTGTCATTACCTATCAACAGTATGTCATCCACATATAAGACAAGGAAAGTGATAGCACTGTCACTAACCTTCTTATATACACATGGCTCATCCTCATTTTTGATAAAACCAAAGGATTTAATGGCTTCATCAAAACGGATGTTCCAACTCCTCGAAGCTTGTTTCAACCCATAAATGGATCGCTTTAGCTTGCATACCTTGGAACCATCTTGGGATTCAAATCCCTTAGGTTGTTCCATGAAAATGTTTTCTTCAATGTATCCATTGAGAAAAGTGCTTTGACATCCATCCGCCAAATCTCATAATCATAGTATGCACTATTGCTAATAAAATCCTAATTGTTTTAAGCATGGCAACAAAGCAGAAAGTCTCCTCATAGTCTATTCCTTGCCTTTGGCGAAACCCTTCGCTACTAGCCTTGCCTTATAGGTCTCTACCTTTCCATTAGAACCAATTTTCTTCTTGAAAACCCATTTGTTCCCTATAGGTACAATACCTTCTGTGGGTCAACAAGATCCCAAACTTGATTCTTATACATGGAATCAATCTCGATTTCATAGCATCAATCCATTTTGAAGAGTCTATATCTGATATAGCTTCTTCATAGGTAAGTGGATCATCTCCATGATCTACTTCTTCATGAGTAGACAACTCTTGTTCTTCTTCATGAAGAAAACCATATCTCACTGGTGGGTGAGATACCCTGGTTGTTCTACGAGGAACAGCTGTAGATGTTTCATCAATGGGTATAGGTTGACTAGATGGATCTATATCCATCCTGACCGCTGGTTGGTCGAATTCTCCAATTCTAACTCTATTTGCCTTCCTTTGCCTCCTTCTTGGACAAATTGTTGTTCAAGAAATGTGGCATCTCTACTTATCACAACTTTTGTGAAGTAGGCAAATAAAATAATATCCAAAACTATCTTTGAATATCCAACAAATCGACCTTTTCTCGATCCGGTCTCTAATTTATCAGTGTTCAGCTTTTTGATATAAGCTGGACAACCCTAAATCTTAACATGCTTAAGACTTGGTTTTCTTCCATGCCATATCTCATAAGGTGTGGAAGAAACTGATTTTGATGGAATCCTATTCAGAATATATAAAGCTGATTCTAATGAAAATCCCCAAACGGAGATTGGCATATCAAGATAGCTCATCATACTACGTACCATATCCAATAGGGTACGATTTCTCCTTCAGATACACCATTCACCGTATGGCGTTCTGGAGGAGTCACCGAGAAACAATGCCATGCTCTCTCAAGTATTCATCAAATTCAAGATCAAATATTCACCTCCACGATCCGATCGAAGAGCTTTAATACTCTTTCTGTTTGATTTTCTACTTGATTTAAATTCTTTGAACTTTTCAAAAGATTCATGTTTGTATTTCATCAAATACAAATACCCAAACCTTGATTTATCATCAGTAAAGTTAATAAAATAATTAAATAACAATCTAGACATTTTTTAAATGGACCACATACATCACTATGTATTAGCTCCAAAATATTTTCAGCTCTTAGCCCTTGTCCAACAAAGGGTGATCTAGTCATTTTGCCTTGAAGGCAAGATTCACAAGTTGGAGTAGGCTCAGAACCCAATGAGGATAAAATCCCCATTTTTCTCTAATTTTGCAATCCTATCTTCTGCAACATGACATAACCTTAAGTGCCAAATATATTTTGAACTTGAGTTGGTTTTCACCATGGCATTGCATTCATTTAGATTGCTATACTGCCGTTGGAAACACTTTCTTCGACAATGGAAACACTTTCTGTTGGTAATGGAAACACTTTCTGGGCGGTGGAGACACTTTCCTTTGCCTTTATCGCCTTTAGTCTTCCTTTTCTGCTTAGCTATTTTCTTGAAGGACCAGAATCGAGGTTTCTTTTTCTTGTTGCCCTTCTTCTTGTTGGACTTTCCAGTGAGAAGAAGATGTAACCAAAGCTACCTCTTTTCCTTTATTGCCTGGCATATTCTTTTGGGCAATAACCAGCATGTTGAGTAATTCAGCTAAGGTGCATTCCTGTTTAGTCATATGGAAATTTATCACAAAATTCCCAAAAGACTCAGGAAGGGACTGAAGGATCAAATCCGTTTGTAGTTGGAAATCCATGTTGAAGTCAAGATGTTCCAACTGCTCAATCAGCCGAATCATCTTGTGGACATGATCCCCAACATTCTGTCCCTCAGAGATCTTCATGCGGAACAGCTGCCTAGATATCTCATACCTAGCATTCCTACTGTGCTCACCATACAACTCTTGTAGGTGAAGGAGGATCTCACTCGCACTCTGCATGTTCTCATGTTGCTTCTGTAACTCATTACTCATAGAAGCAAGCATGTAACACTTAGCTCTCATATTATGCTCCTTCCACTTGTCCAAAGTTTCATGTTCCTCTTGTGTGGCCTCTGGAGGTAAGGGACCAGGAACATTTGAATCTAGAACATATCCTATATGTTCAAGGTTCAGGACAAGTTTCAAATTTCTTAGCCAATTAGACAGATTAGGTCCTGTCAACCTGTTGTGATCAAGTATGCTTGCAAGGATATTGGATGGTGGTGGTTGTTTTGTGCTCATTTTTATCAGAAAATTAACTGCAGAAAATAACCAGATTAATTAGTAAATGTATCATGTAATTAACCAAAATGATTATGGTCTTTTAATCAAATTGGTCCTCCCACTAACTTAGCGAATCCTACACTTCCAAAGTAGAAAACGGAAATCCTAGTTGGATGGATTTCTAGTGGGTGATTGAATTCTTATAATTCTATTGATCATCCTCAGGTACATCCATTATTGGAATTACAATAAACTATAAGTGAGCAACTCCTTGCCCATCACATCTCATGTGAGGTTCAATCCTTTTGCTAGCCCCTAATGCTCAAAATCTCAGGTACATCCAATATTGACTTATCTTGCATTAGTTAAGTTGATCCCATTGAGCCAGTAATTATGCAAATAATTTTAATGTCCTCAGGTACATCCAATATTGGCCACCAAACCATTTACATATTTACAACATCTCATGCTTAACAATTATTCTTAAGAAAATCTCTTAAATTAATTGCATCTCATGCAACTATTTAAAATTTCTTAAAATAATTGCCCCAATGGAGGGCTTATGTTATAATTACTTTAATTATAGCATTTCCAACTTAATCATTTGTTTGGAAGATTTTATAGCCATCCTAATTACTATTAAGGTCTCACTTTGCACATTATCCATTTAGCATGCATATATCATATAATTGCATACATTCCCATACATCTCATGCATTCATGGATAAGTAGTAAATATGTTATGATCATGGACTTTCTAAGGGATTCAATTCCGAGCCACCAAGAATTGAATCAGGGCATTCCTAGGTGCATTTCATTCATTCATTCATTTTACAAGAGTTGCTGAAGGAGTACATAATCAACACTTGATCTTGAATTCCTCCCACTGGTCCCACCAATGCTCTTGACCTCCTTGAACTTCTTGCAATCCAATATTACATAGTAATCCTTGGCATACCAAGGCGAATTTACAAGAACTTAAATAAATGAAATTACAACCCAAAAATTATTACAAACTTAATAATACATGCCCAAAATAAATTAAAATAAATTAATTAATTTACAATCCCAAAGAAACATAAAAGAAATAAATCCAATCACATTGGTCTTTTATAGTCCATGATCATCCATCATGCATATCACTATTTAACAATTAAATAAAACATACATACTTATATTAAATTGAATATCTCATATTCAACTTAAAAATCCATATTTGAATATGATTCAAATAAATTTAAAAATTCAGATTTGAATCTCATTCAAACAAATTTAAAAATTCAGATTTGAATCACATTCAAACAACTTCAAAAATTCAGATTTGAATCACATTCAAACATTTTTTAAAAAATCATATTTGAATCACATTCAAATATTTTTTAAAAAATCAGATCTGAATTTTATTGAATCAATTTTAAAAAATGAGATTTAAATATGATTCAAACAACTTTAAAAATTCAGATTTGAATCACATTCAAACAACTTTTAAAATTCAGATTTGAATCACATTCAAATATTTTTTAAAATTCTGATTTGAATCATAATTTAATTGTGTGATTAAAACAACTAATTAAACACTTTAATTAGTCAAAGAATAGCCTTAGATCATACAACAATTGCAGAATTAAAAGCCAAACCTTGAATCACCCATGGAACCATTGTTGCGGTGGCTTCACCATGTGTGACGCCACACCTTGCTTTGCAACCAGCAATAATCTCTTGATCTCATGATCATACACACAATTAAATTATATAATCAACAATCTAAATGGCAAATATAGTGGCTCTGATACCAATTGAAAGAACGGAAGCGTGAAAAACACAAGATTATACCATTGAATTCAAAAATTTTCACCTAGGGTCACATGCACCATGCAAGATTTATTTTTATCTATTTGATTTCAATGATAAACAACATATTAAAACTCTTTTAATATGTTTTTGGATCTGTATTTGCCATTTAAGATTTTAAAATTAATCAGATTAATTTTAGAACCCTAGATTAAATCAAGAACGATTACACTAACCTCTTGATGTGTTTGCGCAATGTTCTGCGCTTTGAGATTCGTCTTCGTGACACCGATGTTGTCCCTCTAGCTTGTCCACACCAAGAACACCTATGGCAGCCCTTGAACAACTTCTAAAGCCTTTTCTATTAATTAGAAATTCAAGTTCTGCCTTTTAAGAGATTAGAGATGTAAACAGGACACTAGAAACAATTTCTAGTGTTCTTAATTCAAGAGATTGATGGCTAATCTCTTTGAATTGATGAGAGATGAAGAGAAATAGCTGGAGAGGCTCAAAGTGGCGTGACATATGAGAGGAGAGGCTGCTGGTTGTGTTTTCTTTTCATAACCCCACTTAAATAGCTAGGTTAACACATTAAACCCTAGCCACATGTCACCTTTTGATTAGCTCTAGGTTTAAGTGACCCAATCACATTGTGCCAAGTGTCAAACCTATATTTAATCTTGATTTTAATCATCTTACATGATTAAAAATATTTGGCAAGCTTATGTGTTATGCCATGTGTCACCATCTCATGGTGCCACGTGTCACACTGTGAAATGAACAAAATGCCCCTGTGTCTTAATTTTGAGTTCTTAACCCAAAATAATTATTTTCTTCTTCTAATTAATTTATATCAAATATAAATTAATTAATTAATCTCTATTAATTAATTTCTCATTAATTAAATTCATATTTAAACACTTTAAATATAAATTTAATTTATACTACACATCCAATAATCTAGATTTGGTTTCAAGTCATGCTAGGGACTTTGCAATTTAATTGCAAACCAAATCTATTTAATTAATCAATTAAACTCTTTAATTAATTAATTAAATCATATTTAAATAGGTGATAACTTGTGTATGTGTGTGACTTACTAGGCTCATCACTAATTGGCAATGAGACATGATATCAACTCTTAATATCATCAGAACTCTTTCTTACCATAAATGATTTCTCTAAATCATTTTATGAACCTCATAAACCATGGTTAACACCTAGCATAGCATGCCATGGCCACCCAATTAGTAATAAGATTTACCTTAAATGAACCTATAATCATATGTTACCATGCACTAGAATCTCTCTGTTACAAAATCCCAACTCAAGTGAGTCATGGTTCATGTCAAACTCCATTTGCTATGAATAATATGTTCTCTTTTAATTCCAGTTCTTGATTAAAAGATTTTCTCATCAGAAACTCTTTTCTGAATAAATCTATCTGTCCTGGCCAAGAACTTGAAACATCAAGAACAATTAAATGAACATAGGATTTTATCTCTATTTACTTAGAGGAACAGATTCCATCTTGATCAACACCTACCTCCATATATAACTAGTAGGAGCCAACACATGCCCATATACCCATACATAGTACAAGTATGAAAGCAGTATCAAACTCAAACTACCTATATACAAGATAACTGTGCTATCTCATGTCTAAAGATTATATGCACTGATATGATTTATGACAAAACATTGACAAGAGTAAACTCCATGTGCTTGTCATAAGCGTCACTGGTTCGGCCTACTTATCATTTATAAGTGCCTATCATGTTTGTTATATGGCATGAGACTCACCATTCCATCTTATTTATATCTCATATAAATAACTTGGGAACAAACATGAATACAATCTTTCTGGATAAGTCATGTCCTTATTATGAAGTATCCTCGATTGTGAACCTATTTATGATACTTCGTGCTAGAAATATTGTCACTCATATTCTTAACAACTTAAGAATAATATTTCTAACAAAATATCAATGGACCTTTTCTATTACACATAAATATATTATGTAAACGGAAAAGTGGAAATGCCTTTATTAATAAAAATATGTACAAGATACATACTAAATGATATGCTCTAGGGCATATTACTAACACCTTGTGCTACTAGTAGACCCACCAACAACAGATTGAACAACAGTAATGCCTTGACAACAGAGCTTGAACAGCAGCAGTAGTTTACGACTAGTTTTAGTTCTTCAATTCAGTTTTAGTTTCTGTTTTAGGTTTATTTTGTAATCTGTTTATTTTAACCTTCAAACTTTAGTAATAGTTGCAATACTTTGGTAATTAGTTTTATGATTATATTTGCATTCATTTCCTTAGTTTATTTTATTTTATCTTGTGATATGAATATAGTTATTTTATGAATGCTTCTTGGTTTAATTATTGATTTAATTGTTAGATCTTATTTCATTCTACTTTTTTATTTTCTTGCACATTATTTTTGTACTTTATCTTTTATTCAGTCCTAATTTTGTTGATATTAATGAGTTGCACAGTTTAATTTAAGCTGTATATGTTTAACATCATTATGAGGTAACAGCTTACCCTTCTGCTATTTATGCTTATGGTATGTTGTTAATGCTTATGCTTTTGCTAACCCTAAGCAGCACGTTAAGCAACATCTTAAGCACCTTCTTAAGCATTGTAAATTCATACATTTGGGATTTTTTTTTTGTATTTTTCTCTCTAAAGTTTCATTGTTAATATCATTTTGAGCTTAATTTTGGAATTCTTGAGCATATATTGATTTAATTTCCAATTATATATATTTCATTAATTGATTAGCTCATATAATTTTGCTCATTTTTGCATTCATTTTAGACATTGACGACAATGTCTTATTTGAGTTTAGGGGTGAGGGAAAAATTTTTCAAAATTTTTTAAAATTTTCATTCATTCATTTATTGCATTTCATTCATTCATATATAGATAATTCATAAACTTATACATATACCACACATATGCCTATACTCATACACATACAGTTGCATATAGTTTTTATACAAATTATACTTATTTTTAATTTGAGTTATGCATTCATTTTAGAATCATGTATATCATAAAAATAAAATTTTACCTTGTCCTTAGAGGATTGAGAATTGCTTTGAAGAGTAATTGAGCTTACTTTTAGAAGAGTTTGATGGATTGAAAGTTTTGGATAGGTGCAAGGTTATTAGATTCTTGCCTTAGTTTATATCTTCTTAGCCAAGGATCACCTAATCAATTGCATTAACTTTGAGTGCCTAGAGAAAATTCTAGGGTAAGAAATAGCTAATTGATGTCTTACCAATCCTAGAACAATCCTTTTAAACCTTAAACCTTTCAAGGCAAAATCATAGCATGCACTTGAGAAAGAAGTGATCTAGGCATTCTTTGAATTTTAAACCCACATTTTAGCCTTGTCCAATCTCATTTTAAAATTTCTTTTTGGAACCAATTTGAGCCTGCATTTGCCCCTTTTATTTCTTTAGAACCACATTAATGCCTAGCCATAAACCCAAACACTCACCTGCCCTTTATGAGAATAATTCTTTGAGTGATAGATACACTAAAAAAAAAAAAGAAAAAAAATATAATAATTAGTTGGGAGAAGTGACTAAAGTAAAAAGGCTAGCAAATTCAATTATGGTACGTAAAGTAATTCACTACCCAAGTACACAAAGAAATGAGTTTGGGAGTGAATTAAAATGGACAATTGTAATTCAAAATCAATGTTATTTATGTAGTCCCTCCAAAATCTTTAAAATTATATGCAAGCATTGGTGAATAGTTATAAAGTTCCTTCTCCTATTTGATTCTTAAAAAAAAAAAAAAAAGTTGTGTCTTGATCTTTTAATAATTTGATTATTCTCATGTTTTGTTACCTTTATTCTTTCCTTGTTAGCCAAATTATCACTCCCTTAGCCTCATTACAACCCTTAAAAGTCCTTTTGATCTTTTGATGGTGTTTTGCTACATTAGTGGAGATTGTAATAGGAGAATTGCCTATGGGATTGGGATATCATTCATCCATTCATTTACTTCCATTATTATTTGAGACACTTTAGTTTATGGATTGCTCTATAGTCTATTTAGGCATGATTATTCTTTGTGATTGATTGGTTTGGGCTTAATGATATAGATAATTAACCCAAGGCTAAGCGGTGATAACTTTGGTAAGGATTTAATTCTTTGCACCTTGAAAGTGGGTATATGGTTTGTTGGTAGCTAAAGGTAAGTTTGAGAGCTTGGATAAGTAGTTCTCATGAATTTAAGGGAAGGTACCCCAATTGCATTAATTGTTTTTAATTTGCTTGAGGACAAGCAAATTTTTGAGTTTGAGGGAATTTGTTACACTCATTTCATATAGGCATTTTAGGGGGTTTTGTATCTATTTTACCCTTATATTTTAGTATATTTTATGTTTTTAACTTTATTTTAGCTTATTTGTTAATTTTAGTTACTTTATATTTGATTTTTATAATTTTGTTATTTTTAATAGGTTTTTGTGGCAAATTGAGAGTCAATGAGTGCATTAGAAAGTGATTTGAAGAAATTTAGAGTTCTTTAAGCATGGAGCAAAGTTGAAAAAATCAAGTATTGAAAGATTAAGTTAGCCAAATTTTACTTAAGATTTTGCTTATGATGTTGCTTAGGATATGTCATATTGCTTAACCTTAAGCCTAGGCAAGCCACAAGTCAAGCACAACTTAAATCCTATACACTTAAGCTTTCATCTCAAAACCTGTCGAGATTTGCTGAGGGTCTGCTTAAACTTAAGTAGACAGTTCATGCAAAGGCCAAAAATTGCTAAGGAAGTTGCTTAGGGTAAGTAGTACCTTAAGCGGACTGTCCAGAACATGAATAACTTTGGTGACTTGGATATTTCTACACCTCATTTCCTATCCACTCCTTAGCTCTTATCTATTTTTAGGGCAACTTTTGGGACCATATAAAAGCATCGTTTTCTAGTTTTTGAGAGAAAGAGGTAGCAATAAGAAACAAAAAGAAAAAAAAAAGAAAAAGAATAAGAAGGAGAAGAGAGGACGCCATTTCTGCTGGAGAGCTGCTGCCAAGTGATGTTCACCTGCAGTTTTTCAGAGTTGTGGGCTTTCCTTCCCTTGGATTTTTCTATTCTTAGCCTATTTTATATTTCTTTTGTTAGTTTTATCATTTCCTCTTGTAAATTTTATTATGATAGAATAGTTTTCTAAGATTTTAGAGTTAGGTTGTAATGTATTGAATCTATTTGTGGATTTGGATTGAGTTTTATCTTGATTTATATAAATATGAGTTTTGATTCTTTTCCTTGTGTGCTTTATGACTTACCTAATGTTGGATCCCATTGGGTCTAGTTTTTAATCTTTGATTGAGGGATCGAAAGGTGAAAATCATTGATAGATAATCAAGGATTAGAACTTGAAATCACCTAGATTTAGAAATAAACTAGGGTTTTAAGAGGATTCATTGATTGGTTACAAAACTTAATGGGTTTTAAGTTAATCAAATATCATAAGAAAATAGGTTTAATTTTTTTAAAATACTCTTTGATTTGCTTGAAAAAGATATCAAATGATTTTAGAATCAATTACCTTCAAACTCTATTTTCCCTTTAAAATTGGATGACCCAAGACAAATCCCAATAGATTTAATTCATAAACCCCAACTCTATAATTATTTTCACTGTTAATTAGTCTTTGTTTTTCCTTGTCCATTATTAATTTAGTTAATTTTTTATTAGATTAAGATTTTATTTACATTACCCATTACATATTATCTTTATTTTCTATTTAAATTTATGTATTTAGTTTATTTAGTTCTCCTGCAAATTACCATTAGTCTAAATAATCGAAACAACTATAGTCTAATACTTAAACACAATTCCTCGTAGGAATGATACTTTACTTATTACTCTATTACTTGATATGGCCTGTATACTTGCGGTTACAAGCATCAGTAATCAAATCATAAGCTGAAGTATGTGAAGAGCAATAATTTTCAGGAGATCAGGTTGTGGGTGTAGTTTTGACATTAAAAAAATCGAAAAAAAAAGAAATTATATTAAAAAATCTTCTTCAATTTGCAGTGAAAAAGCTTTTCATTATGGAGATTTTGAAAGGGTCAGGGAGGAGAGTTAATTTATGAAGAAAAAGAAGAAGGAAAACGCAGATCTAGGTTTATTTTGTTGTTGTTTTTAATTTTTGTATATGATAAAGAATTTTTAAAAATATATTTTAATCATTTAAAATATAAAAATAATATTTTGTTTATTAATTATATATTTGATTAATATTTTAATATTATTAATTAATTGAATTCACTTTCAAATTTATTAAATTAAAATTACATTATGATGGATTGTATTAACTGCAATTAAAATTAATTGCAAACCTATTTAATTATGGAGTTAAAATTTAACAATCAATTTAAACATTAAGCTTAAAGAAAAGGACAAGCCGATAATGATAATATATTAGTTATTTTTCTTGCAATGAGATCTTAACATTTCACTACGTTTCTAGTCCTAATGTCCATGCAGATTATCTTGACTCTCACACAGATTGCCTCTGCGCTAGCTTAATGTAGCCTCGGACACATGATTGCAACTAAGTGGCATAGTAGACTGCTATTGTGCATGAATTTAGGAAAATCACACTTTCAAAAGTTAATTATTGAGGTTGGAGAGTCTAAATTCATATATATTCCGTACTAAAATTCTATCGAGCTAAAATTTAATAATCAATTTAAACATTGGGCGAAAAGAAAAGGAGAAGCCGTAATGATAATCTATTTATTAAAGCCCAACATATTGAAAAGGGGTTGGGCTTCAGGTTGTTTTCCTATCCACTAAGCCACAGTCTTCTTCTCTGATGCTGATGCTCAACCTTGTAATAAACTCGAGCTTCAATCCTCGGGTAATCGAAAATGCCAGCCATGTACAGAGCAGTTCTTAGAAATCTCTCACTCCATATTCGCAACCATCTTCTCGCTCCTCCAAAATCAGAAACAAATCCGATCCCATCGTCATTTATATTTGTTTTATGGACTCGTTCTACACTCAGATTCCACTTGTTCGAGTCTGAATCATCCTAAGAAGCAAATTTTTCTTGGAACCAAAAGCCACATGGTGGAGTTGAGGATGTCGATAGCGTGAGCAACCAAGGTAAAGAAAATGGGATTAATAGTTTGTGGTTCTAGTTGGTTTTTGTCTGGCTGGTGGGAAAATGATGGAAATATATGGTTTATTAAAATTTGTGTAAATTATTGAATTTTTAGATGTGTTACGCTTGCAGAGCTAAAGAGGAGGATGGAGAAGCACTACGAGGGGAATCAAGAGGCAATTCCAGCAATATTTGAAGCTATATTGATGAGAAAATTGGCAGGGATTAGAGATAAGGACTACAAATTGATGGAAGAAGTTAGGCAGAAATCTCCAAGTGAGGATTTTGATTCTGATTCCGATGAAATTCATGACTGATAGCCAAAAACAATGACGCGAAAGTAATATTTTAGAATAGGGCAATTGTAAAAAAAAAGTCAAATATTTTGTTATATTTATATTCATAACTTCAATATGTGTAATTTGTACATGAAATAGCTAAATCTTTAAAATTGAAATTGAATTTGAAAATTAATGGTAAATTATAATATAGTACTTAAAAATTTATTTGATTAACAAATTAAAATTTTAGATATGATCGTGGTTTACTATAAATGTTTGGCATTTTTAGTTCATTAAATAAAATATATTTTATATTTATTTTTAATTAAAATTTTATATTAATAAAATAATTTTATTAATTGAAATTAATGTAATTATGTATCAAATATAAAATGTAAAATCAGTTCATACTCTTTTACAAAGTAATTTTGAAAAGAATATATTTCACATGAATTATAGTATTCATTAAAATAAAGTGTATATTTTATATATAATTTACTTTAATTAATATATACATTTTATTTAATAAATGCTACAATTCATAATGATTGAGAGTTTCAATTAATAAAAAAAATTTTTAATATAAAATTTTAATTAAAAATAAATATAAAATATATTTTCTTTTTAAATATATGATTTAATCAATTGATTAAAAATACTAAATATTTACATTAAATCACGGTTATATTCAAAACTTTGATTTATTAATCAAATAAAATTTAAAATATTGTAATTCACTATTAATTTTTCATATTCAATTTTATTCTTTCACATACAATTATGATAAATCTTAAAAACTTGATTATTTTACATATAAATTAAAATTATAAGTATAAATATGAATTAACCCAAACATTTGACTTTTTGTAAGGGCTTTGAACGTTAAACTCTTGTATTGCTATTATGTTGCGTTAAATCCACATTTTTGCTTGTAAAAAAATTAAATCTTTTTTAATGATTTAAATAGAAGATACTAAATTCTTTTAACATTATTAAGAAAATATATATAAAAAAAAAATTGTTGATGCATGAATAAAATGAGGAATATGTAAACAGATAATAATTATAAATATTATAACCATATGCTAGAAAATTCTAATTGCTAAAAAAAAAAAAAATTCATTACAAGCACTATAACCTTTGATCACTTGCCTATGAATAATCCAAAACCAAAAAAATACTAGCAATTCCATCATCCAGAATCCTTAAAGATTTACCAAAAAAAAATTTAAATACTATTATTTTCTATCGTCTTAAATCCTAAAAGATCGATATTTTAAACTTCATGAATTGATGGGGCATTAGAAAATCTAAGTATTAAATAAGTAAATCATAAATCTTACTTCTTCTAATGACTTCCTCAGAAAATTTCCTCATCCCAATTAAATTTTGAAATATGTTTGATCTTGTAATTTTCTTTACCGTTTAATCTCCTTGCAAGGTCAGCATGCAAAACACCCACAAACAACTCTTGAATTTTCTTTACCGTTCAATCTCCTTGCAAGGTCAGCATGCAAAACACCCACAAACAACTCTTGAATCATAGAAATGTTCTGTAAAGCTTTAGGTAGAAACTTCAATTTATAACAATACGCAAATCGAAGATGCCTCAAACTTGGAAAAGCCCCATTTACAATCTCAGTCCACTCCACTAGATTCCTTGAAGTAATTATCAAAGTTTCCAGTTCTGGAAATCCACCTGCGTTGCAAAACTCTTTACCAATGAGCTTTGCTTCGTAGGCTTTCCAAAGTGTAAGATGTTTTAATTTGGGAAGAAACTGAAGACTGAAGATGGTTCCTCCAAGGGATTAGAATTATATAGTTTTAGAATATTAGGTTTTCAACAGAGGGAAGCCAACTGGGCATTTCAACTAGACCACCATGTAAAATAAGCTGTTGAAGGTGAGTTGGAGGAGAAAATGGTTCCAATTCAGGTAGAAGTGTGCCACTGTAGGGACGTTCTGCAGTTAGCGACAGGGAAACAAGTTGATGGATGCAAATAGCTCACCAGCCTGATCATTGGACACTTCACGAACATCAAGTTTTCGCAGTTGGGTCAAACTACTCAATTCACTAGCAATGCCAGGACCAGAACAGATACCAGTGCAAGTCTGAAGATTTGCCAATGTTCCAATCCGTCTTGGAACTCTAATTCGAACACCATTTGTGAACATATCGGTAAACAAAAGGTGCCGAAGCTGTTTAATATTAAGAATTTCTACAGGTAGTCGAAATAGCTGTATACAAGTACATAGATGCAAAGTTTGCAGTTTTTGAAGATTAGGGAGGTAGGTGGTAGCTTCTTTATACATGAGAAGCTCAAGCACAAATACTTGGAGCAATATAAATAATTGGAGCTTCTAAGAATAGTGGTTATGTGAGAGCGACTTATCATTACACCTTTCAATTTTAATTGTTTGTGTCTAAAATTGGGTGGAACAACTTGCTGGATGATAAGATACTAAAGATGAGAGAGTAAAGCTGATCTTATCAAGTGTCGGTAGTGGGGCAACTCGAAAGAAAAAAATAGATAAATAAAAAGTGTCAGTAGCTGGTAGGAGGTATTTTCTCCCTAAATTTCCAATGGACTACCTTAGATATAATATTAATACGAAATAATAACGTATAAAAAGGAATTTATAAAAATTTTAAATTTAAAAAGAAAAGTACTTCTTACGAATTCTTGATCTATTAAAAAGAATTTAAAATTTGAAGGGAAAAAAAATTAAAGGTAAAAAGGAAAAATATAACATTAAAAATGTCCTACTTAATGTATTTAAATACAAAATTATTATGGAAGATTTTATTTATGGATTTTTCTCCTATTTAATAAAAATTATCTCAGTTTTATATATATATATTTCTTAGAAGAATTAGGGAGTTGAGATTTGAATTTAAATATGTTAAGTAAGTGATATATTATTAATTACTAAATCAAATTATATTAGAGAAAATAAAATATTATAATTAATAATTAAAATTAATATTAATATACAAAAATAAGAATTAATTAGATAAAATTTAGAATTATATATGATTTTTTATTTATTAAAAATCATTGTTTAGCATTATTAAGGGATAGAGAATAAATTAATGTTGATTTGTATTTTCTGCAAGTATACAGATTATTCAAGTAGCAAAATAAAATATTATCTTACAAAAATTTGTGTTTGAGTATCAAACAATAAAATAAAATATTGTCTTACATAATTTGTGTTTGAGTATCAAACTATAAATGTTACGATTATTTGGGCTATCAATAAAGTGTATCTAAATTAAAGAAAGTAATTGCCGAAATTTAATAGAAATATAAAGAAATAAGCAATGAGACAAGTAATTCGACCTCAAAATAAGATGTAAAATAACTAAATAAACAGTGAGTATGTAAAATTAGAATTAATTGATGATAAATGCGATTTTAGAATTGAGGTTCATGAAATGAATTTTATTGAGATTTGGATAGACAAAACAAAATTTAAGGGAAATACAAGTTCGAAGGAAGTTGATTCTAGACTTTTTTAATTTCTTTTTCAAGTAAATTAAAGAGTATTTTAAAAGAAATCAAACACCATTCTTGTTTAATTATCCAAGATCGTTTATGCACTTTAATCAACTATAAATTTTCTCTTAGTCCAACTAGGTGATTCAGTTTAATATCTTGATTATCTATCAAAGATTTTCACCTCTCGATCTTATAATCAAAGATTAAGAATAAAATCTAGAGGGTACCAACAATGGATATGTAAAGAAAGTATACAAGATATGGATCAAAACTTATACATATCAAAATCTGGTTAAAATCAATCCAAATCTACAAAATAAAACTCAAATCATTAGACTTCACTTTGAAATCTATTCATTCATAGTTGTCTTTACAAGAATAAAAGATGAAATAAAGTAAATAAACATGAAAATAGACTGAAAATGAAGGAAACTGAAAAAAAGATGATCCAAATCTCTGAGAAATAGAAGCTGGAATTGTCATTTGCAGAGGTATGACTTCTTTTCTCAAAAAGGATTTTCTCCCTCTTACTTCTTATGGAAAAAGAGAGAATATCATAAATATATATATCAGATTTTTGCCTTAAAAATCTAATATTGAGAAAAGACAACAAAGGTACAATAGATGGTGAGGTGTAAAAAGTAGTGTAAGACAGTTTTAAAACCCCCAAGTATAATTTTCAGCATTAGTGTTCAATATGCTTCCTGTTGGTTGAGAAATAAAGAAAATTCAGGCAACTTGAGAAATCAAACAGGGCATGAGACTTCTTCTAAAAATCATTGTCGAACTTAACATGGATTTCATCTGAAAATCACTGCATCACTTAAATTTCTACCTTCACTAAAATTGAGAGTAACATATCCCATGGGACTTCACAGGAAAATCTCGGCTCTTTTCCAAACAATTTTTCTTTGACTTTTTTACCCCTCCAAACTTTTAATTAATATCAAATTATCTCTACTTGAAATTTTTTATTTTCAAATCACCATGAAACCTATTAAAAACATGAAAATTCCAAAATCAAATATAAAATATTTAGGGCTGAGCATTCATTTTAAATCAAATTGAACTGAACCAAATTATCAAAATTGAATTAATTGAATTACCATATTTTAGAAACCGAACTGAACCGAAATAAATGAAAAACTAAATCAAACCAAACCAATCTATTTCTTTCTAGTTTAGTTTGATTTGAACTGATTAGTTTTTGAGTTTTGATTGGTTTTTTAATTTAAACTTAATTTTTAAGTTATTTAATCTGATTTTGACCTTGATTTGAGCCTAATAACTGTTAATCAATGAAATTAAACAATTTATATGTATAAAATTACATATAATTCATAAATTTCTTATAAAAATAAATCAATTCAAAAATCAATAAAGTAATTCAGTTTAGTTTGGTTCAATCGATTTTTTTTTTCAAAATCGAACCGAATTAAAATAACTGAAATTCTTAAAGTGCAAAATCGAACTGAACTGAACTGAATTATCTTAAAAACTAAACTAAATTACCAAATTAAGACAGTTCGATTCGATTTATTCAGTTCAGACCGAATAGTGTTCACCCTCAAAAATACTAAACTTAGAAATTTAACTAAATTAAATACTAAATATATAAAATACTAAATTTAAAAGATAAAATGAATATAAAACAACTCTAAAATGCTTGTATAAAATATGTACATCAAATATCATCAATATGTGGCCAAGACTCAATTTGACATTATCCTTTAAAAAGAAATAATAATAATAATAAATAAAAATAAAAAATAAAAAGAAAATGGACTGGCTGTTGTTTGTAACCACATGTGTATAGGCCATTGTCATCTTCCCTGAAGCGCCCTGTTAGTACAATCCCATTCCCACCAAATGTAAAAATCCAATAAAAGAATATATTGATTTTGACAAATTTAAAGAGTTCGTAATAATTCAAGCAAAGAAAAGAAAATTAATGAGTCTCTCATTTCTTTTATTTATTTTAATTTCCTTTATAGACTCTTTAACACTATAGACTTTCTCATCCTTATTTAAATTTGAAATTTTTACTATTAATTAGCGATAGCGCTTTTTTTTTTTCATTTATTTATTATTAATAAGCTCAAATTCATTCTTGACAAATCAGATTTTTTTTTATTTCTTTCATTATGTGAAATTTTTCTTTTTTTTTAAAAAAAAAAAATCAATAGAATTTTTTTCTCCATATAATTATCTTATTTTCCCTTTATGAATTTTTTTTCACATTTCTATGAAAAAGTGTGTATTATTTTTTAATTATTATTGATTAATTTTATTGAATAAATGTGATCTTTCAAAAGATTATAATAATTGTGAATAAACCCTAACTGCTTTCTTCTCTAAACTCTCTCTCTCTCTCTCTCTCTCTCTCTCTCTCTTCCCCTTGTGAGCTTTTGGAGTGTCTATTAGTGAGTATTTTCACCGGTGGTTATCATTTTCCTTTTTTCCTACTTTTTTTTATTCTTTATACTTTTCTCAATAATTTTCAAATCTATAATATTCAAATCTATAATATTTTTTAAATAGATTTATATTTGTTCTCAATCTATTCTTATTGATAGATAAAAAAGATATGTCAATAGTTGGTAAGGGGTTTTTTCTTCCTAAATTTTTAGTGGATCCACGTGTTGATACTTATAACTGAAGTCAAAAGCTACTCTTTTTTTGAAATAGATTTGTATTTATTCTTAATATATTTTTATTCATACACGAGAGAGTAAAGATAATCAGTCGGTAGTTGGTAAGGGGTTTTTTCTTCCTAAATTTCTAGTGAACCCACACATTGGCGTTTATAGTTGAGGCTGAGAGCTAGTCCTTTTTCAATTTGCTAGCTTAGCTGGACTCCAACAAAATTAATTGTTTATGAAAAATTACTATTATAATGTTATATTAAATTACCACGTAAAAAATATATATGTTGATAATGATAAAATTATAATATTTTTCATAAATATGATCATTGCTCAAAAAGTTGTTATATTTATTTTAGTAAAATATATAATATTTAATATGAAATAATAACAAAAAAAATTATAAATATCATACATTGTGTGTAATGGCCCGGCCCACTAGTGATATTGTCCGCTCTGGGCCGAAGCCCTCACGGTTTTATAACGCGTCACTAGGAGTTACGAACCATCAACTTATAAACCCAGCATCTCTCCCGTGTTTTGTCGATGTGGGATTTGCCTAGGGTGTTACAATCCACCCCCCTTATGGGACTCAGCGTCCTCGCTGAGGTTTGCCCCACCATCGTTCAAGGTTGCACGCGGAGCGGCTCTGATACCACAAATGTAATGGCCCGGCCCACTAGTGATATTGTCCGCTCTGGGCAGAAGCCCTCACGGTTTTAAAACGCGTCACTAGGAGTTACGAACCATCAACTTATAAACCCAGCATCTCTCCCGTGTTTTGTCGATGTGGGATTTGCCTAGGGTGTTACAATCCACCCCCCTTATGGGACTCAGCGTCATCGCTGAAGTTTGCCCCACCATCGCTCAAGGTTGCACGCGGAGCAGTTCTGATATCACAAATATAACGGTCCGGTCCACTAGTGATATTGTCCGCTCTGGACCGAAGCCCTCACGGTTTTAAAACGCGTCAATAGGGGTTACGAACTGTCAACTTATGAACCCAGCATCTCTCCCGTGTTTTGTCGATGTGGGATTTGCCTAGGGTGTTACATTGTGTCTTTCTAATTAAAAAAAAAAAATTGCTCCTTATTTTTGAAACTATTATTTTTTACTTTTTAATTTTGATTATAAAATTTTAAATTTTTTTACTATAATTCAATCTTCATATTTTAAAATAGATTAAATAATTTTAAAATTTAAATATACTTTAATTCTTTAAGTGTTATATTATTATATCCTATAAAGTTTTTAATTTTTTTTTTAGAAAATAAAAGATAGAGGTTTCATTAAATTGAAATAGAATATAAATTTCAATTACTAAATTTCATCATACTGCAATTTTGGATAAGAAAATTTAAGATAAATCATTTATACGAAATATAACAGCAATTAAATTAATTTAAAGAAGGAGACAAAATTCATATTTATCAATAAGGATAGACTAAGGATAAATGCAAATATGTTCCTAAATGATACATATTGGAGATTATTAGAAAAAAAAACACAAAGAAAGGGAAAAAGGGGGAGGGGTAGTCACCGGTGAAAATACTCACCGGTGGATGCCTTAAAATGTTTATAAGGTTAAAAAAACAAAAAGAAAAGGAGAGAGAGAAGGTGATGTGAACTCGCCTAATTCCACCTCAAAAGTTAGGGACTAAAGGGAATATTTTGTATTTATTTTTATTTATGTAATTCGAAGGGTGTGATAGCTCAAACATAGTGATGCCTCCCCCTACCACACCCCATTGTGTCCTCAGTGCCTTTTTAGGGTTGAGTGATAAGTTAACTATTGTGGAGCAACAAGTGTAACTAGTCTTTGTCTGCTACTCTTTATAGGTTTACTCTTTGCCTACAAGTGATGTGAGGACTATAAATTCAGTTGTATCAATTATAGTATGTGAATGAAAGAAGTAGTCTATTTATGATATATTTGTGCCTCATTATTTATTATACTTGAGATGCTTACTTATGTACAATGCTTGTGATGTTTTCCCAATTGGCTTACTAATGCGGGACGCATTATTTTAGAGTAAATATTCTCATAAAGCAACCGGGGTCATGACTCGTTCACCTCGATCTCTTCTGAAGAACATCAGAGAACCTTTGTACATGACCCACCGATCCTGTAGAGTAAAAATCTGATACTAAATGATATGAATCCACCTAACTCCACCTTAACAGTTAGCTCACAATGGGGGGTTTGCAAACCTATATATATAACACTCAGTACCTCTCCACAGAATTGGTGTGAGACACAAGGAAGAGAGCTTAGAAAAGGACGTAGCTAGGTATCTTGTTTGTGGTTTGAGTTTTTCAATTGTTATATTTTTCACTTGTGGTAGTACTACAATAATTGAAAATATTAATTATGAAACAATAGAATCAGAGAGTAATTTAAAAAGAAAAAAAAATGACCATGCTATTTTCATATTATAAGATATCAATTCTGCTTACAAAATTTATATAAATTAAATAGTAAAAAAATTATTTGAAATCAATTGGTAGAAGATTGTAGTCTCACTGTGCTCATTATGTTAATCCTATGGGCACATATGGGATTCAACATATAGTAATTCTAAAAAAAAAAAAAAAGAAAACTAGAGTAGAACAAATAAAAAAAATAATAAAAATAGGTTATTCTAATTAGGAATCTGTTAAACTTTTAGATTTAAAAAGAAAAGTTAACGTGTAAAAAGGAAAAATAAATGGTCAAATTTTATGAATTCTTGGTCTGTTAAAATAATTTGAACCTAATGTCATTGGAGAAGGCATTGTTTGGAGGGAAAGCCATGAGTCTCAAAGGATTAATTTTTTTTGTGGATGGTAAAACTAACACAGAAAGACATAGTGAAAATCAAAAATTAAAATTTTAAATTTGAAAGGAAAATTAAAGATAAAAAGAAAAAAAAATATAAGATTAAAAATGTTATCACCACAAGAAATGTCATATTTAATAGCAATGATTTTTACAGCCAAATATATAAAATTTGTTGCCATAAGTTTATAGTAGTTATATATGAATTACTACATTTTGTTGCTATAAAATTATGATTGTAAGTATTTTACAATAAAATTATAATTGTTGAAAAAAAAAAGTTGTTGACAATAACAATGATTGTTGCAAAAACTTTTCAAAGATAATAACAATTACTGTCATATCTTTTTTATGTACCATTAATAATAATTGTTCTTGTTGCCGGTGTATGTTAGTTTTATAAGTAGCCAAAATTATTGTTGCTGCAAAATTTTTATTGTTAATTCTAACATTTGTTGTAATGTTTATTTAATGTATTTTAATACAAATTTGTCACGGAAGATTTTATTTACGGTTTCATTTTCTACATACTAAAAATTATCACTTTTTCTTATATATATTGTAATATTTTTTTTTGGCCTGTTTAATGAATATGAGATTGTTTTTTTTTTTTCTCTTTTTTTTTTTCATTAAATACAATAAAAGCTATTCTCTTTTTTGCCTCTCGTATTCCCTATGGAAGTTTTAGTTGATTGCTCTAAAATTGAACTCTTGTTTTATTATTATTATTATTATTATTATTATTATTATTATTTTGAATTTCAAACTTTGCATTAAACAGCCCCTTGGGCATGAACATACAAAATATTCCACAAATCTTGTGAAATGGCTTTAATCCAGTTACAATCACTATTCCCAGAAGGAATTTTATTATTTTTTCTATGAAATCTGCTGCTTTGTTAGCAGCCCCATTTACAAGAGAGACTAAAGAAAAACGAGGAATCAAAGCCTTTATAGCCAAGACAGAAGTGCTTATTTCCCAAAAAAAAAAAAAAAAAGAAAAGATTCAGGAGAGGAAATAGCTTGAAAAACGAAGGAGGAATCCATTTCTACCATAATTGAAGATGCTTTCATATTCTCAGCTAAGAACATTGCTTCAAGAACTGCCATAACTTCACCCACTAAAGAAGAATTTGCATAAAGAAATCTCGATTTTCCATCTATAAGCTCCCATTTATAGTTTCTCACCACAACTACAACTGTTGCCTCTGGTGGATAATTTGTGATCTATAATCCTTCCAAGCCACATTTGAATTAAATTTGTGAGAACCCAGCTGAAGGGGGACCAAATAGAAGGGATAGGAGCCTGGATCTGATTAGCATGAATAGAGGCCTGACGATGTGGTGCGCAAATCCATACTAAAGCTATAGACTTGTGTTTTCCTATTTGTATAAGGATTTCAAATTCTAATTGGATGATTTTCTTAGTTAGGTTTTTATTTATATTTGTTAGTTTATTTAGGATTCTAAAATATTACTTCTATTTAATTTAGTTCTATAAAAATATTTTCTATTTAGATTAGGATTCTTTAATTCATTTCTACCTGATTTAGAACTATATAAATACCCATTATATTTTCATTATATAAAAGCTTTCAGATTTATTCAATGAAGTTTTCTTCTCCATAAAGCTATGTTTGCTTTATTTTGTTCTTAGATTCTAGATTGAATTTTGTTTATTTAAGATCTTGAATTAGATCTTATTTAGTTTCAAGAGTTTGATTATGTGTTGATCATTTTTCACATTATATATGCGTCAGGGGGTATCAGAGTAGGGATTTCACCCTTATTACGATAGCCAATACTGATGGTGGTGGTGGCAACCAACCTTGTGATGGTAATCAGGGGTTACCAGCTGTTTCGAGAGCAATCGAAGAGCATCGAAATTCTAAAACAAAAATTATATGACAATTGCAAAAGATTCACCACTTATTAGGAGTTCTTAATGTTAGAAAAAAAATTATAAATTGAATCAAGGCAATGGAGTTAAACACAATAGAGTCAATTATGATTCTATTCTCTTTAATTCTAAAAGAACACTTGTTACTAATGATGAATATAGGAGAAGTGGTGTTCAATTATATACTTCAATGGAAACAAAAAAATGTGTAGGTGGAAGCAAATCTTATTGAGACATCCAAGGGTGTTGAAGATTTGGAGCATGAACAAAGAGATCAACCTGCATCAGAAAAATAACTTGAAGTTTAAAACAAAAATTATATGACAATTGCAAAAGATTCACCACTTATTAGGAGTTCGTAATGTTAGAAAAAAACCATAAATTGAATCAAGGCAATGGAGTTAAACACAATAGAGTCAATTATGATTCTATTCTCTTTAATTCTAAAAGAACACTTGTTACTAATGATGAATATAGGAGAAGTGGTGTTCAATTATATACTTCAATGGAAACAAAAAAATGTGTAGGTGGAAGCAAATCTTATTGAGACATCAAAGGGTGTTGAAGATTTGGAGCATGAACAAAGAGATCAACCTGCATCAGAAAAATAACTTGAAGTTGAAGATTCTAAGCTTGAAGGATTTGAAATTGAAGAATCTAGAACTTTGGTTGTATTGCCTTTTGCTATGGTGGATGATGATGAGTTTGAGCTCGAATTTCTTAAACCATCTTCTATAGGGGAAGAAGTTGAAATTCGTAATGAAGTGCAAGGAGAATTGGAGATGTCAATAGAGCTTGAAGAACAACCAACAATGGAAGAATCAATGGAGATTGAAAATTTTTCTAATCCTTTAATTCATATTACTTTCGTTAACTTTATTTGTCCAAATGGTCTGATGAATGCAAAGGACAATGTAAAGCTATTCAATTCAATTTTATTCAAGTCAATCTTGTTCATACCATTCAAGGAGATATAGTGTGATCTTTCAATAGAGTTTTTTATTATTCAACACTTTAAAATTTGGTGTCGAATTTTTTCAAAAGTGTGGGTAAATGACGCAGTGCTCAAATCCATACCAAACTTGAAGACTTGTGTTTTCCTATTTTCATAAGGATTCCTAATTCTAATTGGATTCTTTATTTTCCTATATAGGTTTTATTTATATTTGCTAGTTTATTTAGGAGTCTAAAATATTACTTTTATTTAATTTAGGTATTTAAATATGTTTTCTATTTAGATTAGAACTCTTTAATTTATTTCTATCTGATTTAGAACTCTATAAATACCCATTATATTTTCATCATGTAAAACTTTCAAATTTATTCAATGAAGTTTTCTTCTTCATAAAGCTAGTTTTGCTTTATTTGGTGTTTAGATTCTAGATTAAATCTTATTTATTTTAAGATCTTAGGTTAGATCTTATTTAATTTCAAGGGGTTAATAGTGTGTCGATCCTTTTTCACACTACACGCTACATCAGGTGGTATCAGAATAGGGATTTCACCCTCATTACGATGGCCAATACTGGTGGTGGTGGTGGCAACCAACCACGTGATAGTGATCAAGGGTTACCAGCTATTTGGAGAGCAATTAAAGAGCATCGAAATTCTATAACAAAAATTATGCGACAATTGCAAGAGATTTGCCACTTATTGGGAGTTCGTAATGTTAGAAGAAAAACCATAAATTGAATCAAGCGGAGTAGTTAACATGGTAGTGTCAATTATGATTCTATTCTTATTAATTCTAAAAGAACATTAGTTACTAATGATGAATATAGGAGAAGTGGTGTTCAGGAATTGTATACTTCAATAGAAACAAAAAATGTGAAGGTGGAAGCAAGTCTTATTGAGACATCAAATGGTGTTGAAGATTTGGGACACGAACAAAGAGTTCAACCTGCATTAGTAAAACAACATGAAGTTGAAGATTCTGAGCTGGAAGGATTTGAAATTGAAGAATCTAAAACTTAGGTTGTATTGCCTTTTGCTAAAGTGGATGATGATAAGTTCGAGCTAGAGTTTCTCAAACCATCTACTATAGGGGAAGAAGTTGAAATTCATAAAGAAGTGCAACGAGAGTTGGAGATGTCAATAGAACTTGAAGAACGACCAGCAATGGAAGAATCAATGGAGATTGAAAATTTTTCTAATCCTCTAATTCATATTACTCTTATTGATTTTTTATGTGTCTAGATGTTCTGATGAATGCAAAGGACAATGTGAAGCTATTCAATTCAATTTTATTCAAGTCAATCTTGTTCATACCATTCGAGGAGATATAGTGTGATCTTTCAATAGAGTTTTTGGTTATTCAACACTTTAAAATTTGGAGTCGAATTTTCTCGAAAGTGTGAGTGAATGACTCGATGCACAAATCCATACCAAAGTCAAAGACTTGTGTTTTCCTATTTCATAAGGATTCCTAATTCTAATTGGATTCTTTATTTTCCTAGATAGGTTATATTTATATTTGCTAGTTTATTTAGGACTCTAAACTATTACTTCTATATAATTTAGATTTTTAAATATATTTTCTATTTAGATTAGAACTCTTTAATTCATTTCTACCTGGTTTAGAACCCTATAAATGCCCATTATATTTTAATTATGTAAAAGCTTTTAGATTTATTCAATGAAGTTTTCTTTTTGATAAAGTCATGTTTGCTTTATTTTATTCTTAGATTTTGAATTGAATCTTGTTTATCTTAAGGTTTTATATTGGATCTTGTTTAGTTTCAAGAGTTTAATCGTGTGTCGATTCTTTTCTGCACTACACCCTGCATCACCTGATCTATAACATGCAATCATGCCTGGCAAAAATTAGAGGAACTATTAGAAATATGCCAAGAGACTGCTTGAGGGTCTGGAATAGCATGGTCAAAAACCACTTTGTTCCCCTCTTCCCAAATCATCCAGCAAGTTAAAGCAATGAGATTCAAAAAATTAGAATTTGTTGAGAATTCTTGAATAAGCATTGTCCACCACTGAGCAAAAGAGGAAAAGCCAATAGGATTCGGCCTATAGTTACAAGGATTGGAAATCCAAGTAGCTCGGGCATCCTCACACCAAAAAAATATGTGTTCAATCGTCAGAGAGCTCTCCACAGATAGGAAATACGGGACTGGCAGGAATGCCTACGAGTTATTAATCCACAAGAATAATTTTGAGCTTATGTTGGACTTGCAAATTCCAAGTGTTAATGCAAATACACTCAGACACATGAAGGGAATGTGTATAGGTCTCACATTTGCTCTCATCTCCGCTTTCTTTGCCAAGAATTTGTATCCAGAGCGAATAGAATAACTAGACCTATCAAAACGCCATATAATAGAATCATCACATCCTACAGGGCCAATCAGAATTTCTTTAATTGCTTTTGCTGTAGAATTGTCCACCAAGGCATCAATGAGACTAGATTTCCATTGTAAAATCTCATGATCAATGAGATCAACAACTAAATTCACATTCAAGGGACAATTATCAGGTCGATGAACACAAAAACCTTGGATATTTGGGATCCAAGGATCCATCCAAATGAAAGTGCTGTGACCATCTCTTATGTTATGCCGAAAACCTTCCCACAGAATGTCTCTGCCTGCTAATATACCCTGCCAAATCCATGATTTCCTTCGACAAGCTTTCCAAAAGGAACTAAATAGGAAAGGATGAGATCTTGACAAATTTTTGCCCATAAATAATTTGGAGAATTAATTAATCTCCAACATTGCTTAGCTAGGCTAAATTAAATAATTTGAAATCTCTAAACCCCATATTTCCCGAGGACTTAGGATGAAAGGCTTTGCTCCAACTCACCCAATACATTTTTCTTTCAATCTCTTTTATCTCACCAGAAATTAGATATCAAACTATTCAACTCATTGAAAAAACACTTTCCGTGCTGGAGAATAGCAATAGAATATACAGGAATAACACTTAACACTAACTTTATGAGAGTCTCCCTACCAGCCTGTGAAAGTAGATTTTGTCTCCATGATTGGATTTTGGATATGATCTTCTCTTTAACAAACTCAAAGGCTTTTGAATTTGATCATTCCGAAAGAGAAGGCAGACCCAGGTACTTATCCTCTGGATTCAATTCTCTCACGTTAAATAGCTCGAGAATCTCTTGCTTCAAATGAGGTGGGGTACGCTTACTAAAATAAATGCTGGATTCTGTCTATAACTTTCAGACCTGTAACTGCCAAGTATTTGGATAGAAGGTTTAAGATATGTGATGCCTCGGCTCTTGAAGCTTTCTCGAACAGAAGTGTATCATTGGCAAAGAGAACATTTGTGATGACCGAGGAGCTCCTTGAAAGTTTAGTACCTATAATATTTCCTTCCATCTTTGCTTTCTCAAATAAACAAGAAAAAGCTTGGGATATAAACAGAAACATGCATAGTGATTGTTAGAGATCTGGGAAGCCCAAAACGCCTGGATAGAATCCTTTTTTGATGACTCTTATGAAAGAATACACTTGTGTATTCCTAACAATCTACCTCTTTAAGTGTCAATTTCTTCTACTTTGGGCTTACTGAACCTACTCTCCCTCAAATGGAAGCCCTTTTTCTTAACTCAAGTATTACAGCGTCAAAAACCCCGATTAGTCTACCAAACTCACTTGAGCATGCAACTTTAAAAACCACACTAGAGCCATCACGTGTGCTTATGGTTCTCTCTGGTGATGCTTTGAATATTTCTCTTTTAAGGGAGCTTTTTTAGAATCGGGAGGTGGATTTGATTTTAAAACTTCCATTTAGTGGATCAGTATCTCAAGATGGATGGATGTGGTCACGGGATTAAAAAAGTTTTATATGCGGTGAAGAGTGGATACCGTAGGCAAATTTCTAATTTTGGGCTACCATCAATTGTTTCATGCTTGTCTGAGGAATCATGGAAGAAGTTTTGGGCTATTAATATATTAGTCAAGAATTTCATTTGGCGATCCACTATTGGTGTTTTACCTCCCTTATCCAATCTTCAACAGCGACATGTTAATGTTGATTCAACTTGTCCTTTTTGTCAACAATCTGCAGAGACAATTTGTCATGTGCTGTTGCCTAATGATTTTGCAGCTTCCTGTTGGACATTATGTGATTTTGCAAATTGGGATCCAGGTGGTTCTTTTGATCAGTGGGTAGCAAATGTCTTACTGTAATCTGATATAGCAGTCAGTTATTGAATAAGTTTTATGCTGGCTTGGTGTATTTGGTGCTGCCGAAATAAATTAGTTTGGCAAAGGCAATCTGCAGTTACATCGCAAGTTGTGCAGATGGCAAAGTCTTAATTGTATGACCGGCGGCAAGCAAGAAAATCCTATAGAAATGTTGTTCTGCCAGATCAGTCTTGAGCTATAGTTAAATGGTGTCCTCCTAAATTGTCATAATATTTCAAATGCAATATGCATCGGTTGATTCTCATCGCTCAAGTACTGGATCTGGTTGGCTATTAGGGACAGTGCTGTTGTTTTATTGCTGGTGGCAGCAAGTTTATATGGGCGTGATGGAACCACTTCTGGCTGAAGCTTTTGCATTTCGAGAAGCCTTTAAATGGTTACAGCAGCATCAGCCTTCTAATGTGATTATAGAATTTGATTCTCAGCTTTTGATTCATGCCCTTCAGTGCTCTCAACTTGATTTGTCTTATTTGGGTCAACTTGTTTTTGATTCTAAGGCTCTTTTGTGTGAGCTCTCTAATGTTATTTGTCCTTTCGTTGAACGTTCAGCGAATCAGTGTACTCATGTTCTTGCCTGAATTACTGTTTCTTCATCTGATCGGGTTGATTGGGTTGGCTATCCTCCCATCGTCCTCACTGATGCTTTGCAATTTGGTCTAAGTAATATATAAGTTTTTGTGGTGTTTGTTACCCAACAAAAAAAATAAATAAATAAATAAATCAAATTCATTCTTGACATATTTGCATTTTCTTTTTTTTTTTTTCTCTCATTTTGTGAAGCTTTATTTTAGTGGAATTTATTTTTCTATATAATTATCTTATTTTCCCTTCTTGGTTTTTTTTTTTCATATTTTTCGAGAAAAAAATTATACTAATTTTAGATTATTATTCACCAATTTTATCTAATAAATATAATCTTTTAAAATATTATAATTATTGTGATGAATAACTATATTAAAATAAAACTTTTTTTGTCTAAATCTAATCTATTATAGATCTAAGATACAATATATATAGTTTGTGTGTTGAATCCATGATTAATCGGGTTTAAATAAAAATTCCGCTCAAAATAGTTTTTAGGAAATCAAAATAATTCAGAGTTATGCAGAAAGGATCCAACAATATTTTAAAAGATTTATCTTATTTTATTAGGCAATAATATTTGACATCAATATTATTAATTATAAATATTTATGACTATTTTATTAATTAAATGGTACTTCCTTTTATATAAAAGAAAAATGAAGAATATTATCTCAAAGCCGGAAATTTCACATATGCAATTTTGACATATCAGTAGAACAAAATTAGAAGAGAATGAGAATAATAGATGAGTGATAATTTTATTTATTTAAAAACGTCAAAATTCCTCCTGCAAGGGACAGTAGAAACAGAAAAGAAAGATGGTTGAAGCACCAGTCATGGGCTATACCAGTAAAATAAGCTCTTTGCAACGGAAGTGTAACCCAGGCAGCACTGATTAAGATTTTGTTGTGGGAGGCAGTAGCGTTTGCCTCTGCCGCAAGAAAAAACTGCTCCTTTTTTGAAAGTATTAGTATAAATTGTAGAAGCAGAGAGCATTTTACTAAACAAAGAGTCCATCATGAACTCAAACTCCATGTTGCTATCCCCTACGGAGAAGTGGTTGTCATCGGTACCGTTTGAAACACTAGCTCTGCAAGGGCTATTTTTCAGCAGAATCAACCATATATATATATATATTAAAAAAAATTAAAAATAGGCTGTTCTAATTAGAAATATATTAAAATTGTAAACTTTTAGAAAAGAAAAGTTAACGTGAAAAAGGAAAAATATATTATTGTTAATTACATTTTACGAATTCTTTATGTATGAAAATTTTAAATTTTAAAAGAAAAATTAAAGATAAAAAAATATATATGATAAATTTTTAGCTACAGTTACTCAACTTTGTTAATTATTTTTTTTTAGCCATTATAAGTAAATTTGTTTTAATAAAATTATTTATTTTTTATTTTTATTCACTAACAGCCACTCAAATCAAAATCTGATAAGATCTCTAGTAAAACTCTTACATAACGTGTCTTATGTGACTTTAAATCATAAAAATAATTATATCTTTATCAGGTTTGATTGAAATTTATTTTTTTCTTTAGTTTTTTTTGCATGAAAATAAAATTTATTTTTTATTTTAGTTTTTTAATATAATCTAACAAAGATATTAATTTTTTTATAACTTAAAGCCGTACAAGACACGTTATATAAGAGTTTTACCAATAAATTTTATAAAATTATAATTTGAGTAATTATTAGTAAAAAATATAGTTATTTTATTGAAACACATTAAAATTTAGTTATTAAAATTTAGTCATTGAAATGAAACAAATAACAAAATTGAGTGATTATTGGGAAATTTATTAAAAAAAAAAATTAAAGTTTTTTTATTTAATGTATTTTAAGGGATAGAGAATAAATGCCAACATTGATTGGCCAGCGCTCAGTTTGACATTGTCTTCTTTTTTTTATTTTTTTATTTTTTTATTTGAATTTTACGGGCTGTTATTTATAAACTCAGATGCATAGGTCATTGTCTCGTTTTTGTTACGGCAATGTTAGTACTATCCCATTCACAATAAATAATTGGTCCTTCTATAGGTGTGTGCTTTGGTTTATATGAATTAACTTAATAAAATTGACATAATTTTATAAGCAGCATGTTTTACTATTGAGCTATTTATGTCTTTCTTTCAATAGAAAAAGGTAAATGCTGAGAAGTGAGTTGATATATATTAATTGGAGCGTTCGATGAGAAGTGCTGGTTCTTCTAAATTGTATATCAATTGTGAATAAGTCTGTGCATTGACTTATATGAGTTAATGCACTTGATAATTGTCATGGTTTTATTAAAAAACGTATCTCAGTAGTCGATTGTATATGTTTATTTAAAAAAAAATAAAAAATAATTATAAATTTAGAAAAATTTGAAGAGTTTATAGTAATGTAAAGAATAAAAATTAATGACACAACATCCTTTTCATTTATTTGTTTACAATAAACTCAAATCCATTCTTTATAGATATGCACTTCTTCTTTTATTTATTTCACTTTATAGAGTTTTTATTTTTTTTTAATTTAATTAGTGTAAAATTGATTTCTCTACATAATTATCATTTTCTCCTTTGTAGATATTTTTTCATATTTTATAGCTCCAATACTCCTTTTTCCTCATCCATTAGGGGTTTTGATGGTCTACTATACAGTGTACTCATCATTATTTATTTATTTATTTTACCTCCTATACTTTTTGCTATGTATTCCCTTTATTTACACTAACTTTTTTTCCCCTCTATTTTCAGCTATAAGAAATCTTCCTACTCCCAAAAAAACCCAAATGAATTATGAAATCTCAGTCATATGTTTCTCTAGATCTATTGAGGGCATGTTTACCATATCATAATCCACCTGCGCGAGGGGCTGAGTCAGTGAGATAAAAAAAATTATTTTAAATAATTTAAAGAAAAAAATATTATGTACAATAATAAATTATTTATTAAAAATATTATAATAAATATTAAATTTCAATATAAAACAATAACTGAATAGAAAAAATAAAATAATTTCATAAAAAATTATAAATTCTCATTATAATCTCAAATTTACAATTGTTATTGATGAGCTTTATTTTTTGAAAATATTGTATATCGTTTCATTATTAACTATCCATCACATACTTGAATCGTTAGGGCTTGTTTGGTATTGATGTTGGAGCTAATATTAAGAAAAATACTTTTTTAAATATATTAGATAGAAATTATTAAAAAATAATTCTAAATTAAATTTAATAAGTTTTAGTGGTAAGAAAACTAAAACAGCAAAATAATTTTTCCTAATTTTTTTTTAATGGAACAGCGTCTAAAATTATATTTCTTTTCTTGAAAAGCAATTTTGACCCTATAATAAGTATTTGTAGAGTCTTCTAACTTTGTCTTTTATCTACTCATCTTAGGATTTTTTTAAAAAAAAAAAAATTAAGCGAGTTAAAATGACCTACTAATATGCATTTATATTATTTGTCTTTATTATTAATATATGTAATTTAAAAAAAAAATCAGCGAGGTCAATTAATCCAATTACAAAGAGGCAGCTCCGTCCCTGATCCGCACAGTTCCTCACTTGCATTCATACTTATTTTTATATTAGCTTTAGATTAATTAATTTTGCCGAATAAGCGTTGATTACTCAAAAGTCTATAACAATTGTGATGGATAGTTATACTAAAATAGAAGTTGAGATATTGAAACAATTTAAGAGCACATGACTGATAATTTTATTTATAAAGACCAATACCCCACCTGCAAGGAATAGTATAAGAAAGATGGCTGAAGCGCTGGCCGGTAGGCATAGCTAACTAGTAAAATAAGGTAATTAATAGCGATTGCAGCCCCGGTTGTACTTTCCCTTGCAATTGTTAGCATTTTCTGGTGTGAGGCAGTAGTTATTAGCTTCGCCACAAGGAAAAACTGGTTGACTCTTTAAAGGCTTGCCACCAACTAGAGGAGTAGCATCAGTAAGCATTCGACTAAACTCGGAGTCCATCATGAACTCAAAATCCATGTTGGTATCCCCTACGGAGAAGTGGTTGCCATCCGTCATCTTTTGAACACTAGCTCTGCAATGGCTTATGCTCAGCAGAATCAACACCACCATTGCTGCTACTATAGAGAAAAGCTTCATTCTGCTTCTTCCTTCCCCTTAATTTCTTGTATATCTCTTCTCTTGTTCTCTCTTACTATTTTCTGCTCTTCGTGTATAGTAATATAAATAATGGTGAGAGCGACTTAATCATTAAATCATTGGATCTTAATAATTTAACTACGAGTGGTTGCCAGCACTCAGTTTGGCATTATCTTCTTTTTCTTCATTTTTTATTTTTTGAATTTGACTGGCTGTTATTTGCAAGCTCAGCTGCATATAGGTTATAGACATTATTATTATTATTATTATTATTATTATTATTATTATTATTATTATTATGGATTTAAGATATAAAATATATATTGAAATCTATTTGTTAAACATGAATTTATATTTTTGTTTGTATTTTAAGTTGATGATGAACTCGATCGAGGTAAAAATTTATTAGTAAGAATTTTTCTTATCCAGTCTAAGCAATGATGATTTGAAAAATGAAAATTTAAAGAGTTTGTAGTAATTTAAAGAATCCAGTGAAAATTTTTATTTAAACAAATTTTCTTTTTATTTTTAAATTATTTTACAGTTTTTTTTTTTTCAATTTTATACGCTTTTCTGCCCTAAATTAATTTGAAAATTTCAGAGTTAATTAGCGGTAGCTCTTATCCCTTTTCATTTATTTGTTTTCAATAAACCCAAATCCATTCTTCACAGATCTGCATTTCTTCTTTCATTTTTCAATAAACCCAAATCCATTCTTCACAGATCTGCATTTCTTCTTTCATTTATTAATAATTCTCTTTTTTTATTCCTTGTGAAATTATTTCTCCATAGGAATTTTCTTATATAAAAATATCTCATTATTAATAAATTTTAGCAAATAAGCATGATCTCTTAAAATGCTACAATAATTGTGATGAATAGTTGTACCAAAACAGATGCTAGACATCGAAACAATAGATAATGTTCAAAAAAATCCTCAACTTTGATGTTTTTAACAATTTTACTTCAATTTTTTTAATTAATAAAAATATCCTAAATTTTAAATATTTTTACACAATTGTATCCTGCCATCCATTTTGTACGCTAAACTATTTTTTTAATAATATATCTTGAATTTTGATATTTACTACAATTAAACTCTAAGGTTAATTACTTCATTAAATGCTAACAAATCTCTAAAATTAAAACTAATTAAATTTAATTTCTTTTATTTATTTGATTAAAATATAATTTTAATTTAATTTATTTTATGTCAAAAATTCAATTAAAAACACAATTCTTTATAAGAATGATTTCTTTTTCTATACTATTTAAACCATCTATACACTTGCGATATTCTACATCATTCTCTCTTACTATTTTCCGCTCTTTGAGTATAGTATTATAAATAATGGGTGAGAGCGACTTAATCATTAAATCATTGGATCTTAATAATTTAACTACGAGTGCTTGCCAACGCTCACTTAGGCATTATCTTCTTTTTCTTAATTTTTTATTTTTTTGAATTTGACAGGCTGTTATTTGTAAGCTCAGCTGCATATTGGTCATTGTATTGTCTCACTTTGTTAGGGAGCTGTGAGCTAAACCTGTTATATTATCCACCCAAAATATATAATAAAATTCACTTATTAAATATATATTTATATTTTGAGTCTATAATAAATTCAGTCTAAAATTTTTTTTACTCATTCTAGGCAATGAGATTTAGAGAATGAAAATTTAAAGACTTTGTAGTAATTTAAGGAATCCAATGAAAATTGATTTAGACAAATATAAAGAATTTGTGTATATCTAAAGAAAGAACATTAATTACTCTGCTCCCTCTCTTTTTCCTTTTATTTTTTAAATTTGTTTATATCCAAATAATTAATTATTTTATTATTTATTTTTAGACCTAAACATTAATTAAATTAAATTAAATTTTTATAAAATTAATTTAATTAATTTAATTTTATAGTTTAATTAATTAATGACAAAGATAATTGATACGGTGTGTCCGCAAGTGCACGGGTCACAGTAGTATAGTTTTAAAAAATTGATATCGATCCCACAGGGAATTGTGCTTAAATTGGAAATAAAAGTATAAGCTAATTAGAATGACAAAAATTAAAAGATATTAAAAATAAAATCTAAAAATTAAAATTAAGACAAAAATTAAAGATGTAAAATGAAATTTGGAATTAAAATTGGTATTTGAGGAATTAAAACTAGATCAATCAATTAACTAAAATTAATTAAACTAGATTACCAAAAATTAATTTGAAATTTCTATTTATGAAATTAAGAAGAATTAAATCTAAAAAAAAATAAAGTAATTCTAGATATTGGATTTAAATTGGAATTAAATTTAAATTGGATTTAAATTGAAATTGCTATTTATGAGGTTTGGAGGATTTATATCTAATTTCAATGAAAAATAAATTGATTCTAGAGATTGGATTTTCAATATTGTTTGCATGTGATTTTTCCCTAATTTAGCCAAACACATGAGAATTGCAATTTTGAGGGAAATCAATTCTTAAATTTTTGAAACCTTTTTCAAGCATCTCAAAATTGGTTTTCATTAAATCAAACCTGTTTTCACGGTATTTCAAATCTAACAAAAACCCAATTAATGCTCTAATTGATTTTTGGAAAGTTCCCCTTAATCTTCTTAGCTTATTTCTAACACCAAGAAAATAAAGTTTATTGCAAGATTATCCATCCCCAATATTCACTTTTCAGTCCATCTATTAAGGATTAAAACTTAACTTAATGAGGGCCCATTCATCAAGCAAGGAAATAAGCACACAAGCAATAAATCAAAATATAACAATCTTCATTTAAATGGCTAAATCAGTTCAAAACCACAAAACAAATCAATATTTACAAACCCATCTCTAGAATCTCAATCAACTACTCACAAATCATTGTTTAAAGACAAACCCAAATGAAGAAATGAAGAAATAATGGAAATGTAAGCTAAAGGGAAGAAAAACCCAAAGAAATTGCAGAAGGATCTCTGCAGAAAAGTGCAGAAACGTGATCCTTGCTGCTGCTGGAAGAAGATGCAGAAGATGCTCCTCCCTTTCCCTCTTTCTATCTTTCTAAAAATGCCTCCCTTGCTCTCTATGCCAAGAAAATGATATAATGAGGCTTTATATAGGCTAAGGGTCTGCCCTAGAATGGGTAAAAGGGGGAAGGTTCCAGAGAAAGTGAGGTAAAAAGCTGGAGTAACGGAAATGCCACGTCAATTATTTCCAGTAAAAATGACATAAGCCGAGTCAGTTGTGTCGCGGGTTGTGTCGCTCTCGGCGTGAATATCTGACGATCGACACAACCTGCGACATAAGCTAATTCGGTTGTGCTGCAGGTTGTGTCGCTCTCGGCCATTTTTTTACTCAACTTCAAAATTTTTGCAATTCGATTTTAATCTCCTCCAATTGGCTACTCTGATCAAAATACATCAAATTTCTCCAGATTTAACCTACAAAACAAATAAATTCCAAAAATTAAACTAAGAAATGTGAAAATTGTAAAATTGACTAAATATATACTAATATCTAAAATAATAGCTATGAATAAGGGTAAATTATGTGCAAAAATTACTCCTAAATGATGATCTAAAATGCATGCATCAAATTCCCCCATACTCAAACTCTTGCTTGTCCTCAAGCAAAATTTCATTGAAACTCATTTGGAAGGGAATAGAATCAGTCTTTGAAAACACAAAATTCACTAATCCAAACTACCAACTTACCTCTAGCCACCAACATTCCAAATTCCCACCAGCAATTACAGAATAGCTAAGAATTAACCAATCAACCCAAGCAACAAATACCAACCAGCTACAAGAGTCAATTGTGCCAAAACAAACCTAAATGAAATAGATAGCCAATGCGTCTCAAATAGATGGTGAGTAATGTATGGAAGATTATATTGCCAAACCCATATGCAAGCATAAAAGATCTAACTCTACTAATGTAACAAGCATTTTTCAAAGAATCATTAGGTCTTTTTAAGGGTTGTAATGGGGTCTAATAGGGTAAAATTGTGGTTAACAAAGAAAGGGAATAAGGTAAACAAAATATGAGAATAATATTAATCATGAAACTCAAAGTGCATCTTTTTTTTTTTTTTTTTTTAATATCAAGAGGAAAGAAATTCACAATGAATCTCAAGTGCTATCACAATGATTATACAAAGGGACTACTTTTATAATATATTTTTTTATTTTGTATGTGTCCCTATTTCACGTCACACCCAAAATTACCTTTGGGATATTTTTGTGACTATTTATTAATTTTTTTTTATCAACTTTTCACAATTACTCTAGCACTTTTCAAGATGTTTCAATCCTCCAAGTTTTTTTTTTTTTTTTTTTATGCACTTAATTGCTAAAATATTATTCTCATAGATAGGTGGTAGTGTTTAGGTTTTATGGCTAGGTAAATGATTTGGGTTCCAAAGAAATTAGGGAATTAAGGTTCAAGGGGGTTTGCAAGGGTTAAAATGAAATTAAGGTAGGTTAAGGCTAAATGTGAGGTTTAAAATATGAAGAAATGCCTAAATCATATTCTTATTAAATGCAAGTTAAAAATTTCGCTTTGAAAGATCTAAGATGCTTGTTCTAGGAATGGTGAGACGACAATGACCATTTTCTTTCTTAAAGGCTTATCCAGACACTCAAAACTCAAAATAATTAATCAGAATCTGTATACCTAGATGAATGTATTAATTTTCAGCTATTAAGTAAGAGAAAGAATAATGCTTAAGACTTTGTACCCAGCTGGAACTTTCATTCCACTAACCATCTGAAGGCAAGTTGGATTGCTTGAATAAGTGGCTTATGGAATTCAAAGACTGGTTTAAAAATCCAAAAATTTTAAATGAACGAAATGCATGAGTGTAAATGTCAAGTCAATCTATATGTAACTAAGTATGCATAACTAAGTATATGAAGCTATATGCAATGTATGTGTGTGAATATGTACAAGTATGAAGTAATGAATGAGTATGTCACTATATGAAAAAGAAAAATAATTTTTGCAAAAAATTTACCCTCTCCCCCATACTCAGAATGAACATTGTCCTCAATGTTAAAATAGTGCAAGGAATGGGATAATTTGCCTATATGTGCATAGAGAATTATTACCCTGTTGCATAAGCGATAGCACAACTTGTGTTGAAAGTGACACAAGCTGAGATAAGAAGTGTTACCTCATTGAAGTGCAGCCAATTTAATTAGATAAAATTTGGACAGCTGCTGCACTCATTACAAAAGAAACAGTACGATGGAATCCATTAAATCAATTAAACTCAAAAAGTTGAAATAGGAAGTTAAGTTCAAAAATGTAACCATCAAGTGTGAATTCGAAGTAGCACATAAAAGCAAGTGAGCAATGTACTAAAATCATAAAATAAAAATGTATTTTATGAGGAACTAAAAAAAACTGAATAAGTAAATGGTTCAAGTAAAATAAAAACAAAACAAGCAAAATATTAACTAAACAAGTTCAAAATACTAATTAGTTAAGCAACTAAAATAAAGACATGAAATGTTTTTTTTTTTTTTTTTTTTTTTTTTTTTTTTATTATGCTCATTTGCTTGCAATGCATTGCATCCCATCTGCACAAGGAAATTAGAACAATGTTAAACTCTGAATAAGGAGTATAGAAAAACTTAAAACAAATATATATATGAAAGAAATAAAGAATCAATGAAAAATTATGAGTTATGCCCAAAAATGCTAAGTTTAGGTCTTTAGCTTGACCATACTCACTCAAGATGTTATGGAGAATGAGAAAGATAGCAAGTTGCTATCTTCTCAATTGGCTCACCAACTGAATAGGGCCTCAACCTTTGCCCATTTACCTTGAAATTACCAGATTTTTCACCAAAAATTTCCACAGCACCATGAGGTAAAACTTTCACAATTTTGAATGGACCTGACCACCTTGATTTTAATTTTCCTGGAAAAAATTTTAACCTTGAATTGAATAAGAGAACCAAATCTCCTTCTTTAAAGTCCTTTTTCTTGATATGCTTATCATGCCATTTTTTTGTTCTTTCTTTATAGATCTTAGCATTTTCATAAGCATCAAGTCTCAATTCTTCTAATTCATCAAGTTGCAAAAGTCTTTTATGTCCAGCAGCTTGTAAATCAAAATTGATTGCTCTAATGGCCCAATAAGCTTTATGTTCTAACTCTACGGGCAAATGGCATGATTTCCCAAAAACTAACCTATAAGGTGTAGTTCCTATGGGGGTTTTAAATGCTGTTCTATATGCCCAAAGAGTGTCATCTAATTTAAGGGACCAATCTTTTCTGGACTTATTGACAGTTTTCTCCAAGATTTGCTTGATTTCTCTATTTGTGATTTCTACTTGGCCATTTGTTTGAGGATGATATGGTGTGGCAATTCTATGCTTTACCCCATATTTTCTCATCAATTTTTCAAATTGGTGGTTGCAAAAATGGCTACCACCATCACTGATTATGGCACGTGGGGCACCAAACCTGGTCAAAACAAATTTTTTTAGAAATTTCACCACAACTTTTGCATCATTGGTAGGTGTAGCAATAGCTTCTACCCATTTAGATACATAGTCCACCCCTACCAAGATATATTTATTCCCATAAGAAGATGGAAATGGCCCCATGAAATCAATTCCCCATACATCAAACAATTCAACTTCTAATATGGACTGTTGGGGCATCTCATCTCTTTTGGAAATGTTGCCTACCCTTTGGCACCTATCACACTTGCTTACAAAGTCTCTCACATGTTTAAACATATTAGGCCAATAGAAACCTGATGTCAAGACTTTTTCAACAGTTTTTGAGACACTAAAATGACCACCATATTCAGAGGAATGACAATGATAAATAACATCATTTATTTCTTCCTCTGGTATACATCTCCTAATTATTCCATCATTACATCTTCTAAACAAAAGAGGTTCTCCCCAAGAATAAAATTTAACATCATGCAAGAATCTTTTCTTTTGCTGCCAAGATAAATCAGGTGGCAAGACACCACAAGACAAGAAATTCACAATATCAGCAAACCATGGAAGTGTAGAATTCAACACATACAACTGCTCATTCATGAAAAACTCATCAATTGGCACAATTTCATCATCTTTATTTTCAGTTTTTATCCTAGAAAGGTGATCAGCCACCACATTCTCAACACCCTTTTTATCTCTTATTTCCAAATCAAATTCTTGAAGTAATAAAATCCATCTAATCAACCTAGATTTAGCTTCTTTCTTGCTCATTAAGTACCTTATTGCTGCATGATCAGTGAAAACTATTACCTTTGAGTTGACCAAATAAGAACGGAATTTATTGAGTACAAATACTACCGCAAGGAACTCCTTTTCAGTTGTGGCATAATTAACTTGAGCTTCATCAAGGGTTCGGCTTGCATAGTAAATGGCATAAGGTTTTCTATCTTTCGCTGCCAAGGGCGGCTCCAACAAAGAAACTCGCTTGCATCACACATGATTTCGAATGGCAAAGTCCAATCTGGGGGTTGCATGATAGGAGCTGTTGTTAAGGCCGTCTTCAACCTGCAAAAAGAAACCATACAATCTTGATTAAAATCAAATTTAACATCATGATTCAAAAGATTTGTTAAGGGTTTAGCAAGTTTAGAAAAATCCTGAATAAATCGCCGGTAAAACCCGGCATGTCCAAGAAAACTTCGCACTCCTTTGACAGTGGTTGGAGGGGGCATTTTTTCAATAATTTCTATTTTAGCTCTATCCACTTCAATTCCCCTATTTGAGATTAAATGCCCTAAAACGATTCCCTCTTGGACCATAAAGTGGCATTTCTCCCAATTCAACACCAAATCATTATCAGCACACCTCTGCAAGATTTTAGACAAATTAGTCAAGCATGAATCAAAATTAGTGCCATATACTGAAAAGTCATCCATGAAGACCTCCATAATTTCTTCAATAAAATCAGAAAAAATGGCCATCATGCACCTTTGAAATGTGCCCAGTGCATTACACAATCCGAATGGCATCCTTCGATAGGCAAAGGTGCCATAGGGACAGGTAAAGGTAGTTTTTTCTTGGTCATCAGGATGTATTGGAATTTGAAAGAAACCAGAATATCCATCTAAGTAACAAAAGAATGAATGCTTGGCTAATCTTTCTAACATTTGATCCATAAAAGGAAGGGGAAAATGGTCTTTTCTTGTAGCATTGTTCAACTTCCTATAGTCTATGCACATTCTCCAACCTGTAACAGTTCTAGTGGGTATCAATTCATTATTCTCATTTTTAACAACTGTCACCCCACCTTTTTTTGGTACAACATGCACAGGACTAACCCACTCACTGTCAGAAATAGGGTAAATAATTCCAGCAGCTAGTAATTTTAGGATTTCCTTTTTCACAACATCCTTCATTGTAGGATTCAATCTTCTTTGATGTTCAATGGAAGGTTTACTATTTGGCTCAAGGAAAATCCTATGCATACAAACTGTTGGACTAATTCCTTTTATATCATCAATTGCATAACCCAAAACTCTTCTATATTCTCTCAAAACTCTCAACAATTTTTCTTTCTCAATATCAGTCAAACATGCATTAATTATAACAGGATATGTTTCATTTGGTCCAAGAAAAGCATACCTGAGGTTGGAAGGAAGAGGTTTAAGATCTACCTTTGGGGCATCCTCTACCTTTAATGATGGTGGTTTGATCTCCAAATTTTGCACTCCTTCAAGTTGAAAAATTGTGGCTTCAGGATGTGGTGGAGAACTCTCCAAGTGTTGTGCAAAAGTAGCCATGTTATGATTATCATCATTAATGCTCCCACCATGGACTAAGCAATTTTCAAGTGGGTCTTGTGGATAGCTTTTTCTGAAATGCTCTTGAACAATCTCATCAATAATGTCTACCCGCAAACAAGACTCAACTTCTTCATGTTTCCTTTTCATGGCTGGATTGATGTTGAATATCATTTGATCATCTCCCACTCTAAGTGTCAATTGCTCACCCTTCACATCAATTAATGCACCAGCTGTTGCCAAGAAGGGTCTTCCCAATAAGATAGGAACTTTTGTGTCTTCTTCCATATCCAAAATGACAAAGTCCACCGGAATGTAAAATTTCCCAACCTTGATAGGCACATTTTCAAGAATGCCTTCCGGATACTTAATTGAACGGTCAGCCAGTGAAAGATACATGTTTGTGGGCTTCAACTCTCCCATATTCAACTTCTCATATATTGAAAGAGGCATTAGGCTGACGCTAGCTCCAAGGTCACATAAAGCATTTGCCACACAATTATCACCAATATGACAAGGGATGGAAAACACACCCGGATCTTTGAGTTTGGGAGGTAACTTCTTCTGAATTATAGCACTGCATTGCTCTCCCAAGTTGATGGTGTCATAATCTTCTAGCCTTCTCTTGTTGGAAAGAATCTCCTTCAAAAACTTGGCATAACTTGGCATTTGGGATAGTGCCTCAGTGAATGGCACATTGATATACAATTTCTTTAGCACTTCAAGGAACTTGCCAAATTGTTTGTCTAGTTTATGCTTGATGAATCTTTGAGGGTAGGGAAGGGTGGGTTTGTTAGGTCTGTGGGATGTATGGTTTCTCTCCTTCATCTTGCTCACTTTTGCTTTCTTCTTCTTTTTCATTTTTCTTGCTCTCAACTGAATTTTCTTCTTTTGTGCTCTCTTTTTCTTCTCTCTTGTTTTCACTCTCTTGACCAACTTTTTTACCACTTCTCAAGGTTACAACCTTACATTGTTCATGAGGGTTTTGTGGTTGGCTAGGTAGTTTCCCATAGGAATTGCTTCCTGATGAGCTTGCTTGTTGCGCCAATTGAGTCTCCAACATGCGGTTGTGGACTTGTAATTGATCCATGGTTTGTCTCATGTGTTGCATTTCTTCCTCCAATTTGCTATTCATCTTGCTTTATTCAGCAAAAAATTTCTCCATCATGTTCTCCAAAGATGGCTTCGGTTCATGGGATGGAAGGGATTGTTGTGCTCTTGCTTGATATCCAGGTGGTGGCTGCCTTGTGGGCTGAAATTGAGACTGAAATTGAGGCTTGTTCTGCTGCATATACTGCTGGTTATGAGCATAATTTGAGCTTTGGCCTTGTTGAGCAAAAGTTGCTTGTGGTCTCCATGTTGAGTTGTTCACATTAGAATAAGCATTTCCCATAGGTTTCTGTTGATAACCTCCTGCATAAGCAGCTTGCTCCTGCAAATAATCATCTCCATAAGAAGAGTAATCAACTCCACAACTTTGAGTTCCATCTGTGAAGGCAACTTGTTGCATAGTTGTAGGAGTTGAGTTTGTTGTCTTTGTGCAAAAATCACTAAGAAGCTGAGTCAACTGATCAAATCTTGCATTCATGTAGCTAACTGAGTCAAGTTCATAGATCCCAGCTTTCTTTGGCTCAAGTGCTCTAGGATTTCCCCATAAATGGGTATTATGAGCAATCTTCTCTAAAAGATCATAGCATTCTTCACTTGTCATTCTCATGAAATCTCCTCCTGCTTGTGAATCAATTGTGTTTCTTATGGCTGGAGTAACTCTGGTGTAGAAATTCTGAACAATCATCCATTTGGGTATTTCATGATGAGGACATTGCCTTTCAAGCTCCTTAAATCTCATCCAAGATTCATACAAAGTTTCATCATCCCTTGGTTTAAAAGCTACCATCAAATTCCTCAAATGAGTAGTTTTCCCAAGTGGGAAAAATTGAGACAGAAAAGCTTGAGATAGCTGCTCCCAAGTAGCTATAATAGCTTGTGGGAGTGAATCATACCACTCCAATGCTGAATCCCGAAGAGAGAATGGAAATAAGGTGAGCCGAATAACTTCATCAGAAACTCCAGGTTGTCTTTGTGTACCACATATCATCAAAAATTTCTTCAAATGAGAATGAGGATTTTCAAGTGGGCTACCTCCAAATTGTGAATTCTGAACCATTTGAATAAGACCAGTTTTTAATTCAAATTGATTAGCTCCAATAATAGGTCTGTTATCTCTCACATCAGTACATCTAGGAAAAGCATAATCTAACATGGATCTTCTTTGAGGATCATTTTGATTAACAACAGCATTTTGCCCGTTTTGCTCGTTTCCTCCATTATCTCCACCAATAGCTCTATTTTGATTCTCCATATTTTCTATTGTCTCCTCTTGCTCAAATATTTGTTGTTCTTCTTTTTCTGCTTCTTTTCTTCTCTTGAATTCCTTTTTGTTGGCTCGACAGAATTTTTCAATTTCTAGGTTGAACAACAATTCGGTGTCACTTGTGCTTTTCGATCGTCTCATAAACAAGAAAAGTACCTGAAAAAACACAATGAACAATAGTGAAAATAAAAGAAAATAAAAATTCTAATTAGCTTAAAACAATTAAAATCCAACTTAAAAACAAACAATTCCCCGGCAACGGCGCCAAAAACTTGATACGGTGTGTCCGCAAGTGCACGGGTCACAGTAGTATAGTTTTAAAAATTGATATCGATCCCACAGGGAATTGTGCTTAAATTGGAAATAAAAGTATAAGCTAATTAGAATGACAAAAATTAAAAGATATTAAAAATAAAATCTAAAAATTAAAATTAAGACAAAAATTAAAGATGTAAAATGAAATTTGGAATTAAAATTGGTATTTGAGGAATTAAAACTAGATCAATCAATTAACTAAAATTAATTAAACTAGATTACCAAAAATTAATTTGAAATTTCTATTTATGAAATTAAGAAGAATTAAATCTAAAAAAAATAAAGTAATTCTAGATATTGGATTTAAATTGGAATTAAATTTAAATTGGATTTAAATTGAAATTGCTATTTATGAGGTTTGGAGGATTTATATCTAATTTCAATGAAAAATAAATTGATTCTAGAGATTGGATTTTCAATATTGTTTGCATGTGATTTTTCCTAATTTAGCCAAACACATGAGAATTGCAATTTTGAGGGAAATCAATTCTTAAATTTTTGAAACCTTTTTCAAGCATCTCAAAATTGGTTTTCATTAAATCAAACCCTGTTTTCACGGTATTTCAAATCTAACAAAAACCCAATTAATGCTCTAATTGATTTTTGGAAAGTTCCCCTTAATCTTCTTAGCTTATTTCTAACACCAAGAAAATAAAGTTTATTGCAAGATTATCCATCCCCAATATTCACTTTTCAGTCCATCTATTAAGGATTAAAACTTAACTTAATGAGGGCCCATTCATCAAGCAAGGAAATAAGCACACAAGCAATAAATCAAAATATAACAATCTTCATTTAAATGGCTAAATCAGTTCAAAACCACAAAACAAATCAATATTTACAAACCCATCTCTAGAATCTCAATCAACTACTCACAAATCATTGTTTAAAGACAAACCCAAATGAAGAAATGAAGAAATAATGGAAATGTAAGCTAAAAGGGGTAGAAAAACCCAGCAAATTGCAGAAGGATCTCTGCAGAAAAGTGCAGAAACGTGATCCTTGCTGCTGCTGGAAGAAGATGCAGAAGATGCTCCTCCCTTTCCCTCTTTCTATCTTTCTAAAAATGCCTCCCTTGCTCTCTATGTAAAGAAAATGATAAAATGGGTCTTTATATAGGCTAAGGGTCTGCCCTAGAATGGGTAAAAGGGGGAAGGTTCCAGAGAAAGTGAGGTAAAAAGCTGGAGTAACGGAAATGCCACGTCAATTATTTCCAAGAAAATGACATAAGCCGAGCCGTTGTGTCGCGGGTTGTGTCGCCTCTCGGCGTGAATATCGACGATCGACACAACTGCGACATAAGCTAATTCGGTTGTCTTTGCGAGTTGTGTCGCTCTCGGCCATTTTTTTACTCAACTTCAAAATTTTTGCAATTCGATTTTAATCTCCTCCAATTGGCTACTCTGATCAAAATACATCAAATTTCTCCAGATTTAACCTACAAAACAAATAAATTCCAAAAATTAAACTAAGAAATGTGAAAATTGTAAAATTGACTAAATATATACTAATATCTAAAATAATAGCTATGAATAAGGGTAAATTATGTGCAAAAATTACTCCTAAATGATGATCTAAAATGCATGCATCAATAATTATTAGATAAATATCTTAGAAGTTTTTTGGTGGTTAGCTAAAAGAAGGGATGTTAACAACAGTTTCAAAGAGTTATAAGCGAGTTGGCTACTGCTAACAACTGCAGAATGTGCAGAGCTATAAAAGTCAGATGAGTAGCAACGTAAGAACCCCTAACAATGCAATTAAACAACACAACTCAAACTTCAACCATTTTTTATTTTTATTTTTATCTGTTTTTATTTGTCAAGACTTTCCATATAATTTATATGTCTGCGCATTTAATTTCAAGTCTTGTACTTTCTTTACAATCAATTGAAATGTGCTTTTGATTTCTAATTTACTTGCCTTCTTAATTTTGGAACGAAACTACATTTAATGTAGTCAAATCCCATAGTCATTTGATCTAAAAATCAGAGCGCAATTCTAAGTGATATACTTAGTATTTATCACACTCGCACAAACCATAAGCTATGAGACAACTGAAATTATTTTCCACAGGAAACATAATTTTATACACTTTTCCGCCCTAAATTTAATTTGAGATTTTCATAGTTAATTGGCGATAGCTCTTATCCCTTTCTCATTTATTTGCTTTCAATAAACTCAAATCCGTTCTTCACGGATCTGAATTTCTTCTTTCATTTATTAATAATTCTTTCTTTTTTATTCCGTGTGAAATTGATATCTCTATATGAAATTTTTTTATATAAAAATATTTCTATTAATTTCAAATTATTATTAATAAATTTTAGCAAATAAACGTGATCTCTTAAAATGCTACAATAATTGTGATGAATAGTTATATCAAAACAGATGCTGGACATAGAAACAAGAGATAATATCCAAAACATCCTGAACTCATGTTTTTAACAATTTTAACTTAAATTTTTTTAATTAACAAAAATATCATAAATTTTAAATTTTTTTACAATTGTATCTTGCCATTTATTTTGGCAGTAAAGATAACGGTGAAAATGTCCAAAAAAAAAATCCAAACTTTACTCTCTTTTTTATATATAATTATGCTCTAAACTAATTTTCTAGCAAATATATCTTGAAGTTTAATTTGAAATTTACTATAATTGAACCCCACCGTTGGTTGTCCCGTCAAATGCTAACAGAGGTGTCAGGTGAGCACTTTTAGTCCCTAAAATTAAAACTAATTAAATTCAATTTATAATAAAATAAACTATAATTAATGAATTAATGGATCGTGCTTTGAGGCTGTTAAGGTGTGTCTAATTGAGTTGTTGAGAGAGGATATTGATGGAGAGTGAGATTGAGTCTTCATAAGGGTGAAGTTAGGTTGGACAGAGGTAAGCGTCACAAAGGTGATGCCTTGTCAATATTATGAATTGGTGCAAATGGTGTCAGTTTTGTCGGAAATGAATTTTTTTTTCTTTTATTGTAAATTAGGTTTTATTAGTATTAATTTAATGATTAGAAGTGCTGACTTAACTCCTTTGTTAGTAATGAAAGGGGCAACTAATAAAAGAGTTCAAATGTAATGAAGTTCAAAGTTCTGGGTATATTTATTAAAAAATAGTTTGGGGTACAATTGTAAAAATGGCAAAGTTTGAAAATTTTTTTGGACATTTCATATGCTGATGTGGCAAAGTCCATTATTTTTAATGACAGAATAAACAGTAAAATACAATTACAAAAAAGTTCAAAGTATAGAGCATTTTTATTAAAAAAAAAATTAGAGTAAAATTGTTAAAGATCTCAAAATTCAAAATTTTTTTGGACATTACACCTCGAAACAACTATGATGCATTAGTATTTATAGCTTTGATCTTTGATTAAATATAACTCTTTCTCAATTCAATTATCAATTAAGAATTAAAATCGTATCCAAATAATAAATTAATAATTTCTATTTGATATGATTCGCTTTTTATAGTGACTAATTTTTTTTAACGTGCATTGTATGTTATGTTGTATTTGTTATTCATACTCGTAATTTAATTTTTTATATAAAATTTTTAAAAAATTTTCATACTAATTAATAAATAAATCTTAAAATATTCTGATTTTTTTAATTTTCGTAAGAATTAGTATATTGTATAAAAAATTAAGATGCCTCTAAATTAATTAATGCTTTATATATATATATATATATATATATATATATATATATATATATATATATATATACACACTATCAATCTGAGATTGAGACTACAAAAACATATACAAACATAATCACTCTAGTTTTAGTAATATATATAATATATGAATTTGGCCTTAATTGTTTGTTTATTGTGTATATTCTATAAAACCGCTAAGGCTTAGAAGGAGTAATTAGTTATAGAAGGAATAAGCGTAACTTAGTTTAAAATAATAATTTATAATTTATAGTAAATGTTTATATATTGAATTTTATCTACGTAAGTGTCACTACCCAAAATTTTGAGTCATGAACGGCTCATAATTTAAATATTCTTCAATCATGCAAGCCTTATCAGAGTATTTTGAATAAATATATTGTCACTTACTAATAAAAAAAAAAAAAAAAGACAATCTAAATAAACAAAATACTGAATAAACATCATAAATATCCTATAAGTAAACTACGGAATCTCTACAAATTTCAAATAAAACTTAAACTGTTCAATAAACTAAACTAATTATTAGCCCGAGGAAACATGAATTCAGGCATACCATGAGAACAAATTAAAGATTGTCCCTCTTTTTGGATCAGCTGTAGAATTCTACTGATCTGAAACAGATAACAGACAGAGAAAACGTGGTTTGAGCTAATGCTCAGTGAATGATAATTATAGCACACAACAGAACACGAACAGGCAGACACTTGATTAATTTCACAATAATTTTTTTATTCAATAAAATCATGCTCATGCTATCAAATCATTAATAAAAATTAATTTCATAAAACATATGTATATAAGAAATTCATTCAATAAAATTTTATGGTACAGTACACCAGGGTGATGATACCCCACATCACCAAAAGCCAAATGGTAAGCGCTCTACTAGATATTAGATACCTTCCTCCTCCTTCACAGATATCAATGCATATGATACTAATGCAAACCATAAATTGCAATGATGCATGACTCAACAATGCAATCTAATACCGTCATAGTCCACACGGTGGGGCCAGATAACAGATACAGATACTAGACACAAGTACCAATTCAAAACAGAAAATCAGTTTGTACAAATCGATCAAATCAATAAAAAAATTTCAGTTACAAATAATAACTGATAGTGCAATTCCAACAGTTTATTTTAATAATTTTAGAAAGTCAATAAGATCAAATCAATCTCGAATAAATTCAGTGTAACATAACGATAAATTTTATAGTCAGATATCAATCAATATAAAGACATTAAAGGCCTGTTCCTGAAATTCTAATGGCTCTAATGCAGAGATAATTGACAAAATCAATTATTTAATCAAAATCGAAATAAAATTCAACAATAAAATAAAACTCTAGAAAATCAGTTGTAAAATAATTGTTAAAATACTGATTTAAAATTTTATTTAATAACAAATTTAATGCTAAAAAATTTTGAAAGGGATTAAAACGGTGCCATGTACTATAATTACCACTCACCTGGAACCTCCAAGATAATAGTTATTTTCAATGGAAGAGAGACAATTTCAACTGACTGATTTAATATTCAAATCTCCTACACACCCAAAATATTAAAGAAAAATATCAAATAATAATAAAATAAAATAACTTATATATATATATATATATATATATATATATATATATATATATATATATATATATATATATATATATATATAGTAATAACAATCAATTATTGTCCAACAGTAATTATGATCAGCACAATTCTGATTTTTTTAATTTTCGTAAGAATTAGTATATTGTATAAAAAATTAAGATGCCTCTAAATTAATTAATGCTTTATAAAGAAAAATATCAAATAATAATAAAATAAAATAACTTATATATATTGTGCTGATCATAATTACTGTTGGACAATAATTGAATTGTTATTACAATTCAATACCAATGATCAAAGAAAAAAATGAATTTCTAGAGTAGTTGTAACAGATCAAGAAAAGAAAATAAAATTAGATTCACCCATTATTGAACAAAGAACGAGAATTTTTACCTTGAAAACAGAATCAAAGGTGATGAATTGAGAAATAAAATTTTAGGAATTCTGCGCACATCAGATTATAAATCGTATATATATATATATAACAATAAATAAAAGATGATGAAAATACCTGTTGAGAGTATTTGGTAGGAAAAGGAGGTGACAAACAAGTTTTGAGAGCAAAGTTTAGCAGAAGAGATGATTAGGGTATATATATTTCAAAAGTTTTATTATATGTAGAATGGGATAAGAGCTATTATTGAACTGGGTTGTTCGGATTACAGATATATATTTAATTTTAAAAATAATATATATATATATATATATATATATATAAATAAGCAGGCCATCCAATAAAATATTTTTCTTTTTTTTTAGATAAATATATTAAATTATTGTTAGCTAATTAAAATAAATAAATAAATAAATAGATTAAATATTGAGTTTCCACATACTTCCCCTCTTAAAAGAAATTCGATCACCGAATTTAAATAGATAAAATTCTAACCTAAAGAATCACATAAGTGAGGAATTTGGCTCGTATTTCAGATTCTGCCTCCCATGTGGCTGATGCGTCCCAACCGCAAGTGCACGGGTCGTACAAGTAGTATAGAAAAATATCGATCCCACGAGGAGTCATGTTAATGATTGAATTTTTGATATAAAAGTTGACTAAATCGAAGTATTTAAAGTAGTAAATTAATGGGTAATGGGATATGCAATTTAAATGTGCAAAATTAATATTCTATTCAACAATGTATTAATTAAACTAAAATTGCATCAAATTGAAGTAAGCAAGTTCAAATATGGCAATATTCAAAATGGCAAGTAATTAAATTCGATTAGAAATTAACAATGATAAAAAGGCGATTCCGGAGTTCGGGATTTCATATTCAAGCTATTTTGGGATTTTCCCTAGCTAGCCCAATCCATGAAATTTATGGGTTTAAAGGAGATTAATTCTAAAATCCTTTGAAAACTCTTTCGAGTGAGACAAAGAGTGCCTTAATTAACTTAATCCTACTTTCGTGGAGTTAAAATTAACCAAGACCCATTAGGTTCTTTAATCAATCTATTAAAACCCTCTTAACCCTTAGTCTATTTCTAGATCTAAGTTAATTAAGTCCAATTTCTTGATTAACTATCACTTGGTTTTCTCCTTTCGGTGCTTCAACCAAGGATTAAGAACATAACTTAATGGGGCCCTTCATTAAGCATGTGAATAAGCACACAAGAAATGGATTAAACCTCATAAATTCATTAAATTGGGACTAACCCAGTTCAAATCCACAAAAATAACTAAAATATTACATCCCTTACTCCAGAATCAAAAGTAAACTACTCACTATCCATAATGATTACAAGATATGATGAGTTTAAATGGAAATAAAGCTTTAATCTAAGCTACGAAGTAAGAAATTAAACACTAGAAATGTAGAAAAATGTAAAGGAAGGAAGAAATCTGCAAATCTTGGTTAAAAATGGTGTGGAAGGTGAAAATGACTCCTCAAATTCTGCCTCTCTTCTCCTCTTCTTCTTTTCTCCTTGCCTCTCTTCTAAAATGAGAAAATGGGACTATTTATAGCATTTTTCTGACATGGAGCCCTAAAATGGTATGTTCTAGGAGGAATTATTTGAGGGAATCTCCTGCCAGCTCATTAATGAACTCTTCATGGGACTGCATAAGTGGACTGCATAAGTTATGCAGTCCCTTATGCGCTACCGGTTCTGGGTCACTTATGCGAAGCTGCATGACTTGGTGCATAGGTTATGCACAATTTCGTGAATGTGCATAAGGGAGGCGAGAATGTGCATAAGCTATGCAGTCTCCTTATGCACATTTCGGCTGGTTCTGGAACAGTGATCTTTCTCCTTATGCAGATCTGCATAGCTTATGCGGCAAGTTATGCACAGTTTGGTCAATGCATATTTCAGCTTGAAAACTTGTTTTTGACATCTTTTTGCTGTAGAAGACACTCCTCAATGGCAAAATTCTCTTTAGTCCTTCAAAAACACCATTTTTCCTACAAAACAAAGTAAAAATTACAAATTAATCCAAAATTGACAATTATGGAAAACTAACTAAATAACTAATGAAATTAGCTAAAAGTGACTAATAATCAAATAAAATAGCTATGAAATTAAACCTAAATGATTATGCAAAATGTATGCATCAAATACCCCCAAACTCAAGCTTTTGCTTGTCCTCAAGCAAACTTTAAAATAAAATGCAAAAAATTTTTAGGGGTGCCTTATCCAAAGAACTATGAAAATCACCTATTAAAGTAACTTAACACACCTTCACCATACCAAAGAATCCATATACCCATCCTTCAAAATGCAAAGAATCTAATGCTTATCCAAGCTTTCACCGCTTAGCCATCAAGTCAATTATCATTCAAAATCCCCAAACCAACAAATCAAAAGAGATAGTCATGCTCAAAAAGAATTCTAGGACAATTGATAACCAAAGTATCTCAACATGGAATGATAGAATTGAATGAATAGATGAATAGTTTTCCAATCCCATAGGCAAATTCCCTACTCCTATCTCCACTAATGTAGCAAGTACTATCAAGAGATCAAAGGTCTTTTTAGGGATGTAATGAGGCCATGGGGTTTAAAATGAGGCTAAGAAGAAAGATGGGTAAAAAGTATTCAAAGCATGAGAATATTTTCAATTTTTAAACATAAGGTACACTTCTTATTTTATTATAATTTTTTCTTTTTCTTCTTTTTTTCTTTTTTTTTTTTGTATATATGGAGGAGAGAAGTACACAATGAGAATTGTCAAGTGCTAGCATAGTTTACAAAACACATAAAAATGGAGGGACATTTTGATACTTTAGACTTGTATTTTGCATTTTCTTTTGATGATTGTCCCTAAAAATGCCACCCCCAAACTCATTTCTTTTAATACTTTGGGTGGATTTCTTTCATTTTGAATGGCAATAGTGAAAAGCACATATACTAGCACTTTTACAAGATGACAAGCACTTCTTCTCCTTTTTTTTTGTATATTTTTTCTTTTTTTTTATTTTTATTTTTTAGAAAGTGTACCTAATATTCAATATTATTCTCATGAAAAGGGTTGGAGTGTTTGGTTCATTGGCTAGGTAGCAATAAGGATTTCAAGAAAAATTAGGGATAAAAAGGCTCAAAGGGGTTTTCAAAGGTCAATTTTAATTAGGAAAAAGGGCCAAAGGTTTAAAATGAGAAGGTTTAAATCAAAGAATGCCTAATCATCTCTCTTTTCAAGTATAAGCTGATATTTCGCCTTGAAAGGTTTAGAAAATTTGTTCTAGGATTGGTGAGACATCATTTGACTACCTTATATCCAATAACTCCCTCTAAACACTCCAATCTCTAAAGGACTAGTTGGGTGGCTTTTTGGCTAAGAAGATATAGGCAAGGGATAACACTTCAAAACTTTGCACCTCTTAGGAAACTTTCAATCCACAAACCCAACTAAAGGTAAGTCAAATCACTCTCATAGGCAACTTTTCAATACTCAAGGGATTTGGCAAAAGATTTTAATGCATGATGCATGATTCCTAAAAATGAGCAATGCATTAACTAAATGGAAGAAGTCTATTTGTGTGCAAAGTGTATAATTTCTAAGTGATGTATAATGTGTGTGTAAATGTGTTATGTATATGTATGTATGGATGTATATGTAAAATATTTACAATATATGTAAATGAAATGGGATGAGATGTTCCTATACTCAAAATGTAAAAAAAATGAAGCAAAAATCAAAATGAATGTGCACCCCCAAACTCAAAATTAGACATTGTCCTCAATGTCTCAAGTAGTGCATTATCAAAATTCAAAGTAAAGAGAAATTACCAGGAATTGTGAAATTTAAGAGCAAAAGGAAAGAGTTACCTGGTATAGAGCAGATGAGAATTCAAGGAATAATGGTGATGCATAAGAGGTCATGTGTTATGCAGAGTAAAGTCTTTGTCCATAACATGTGCATAAGTATGGTGCATAAGCCGTGCTGTTCTTAATGAGTGGCAATAAGGGTTGCATAGGCTATGTAAAATATTTGCATAAATATTTTTTTTTTTTTTTGGTCATGCGGAAGTGCATAAGTTATGCACTCTCCTTATGCAAGTCTCAGAGTTTTAACTTTTCGAACATGTGCATAAGTAGGGTGCATAAGCCATGCGGTTCTGCATGAGTGGCAATAAGGGTTGCATAGGCTATGTAAAATATTTGCAAAAATTTTTTTTTTTTTTTTTTTTTGTGTCATGCGGAAGTGCATAAGTTATGCACTCTCCTTATGCAAGTCTCAGCAGGTTTTAACTTTTCCAGAACATGTGCATAAGCAGGGTGCATAAGCCGTGCAGTTCTGCATGAGTGGCAATAAGGGTTGCATTTTTTTTTTTTTTTTTTGTCATGCGGAAGTGCATAAGTTATGCACTCTCCTTATGCACTCTTCGGTGGGTTTTGAAATTTAGAGTCTTTGGTTATGCAGAAGTGCATAACTTATGCACCTTCCTTATGCACCCCTCGGCAGGTTTGAATTTTTGGAGTTTAGGGTCATGCGTAGTGCATAGGCTATGCACTCTGCTTATGCACCCCTTGGCAGAATTGGAAATTCAGAGTTTTTGGTTATGCAGAAGTGCATAACTTATGCACCTTCCTTATGCACCCCTCGGCAGGTTTGAATTTTTGGAGTTCTTGGTTATGCGGAAGTGCATAACTTATGCACCTTCCTTATGCACCCCTCGGCAAGTTTGATTTTTCTGGGTTTCTGGTCATGCAGAAGTGCATAAGTTATGCACTCTGCTTATGCACCCCTCGCGAGTGGAAATTCAGAGTTTTTGGTTATGCGTATGCATAGGTTATGCACTCGCTTATGCATTTCGCAGAGAGAAAATGCAGATTTGAAGTTGTGCAAATGTGCATAAGTCATGCACTCACCTTATGCAAGTTTTGTGAGATATGAAATTTGACAAAATGAGGTTATGCGTATGCATAAGCTATGCACTCTCCTTATGCACTTGCAATAAAGGTGGAAAATGGCAAGAATTGTGGTTATGCAGGATTGCATAAGCTATGCAGTTGCTTATGCACAAGTTAGCAAGATCAAGAATGCAATAGAACATGGATTGCAAGTGTGAAAAATACCCTAGAATGAGGAAATATAATTCCATGAAGCATAAACCATGAGAAGTTTCACCAAAAACACATCAATATATACAAAGTATATCAAAAAGGCATCACACAAGCATGTAAAAATGGATCCTACATAAAAGACCTTTGAGAACTATGCCATTTTAAGACAAATTCTGCAAATCAACATTTAGCACATAAAACTCCATAAAATTTGCATGAAGTTGCATCTAACCACAAATGATGAAATGAAGTCTCCAAGTTTTGCCAAGAAAATGCAGCATTTTTACCTTGAATCCTACAACCCAAAGAAGCTCAAAACTGCAAAAATGACTCACTTACCACCATATTAAGATTAAAATCACACATACTTAAAAGTCTCACACCCAACCTCACCAAAAACACAAGCCATCTGCTGCAAACACCCTCTTTGCTGCAGAATTTCTTCTTCCTCTCTGCATAAACCAGATTGCAGCTCAAGGACAGAATCTATCTGCAGACTTTTCCTTTTCTGCAGATTGCACTTTCCTCTGCAATAACCAGATTGCAGCTCCCAATAGTTCACCAGCCTTTCTTCATTGATATACATCTACAAGGGACAAGATTTAATAATGTCAAAAATTGAATTTGAGGAAATTTAAGATAAAAACAAAATTAATGAAAATGAAAGTAAATCAACAAAAGCAAAATAAAAGGACTTGGGATGCCTCCCAAGAGCGCTAATTTATAGTCCTTAGCTAAGACTCTTTTCATGTTTCATGGTGGCTAAAATTGGAATTTGTTGCCTCTGTTTCCAATAGGTGCTTCAATGAATCTATACTTCATTTTCTTTCCATCACATGAGAAGATCCTTGTTGCTTTGTCTAAAAATCCGACCATTTCTTTCTTGACAACCTTTGGTGCATCTTTTTCTTTGAGAGATGGTTGCTTTACTTCACTTTTCTCCATTTGCTCAACTTGAAAGATTGGTGCCATAGGACAAGGTGGATTACTATTCAAATCTTGTGCAAATGCAGCCTCTTTTGGATTTTCATCATTGATACTCCCTTCATGGATAAGACAACTTTCAAGAGAAGCCTTCGGATAGCTCTTTCTAAAGTGCTCTTTTACTAACTCATCAACTATATCAATTCTCAAACAAGAGTCTACATCTTCATGTTGCTTCTTCTTATCATTGCCAATATTGAAGACTAACTGATCCTCTCCGATTCTAAGAGTAAGCTTTTCATCTTTCACGTCAATCAAAGCACCACCGTAGCTGTGAAAGGCCTCCCAAAATGATTGGTATATGAGGATCCTCTTCTATGTACAAAATGACAAAGTCAATTGGGATGTAAAATTTTCCAACCTTCAGTGGTATATTTTCCAAGATCCCTTCTGGATATTTAATTGATCTGTCTGCCAACTGAAGAGAAATGTGGGTTGGCTTAAGATCTCCCATGTTAAGCTTCTCATAGATGGAGAGGGGCATAAGGCTTACACTAGCCCCTAAATCACATAAAGCTTTTATAGAACATGATTCCCCAATATGGCATGGAATTGAAAAACTCCCTGGATCCTTGAGCTTTGGAGGAAGTTTCCTTTGGAGGATAGCACTGCATTCCTCAGTTAAGGCTACAGTCTCATAATCTTCAAGTCTTCTTTTGTTTGAGAGAATTTCTTTCAAAAACTTAGCATAAGAAGGCATTTGGGAAAGAGCATCGATAAAAGGCACATTTATATATAGCTTCTTCAAAACCTCTAAGAACTTCCCAAATTGCTTATCAAGCTTGGCTTTTTGAAATCTCTGTGGAAAGGGAAGCTGTGGCTTGTAAGGCTCTGGAGGTATATATTTCTCTTCTTTCTCTCCAACCTCCTCTTTACCTTTTCTTGCACTCCCTTTTTCATCTCCCTTGACATCTTTCTCATTTTCTCTCTTCTCAGCTTTTTCACTCTTCTCAGTATGCACTATTTTACCACTCCTCAGTGTGATGGCATGACATTGCTCCCTTGGATTTTCTGTTTGACTAGGAAGTTTCCCCATAGAATTGGTACTTGATGAGCATGCTTGTTGTGCAATCTGATTTTCCAGCATCCTATTGTGTGTTTGCATTTGTTCCAGCCTTGCTTTCATCTCTCTCAACTCTTCATCACGCTTAATTTGATTAGCAAGAATTTGTTGTAATAAAGCCTCTGTGGTGGAACTTTGTTCTTGCTGTCTTGGTAAAGGTGCAGTATTTGCATTCTTTTGCTGAAAACTAGGTGGTGGTTGCCTAGGTTGTTGGTATTGATGCTCTTGTTGTTGTGATGGAAAGTTCTGAGTTGAAGCTTGATTTTGCTGATTCTCCCATGAAAAATTGGGATGATTCCTCCAAGCATATGAAGGATAATCTACTCCACAGCTCATTGTTCCTTCTGCATAAGTAACTTGTTGAGAACTTCCAGAGCATGATGATGAACTGACTAGCATACTTAAATCCTCCATTTTCTTAGCAAGGACATTAGTGAGTGCATCAAATTTGGCATTGATCATGTTGAATGGATCAAGCTCATACATTCCAACAACTTGCCTTTTTGAGTTGGAGTTGACCCTCTTGGACTACTCCATAGATGACTGTTCTTTGCTATTTTCTCTAATAACTCATAAGCTTCATCTTCATGCTTAATGATGAATTCCCCTCCAGTTTGAGCATCAATGATCCCTCTGATAGCAGGAGTGACGTTTGTGTAAAAATTCTGGTTTATCATCCATTTGGGAATGGCATGATGTGGACATTGTCTCTCCAACTCCTTCCATCTCATCCATGACTCATAAAGAGTCTCATCTTCTCTTGGTCTAAAAGCAATCATTTGATTCCTCAACTCTTGAGTTTTTCAGTGGAAAGTATTGGGCAAGAAATACATCGTTGAGTCGCTCCCAATTTGTAATTGAGTTGTGAGGTAAAGAATCAAGCCAATCCAATGCTCTATCTTTCAAAGAGAATGGAAACAATTTTAGCCTTGCTGCATCATCAGATACTCCAGGTTGTTTTTGCATGTCACAAATCATAGCAAACTTCTTCAGATATGTGTGTGGATTTTCAGAAGGATGACCCCCAAATTGAGAATTCTGAATCATTTGAAGGACTCCAAAATCCATCTTGTAACTATTTGCATCAATCCTTGGTCTTGCTATGGACTGTCTAAAGTCATCAAAACGTGGAAAAGCATGATCCATCATACTTCCCCTAGGCACGTTAGCATTAACAACTTCTTCACCATGGGCTGCATTTTCATTATTTTGATCATTTCCAGCATTACCAACACCAATTCTAATTCTTTCATCAGCCATGTCTGCTTCTAATTCAGTTTCTATCAAGGCTTCTTTTCTTTTTCTGGTTTCTTTCTTGTTGGCCTTACAAAATTTCTCAATTTGTGGTTGAATAATAAGGATGTATCACTTGTGCTTCTAGCTCTTCTCATAAAAGATTAAGAGTACCTGAAAAAGAACAAACAAACACAAAATGAAAAGATAATAGAGATAAAACTAAAAAACAACTAAAATGATCAAGAATTCAATCTTAAACAAACAACTCCCCGGCAACGGCGCCAAAAACTTGATGCATCCCAACCGCAAGTGCACGGGTCATACAAGTAGTATAGAAAAATATCGATCCCACGAGGAGTCGTGTTAATGATTGAATTTTTGATATAAAAGTTGACTAAATCGAAGTATTTAAAGTAGTAAATTAATGGGTAATGGGATATGCAATTTAAATGTGCAAAATTAATATTCTATTCAACAATGTATTAATTAAACTAAAATTGCATCAAATTGAAGTAAGCAAGTTCAAATATGGCAATATTCAAAATGGCAAGTAATTAAATTCGATTAGAAATTAACAATGATAAAAAGTATATTCATTAGTTCGTGATTTCATATTCAAGCTATTTTGGGATTTTCCCTAGCTAGCCCAATCCATGAAATTTATGGGTTTAAAGGAGATTAATTCTAAAATCCTTTGAAAACTCTTTCGAGTGAGACAAAGAGTGCCTTAATTAACTTAATCCTACTTTCGTGGAGTTAAAATTAACCAAGACCCATTAGGTTCTTTAATCAATCTATTAAAACCCTCTTAACCCTTAGTCTATTTCTAGATCTAAGTTAATTAAGTCCAATTTCTTGATTAACTATCACTTGGTTTTCTCCTTTCGGTGCTTCAACCAAGGATTAAGAACATAACTTAATGGGGCCCTTCATTAAGCATGTGAATAAGCACACAAGAAATGGATTAAACCTCATAAATTCATTAAATTGGGACTAACCCAGTTCAAATCCACAAAAATAACTAAAATATTACATCCCTTACTCCAGAATCAAAAGTAAACTACTCACTATCCATAATGATTACAAGATATGATGAGTTTAAATGGAAATAAAGCTTTAATCTAAGCTACGAAGTAAGAAATTAAACACTAGAAATGTAGAAAAATGTAAAGGAAGGAAGAAATCTGCAAATCTTGGTTAAAAATGGTGTGGAAGGTGAAAATGACTCCTCAAATTCTGCCTCTCTTCTCCTCTTCTTCTTTTCTCCTTGCCTCTCTTCTAAAATGAGAAAATGGGACTATTTATAGCATTTTTCTGACATGGAGCCCTAAAATGGTATGTTCTAGGAGGAATTATTTGAGGGAATCTCCTGCCAGCTCATTAATGAACTCTTCATGGGACTGCATAAGTGGACTGCATAAGTTATGCAGTCCCTTATGCGCTTTTTACCTGTTCTGGGTCACTTATGCGCTGCATGACTTGGTGCATAGGTTATGCACAATTTCGTGAATGTGCATAAGGAGGCGAGAATGTGCATAAGCTATGCGATCTCCTTATGCACATTTCACTGTTCTGGAAGTGATCCTTCTCCCTAGGCAGATCTGCATAGCTTATGCGGCACGTTATGCACCGGTTGGTCACTGCATATTTCAGCTTGAAAACTTGTTTTTGACATCTTTTTGCTGTAGAAGACACTCCTCAATGGCAAAATTCTCTTTAGTCCTTCAAAAACACCATTTTTCCTACAAAACAAAGTAAAAATTACAAATTAATCCAAAATTGACAATTATGGAAAACTAACTAAATAACTAATGAAATTAGCTAAAAGTGACTAATAATCAAATAAAATAGCTATGAAATTAAACCTAAATGATTATGCAAAATGTATGCATCAATGGCCTCACTACTTGAGTGATTATGCCACAAGACTTTGACCAAAGCCACTTCCTTAGACCGGAGTTTCCTAATTTGTCGATCTAAAATCTTTACTAAATTGTATGGTCTGAGGTTGCAAAATATGAGATGGATCTGGTACATACTTCCTAAGCATAGAAATATGGAAAACTGGATGTACATGCGCAAAACCAGGTGTAAGGGCTAAACGGTAAGCAACTGCTCCAATTCTTTCCAAAATTTCAAATGGACCAACAAAACAAGGGCTAAGCTTCCCTTTCTTTCCAAACCTCATGATTCCTTTCATGGGTGAAACTCTCAGAAATACATGATCACCAACCATAAACTCTACATCTTTACGCTTAGGGTCAGCATAACTTCTCTATCAACTTTGAGCAATTAAAAGTCTATCACGAATTAGCCAAACCTTCTCTAAAGTTAACTATATCAAACAGTTAGAGCAAATAAGCGTGATCTCTTAAAATGCTACAATAATTGTGATGAATAGTTATATCAAAACAAATGCTGGATATAGAAACAAGAGATAATATCCAAAACATCCTGAACTCATGTTTTTAACAATTTTAACTTAAATTTTTTTAATTAACAAAAATATCATAAATTTTAAATTTTTACAATTGTATCCTGCCATTTATTTTGGCACTAAAGAGAACAGTGAAAATTTCTTAAAAAACTCCAAACTTTACTTTTATATATATATATATATATAATTATGCTCTAAACTATTTTTCTAACAAATATATCATGAACTTTAATTTGAAATTTACTGTAATTGAACCCCACCGTTAGTTGCCCCGTTAAATGCTAACAGAGGTGTTAGGGGAGCACTAGTCCCCAAAATTAAAACTAATTAAATCTGTTGACCTTGTGTAGCTCAAAATGAGCATTGATTTTGATGATAACAAAACTCAAATAGAATCTATCTAATTCAATTTTAAGTGATGTATAGATTTTTTCTCTTATTCATGAAGAATCTTTGAAGTTGCATCTAAGGAGGAAGAACACTCAAAGGCATCTCAATATGAATCAAAGTTGAGAAAGAACAAGATTATGAAAGCTAAAACTTAAAGTAAAGGTATAAAAGTTATAGAGTTAGGAACTGAGTCTTAGGACTTGTGTAAAAAGAATAGATGAAAGTTTAGTCAAATGGAGCTCAAAATTAATTTTTCTTTCAATTACTTTATAAAATTTTCTCTCATCATGACCTTGGATATTGCTAGTGGAATATTTTTTTTTTAAGGTTTAAATTAGATTTTTAAAGATTACAATTTAAAACAGGCATCTGGTAAATTAGTTTGCTAACTTGTTTGCTAAAATATTAGTTTGCTAATGTGTTTTCTAAAATATTAGTTTGCTAACTAGTTTACTACTATCGCAAAAAATTTCATTAGTTTGCTAAATGATTAGAGTTGCTCAACTTCGTACAAAAAGATAAAATAACGGCTATTTTGCCTAGAACAGAGTGTAGAATGTTCCAAAAAGGTTTCAAACAGTTTAAAATGATTTGGGACTATAAATACACCTTCTTTACTTCATTTTACACTTGATGAAAGCTTACAATTGCACTCCAATCTTGATTTTTCATTTATTGCTTTCATTCAAGAGCTTTAAAGTGTTTGAGCTACCATTGGCAAATCAACTCATCTCTTCTTTATAGTTTGATTTGTATTGAGTGAGAGTGAGTGTTAAAACATTAAATTGCATTTAAGAGAGGTTGTACAAGCACCTATTGAAGCTTGAGAGTGTGAGTGCTTGAGATAGCACTTGTCAAGGGTTCAAGCTACCTTGGTAAAAGCTTGGTGTTGAAAAAGTTGTAAAGGGCTTTTGGTCTCTTACCTTTAAAAGAGCAAATAGTGGAGAGAAGACTCAAAGAGGGTTCTTTGAGAGAGTGGATGTAGGCTAGTTAAGCCGAACCACTATAAAAATCATTGTGTTTGATTTCTCTAACCTTAATCTCTTTACTTTTGTGTAATTTAATTTCTATGCATGATATTGAATGTTGATTGAATAGATTGAGTTGATATACTTGAAGATATATTGAGTAGGTTGAGAAATTAGTTGAATATTTTATGATGTATGTTATGTCAAAAATTGCTATAAATATTGATTGAGGCTTGAATTGTAATTCAGGGACACATTATTGAAACACATATCACTTTCACTATATATAAATGAGCACCTAGTTGAACAAAATCACAATTTTTCATTAGGCTACAAGCAAGGATCGAAAATTTGTTTAAGTCCAATTCACTCCTCTCTTGGACTATTTTGGGACAACAAAATCCAATTTATAATAAAATAAACTATAATTGATGAATTAATGGATCATGTTTTGAGGCTGTTAAGGTGTCTCTAATTGAGTTGTTGAGAGGGGATATTGATGGACAGTGAGATTGAGTCTTCATAAGAGTGAAGTTGGGTTGGACAGAGGTAAGTGTCACATAGGTGATGCCTTGTCCATATTATGAATAGGTGCAAATGGTGTCAGTTTTGTTGGAAATGAATTTTTTTTTCATTACAAATTAGGTTTTATTAGTATTAACTTAATTATTAGAAGTGCTGATCTGACACCTTTGATAGCACTGAAAGGGACAACTAATAAAGGAGTTTAATTGTAACGAAGTTCAAAGTTGGGGGTATATTTATTAAAAAATAGTTTGGGGCACAATTGTAAAAAAAGCAAAGTTTGGATTTTTTTTTGGACATTTCATATGCTAATGTGGCAAAGTCCATTATCTTTAATGACAGAATAAACAGTAAAATACAATTATAAAAAAGTTCAATGTTTATAGCATCTTTATTAAAAAAAAATAGAGAAAAATTGTTAAAGATCTCAAAAAGTAAAATTTTTTTGGACATTACACCTCGAAACAATTATGATGCATTATTATATATAGCTTTGATCTTTAATTAAGTATAACTCTTTCTCAATTTAATTATCAATTAAGAATTAAAATCATATCCAAATACTAAAGTAATAAGTTCTTTTTGATATGATTCACTTTTTATAGTGACTGTTTTTTTTAACGTGTGTTGTATGTTGTATTCGTTGTTTATACTCGTAATTTAATTTTTTTTTACGTAAATTTAAAAAAAAAAATTCATACTAATTAATGAATAAATATTAAAATATTCTGATTTTTTTTTTAATTTTCGTAAGAATTAGTATATTATACAAAATAATTAAGATGCCTCTAAATTAATTAATGCTATATATATATATATATACACACACACACATTATCAATCTTAGATTGAGACTACAAAAACATATACAAAAATAATCACTCTAGATTCTAGTAATATATATAATATATGAATTTGGCCTTAATTCTTTGTTTATTGTGTATATTCTGTAAAACGGCTAAGGCTTAGAAAGAGTAATTAGTTATAGAAGGAATAAGCGTAACTTAGTTTAAAATTAGAATTTATAATTTATAGAAAATGTTGTATATTGAATTTTGTCCACGTAAGAATTCCTTTTATAAATAATAAATCTATATATTTAATTATTCTTATTAGATTTTATTAAAAATTAAAGATATTTAAATTTATAATGGAGTTATATTTATGTTTCATGTCCATATAGTGTGTAAGTTGCAATTTCAATTAAAAAATTCTTTAATAAAATAGAATTTAAATTTAAATAAAAATCAAGATAACCAAATAAACTAAAGTTTTTTAAAAATAACAAATTAGTCACTTTTTTTTTTTAGAAAACATGAATTTCTTATTTTAGTTATTTGTTTTTTTTATTAAATTTTATTTTCAATTGAAGTAAAATACAAGTATGATTAAAAATTTTAAATTTATATAAATCTAATATATTTACTTTAAATAATAAAAAATTGTAAATAATATAAATAAAGGATGTCATTTTAGACAAACCCAACGTTCTTCCTCCCCCTTCACCTAGTTATATATATTATAAATTATAGATAGATGATTCTTTTCTGAATTTAATTTTTTATTCATTATTATTTTTTTTTAAATTTAAGGAGAATCATGAATCATGCATACCCTAAAAATACAAATTATAAGAAATTGTGGGTAGCATAGAAGTTTACCATTATTTAATCCAAAACTTGTATTTACAATTGTAGAGCATTGGACAAAAAAATTCAAAACTTTTAAAGTATTTACGATTGTAGCTAAACTTTAACTTGTGTGTACTATAGTCAAATTTTAGTTAGTTGTCACAATTATAGCCAAAGGGACTAAATTAAATTTCAGAAAGTAACAGTAGATTACTTTCTCAAATGTGATTACTTCATGTAATTGACAACTGAAAAAATTTTACAGTATGATTATTTTGTGATTATTTTATTATTATATAAATTTCAAATTGTTTATTATATTAAAATATATTTTAATCTATAAAATTAATTTTTTAGTATAAAATTTCAATTAAAAATAAATATCAAATATATTTATATTATAAATATGTTTTTTATAATAAATTAAAAAAATATTTAAATATAATGTTCCATTTGGTTGTGCAATTGCCTCAATCACACCACCTGCATTATTGGAGGCACCCAAGAAGGATAAAACATAGACTTGGGGGCATAGAATAAGCAGGTAGGATCAGTTGAGGAAGGAGTCAGAGCCAACTCAAAAGAATACGTGAGCACAATAAAAGCACAACCGCACAACCTATGGGTGGCATCAGTCTAAGGAGAGTCAATTTTGAGAAGTCAGGTGCGCAATTGGCCAAACACATCAATCCATTGTACATCAAGGTTCATGTCAATGGCAAACAAATTTCAAAAGTGTTGGTGAATAATGGATCGGCAACAAATGTCATGCCACTGACCACGTTTTGAGTGTTTGAGAAATTAGGAGAAGACAAGGTGCATGCAATTATGAAGTTTGACACATACTGGCTAGCCAGCCTAGATGGAGTCCCGCATAAGAAGTGCATCAATAGACTCTACTAGGGATGCCAATGGATAGGGTACCCGATAAAATCACCCTACTTAAATCGAAACCCGATTAATATTAGCCAAACCCGAATCCGTCTCAAACCCATTTAAAATTTATTCTCAACTACCCAAATCCGTCCCAAACCCGATCATTATTACCCGGAAAAAAACTCATACCTATTTAATTTTATGTATTTTAATTAATATTTTGTATAAAAAATTATTTTAATTAATAATTTATATTTTAAAAATTTAATAATTTCATAAAATATTTAAAATCTATTTTATATAAAATAAAACATATAAAAATTTATAAATATTATTATAAAAATATATATTTTATATTTAATTAAGTATTTATATAAACGGGTTGGGGTAACGGATATCCAACATATAAAACCCGAACCCGATCCGAACCTGCCATGGGTATTATTTTTCAAACCCGAATCCGCCCTGAACTCGATTATATAATATCCAAATCTGTCCTATTAGGGTTTGGTCAGATCGGGTACCGGCAAAAACTCGACCCGTTACCATCCCTAGACTCTACCTCAGAAGGTACTATTATAGTATCTTAGAGGTGGCACAATCAAAAGCTCTAGTAGGAGTAATATAGGTGTAGACCCCTTTTTATGTGATCTTATTGGTGTGTGCAATGAGGCCATAAGGAACCCAATAATGAATGAATTATATAACTGTGAGATATATATAGAAGTATTAAAAATAAATAATCATATGCATGTCATTTTCTTAGAGAAAATAATTTTGAAGAGCAAAAAATGATTAACTAAATTTAAATAAAGTTTATTTTTATTTAAATTTAATACTAGTAATTTATTTAAAAAAAAAAATCTAACTAAACCTAATTGGGCTTTGCAGATCCAATGAGTCCTAGTGAGGAATTTTGATTAAATAAATAAAAGACTACTATTTTTTTATTTTATTAGGGAAAATTAAAAGAAAATAAAAATTAAATAGGAAGTTTTTTCCCTTTAAGAGTCTTTAAACCTTCTTATTTTGGGATTACATAAACTTCCTATATAATTTTTTACTTAGACCCTGTAAACCTAATAGAGGGAGGAGAAAAGAGAAGAAAAGAATAACAGACTCAATTGGCCACCAAAAAAAAAAAAAAAATGTGAGACTCTCTCTCACATCGCCCCCTCCTCCTTCCTTTCTTTCCCTTTCTTTATTCTTACTTACTTCAACAAAGTATTCAAGATTTGATTAAAGGTGAGTGTTACTAAATGATAAATATTCAAGAAACAAGCCATAGTTGTATTTTTCATGTTTATATGTGTAAAATCCCATGCAGAAAGAGAAGGTCTCTGCTGGAGCGGTCCTCTAGGAGGGCAAGACTCGCTGGTGCCGTTGTCCAAATGGAGGGCAGGAATGAATCGAATTATACATTGAAATGGGGGAAACTAATCACTAGAGGCGCCTTTTGATAGAATGACTTGGAGAGTTGGAAGAATTCCGGAGTTAAGCGTGCTCGCTTTAGAGAAATCTTAGGATGGGTGACCTCCTGAGAAGTTCTCCATTTCACCTATGGGACAAAATCGTAAGGCTCAGGATGGGGTGGGCCAAAGCGGACAATTTCTCTAATGGTTGGAGTAGGGGCATTACAGATGGTATCAGAGCTGGACCCCCTCCAGTAGATGTGTGGTTATAGGATGAACTAGGCGGAAGCTAGTGGGCTTATAACATCCCGTGTGGAAAGGGAAGGTCTCGACTGAAGTGGTCCTCTAGGAGGGTAAGGCTCGCTGGTGCTCTTGTCCAAATGGAGGGCAGGAATGAATCGATTCATACATTGAAATAGGAAAAACTAATTACTAGAGGCGCCTTTTGGTAGAATGGCCTGGGGAGTTGGAAGAACTCTAGGGTTAAGCATGCTCACTTGGAAAGTTCTCCATTCCACCTATGGGACAAAACCGTGAGGCTCAGGATGGGGGGGGGGGGGGGCAAAGCAGATAATTCCTCTAGTGGTTGGAGCAAGGGCATTACAGATGGTATTAGAGCTAGACCCCCTTCAGTAGATGTGTGGTTCGAGGACGAACTAGGCAGAAGACGGTGGGCTTGTAACATCCAGTGCGAAAAGGGAAGGTCTCGACTAGAGCGGTCCTCTAGGAGGGCAAGGTTCGCCAGTGCCCTTGTCCAAATGAAGGGCAGGAATGAATCGAATCATACAATGAAATGGGAGAAACTAATCACTAGAGGCATCTTTTAGTGGAATGGCCTGGAGAGTTGGAAGAACTTTGGGGTTAAGCGTGCTCGCTTGAGAGAAATCTTAGGATGGGTGACCTCTTGGGAAGTTGTCCATTCCACCTATGGGACAAAACTGTGAGGCTCAAGATGGGGTGGGCCAAAGCGGACAATTCCTTTGGTAATTGGAGTAGGGGTGTTACAATATGCTTCTCCTTTATCTCATATATTCATAATATACATGTTTATGTGGTGAATTTGAGGGAATCAACAACTTTGCACACATTTCTTTTCTAGGTTCATGTTTTTATTAATTTTCATGCTTTTCTGATCGTGCAAAAATTATACAAAAATTATATTTGTGTTCTTTATGAAATTAAAATAATTTTAGGCTAAAGAATCACGTAAAAAGAAGCTTTTAATTTGAATTAGTTATGGCCATTTAAAATTAGGGTATCTGTAGAATCCAATCTGTAGAATAGTTGGCTTTCAGGGCCTATGTCTTCCACTTATGCACTTTCACGAGAAGCTTCAAAACATGCAGAAACTTGCATAGGTAGCCTGCATAACTTGTGCAACCTCATGGGAAGCCCCTGTAACCGCCATATTCACACAAAATCTTGCATGACCTGTGTATTTCTTCATAAATGAGCTAGAAAGAAAAGATTCTTTCACGTGAATCGATGACCACACACACTATTTTAGGTTTTCTTTGTCAGATAATATAAATAGAGAATTTTTTACCTCATTTGGACATATAGAAAAACAAAAAATAGAGGAAGAGAAAAAGACATAGAGAAGGCAAGGGAGAGGAAGCAGCCGGTATTTTTGCTCCTGCATCAGATTTGGAAACTTCTTCTTTTCTTCACCATTTTCTACCTTTTCTTTACTAGGTTTCTTAGTTCTTAGTTTATTTTTCACATTTATTTCTATATTTACTTAGAATCTTTTGCATTAAATATGAGTAATGAGTAGTTTTCAAGGATTCCTAAGTTTGGGTATGTAATATTTTAGATATTTTGTGGATTTTAATTGGGTAATCCATATTATATGGTTTTTATGAGGTTTCATCCAATTCTTGTGTGCTCAATGACATGCTTAGTGTAGGATCCCATTAACTAATATTCATAATCCTTGGTTGAAGAACCGAAAGGAGAAAACCTTGAAATAGATAATTAAGAAATTGGACTTAATTAACTTGGATCTAGAAATAGACTAAGGATTAAGAGGATTAATAAATTGATTAAAGAACCTAATGGGTTTTAATTAATTTCAACTACACGAAAGTAGGATTAAGTTAATTAGAACACTCTTTGTCTCACTCGAAAGGGTATTCAAAGGATTTAAGAATTAATCTCCTTGAAACCCATAAGTCCCATGTGATTGGATAACCAATTTAAAATCCCAAAATAACTTGAATATGAACCCCTAAACTCCGGAATCATTTTATTATCATTGATTGTTAGTTGAGTTTGATTGATTGTCAAATAAACTTTTACCACGCTTAATTTTGAAGGGTTTATTTCTTATAAACATAGTTAGATTCTCATTTAGGTTATTTCTTAGTTGAAATTGCAATTATTCTTATAAATTCCATTCTCTTCCTTTTATTACCTTTTTAGTTTAAATTTAACTATAATCAATTAATTTTACATCAACAAATCAATCACTGATGCAACTCTTTGAGGGAACGATATCTTTTTCTGAACTATTTGTGCGACCCGTACACTTGCGGTTGGGCTACATCAAATAACTTTTTCCCTTGTTTTCATATTAATACCTTTTGTGGTTTGTAAGATATGTCGATTTTAAAAAGTAGTACTAATCTGTCTATGATGTGAAACAGTAGTAAACCATGATTTTTGTAAATTATTGGGTGAGGTTTTTTTATTAGTTATTAATTTTATAATTTTGTATGATGTATTGCATGCTTCTGGAATTTTTGTGTAATTTTTGTACATGTTTTGATGATATTAAAAATTTAAATCTCAAAATACTATAAATCTATCAAGATCTAGAAATTTCATGTTGGTTTATAATTTCTTGTTTTCAAGTTTTAAATTGTATTTTGATCTAATTTTAATATGATAAATAATATGATATGATGTTATGAAGTGTTAGAATTGGATTAGAAGACCCTTGGCCACTTGGTAGTTTTAGTCAAATAAAAGTCTAAATTAATTAGAATATAAGTGTTAGATTTCAATATAAATTATTATTAATTTATTTCATATTATAAATAAAATTGATAAGTAGTCCTAAGCTAAGTACCAAAAAGGACAATAATTATGTGGGGCTTACATGGAGCAAGATAGGGATAAACATGCTATACTAGAATAGAATGCCCTTTTTAAAGGGTAGCTTGCCCAATGACAACCGCATTTATTTTAAAGTAAATATCCCTAAATTTTCAAAATAAAATTTTTGTATACAATATGTGGTAATAATAAGATTTTATTGGATAAATAATAAAAATTAATTTTGTTTGCATTTTTAACCCACTTTTATATGAAAATTGAATTAAATAAATATTTGATAAATTAAAATTATTTTTTTTTTGTAAAAAATCAATTTTGGCATGTAAATAAATTAAATTAAATATTTTATAAATTATAAAATAAATTGGCATGTTAGAAATAAACTGTTTTAAGTTGTAATTATTTGGGCTAGTAGTTAGAAATGAGGTCTTGGTTAGGTATATATGGTTCTAAGTATGAAGATTGGATGACTGGAAGAGACCCAAACAGCTAAGTTTAGGGTGAAGTGTGCTGGATCTTAGTATCATGAGGTCAATTATTAATGCTGGAGTTGCTGTGTGGGTATGGTGATGGATTGGTACAAGATGCAGTAAGGTGCAACTAAGAAATGGTGGATGAAGTGAAGTTGCATTGCGATGCAGTAGTGTAAAAGTTGTTGCAATGAAGGATTCTAATGACAAAAGTAGTTGCAGTGCACTGGATCTTGATGACAAGTGTGCAAGGATTGATCTTGGATCTATTGTGTGACAATGGTTTGGCATGAGGTACAATGAGATGCATGCAGTAAGAAACATTGTGTTGCAACAATGAAATTGTTGATGTAGTGGGATGGAGAAAGGGGAAAATGTAATTTTTATAGATATTCTCTACTTGGAAAGCAATATATAAGTCATCTCAGCAGCATAAGTTAAGAGGGTAGCAGTTCAGCTTAGTTTTCTCAAGATGCATGAATTTCAGCTTGATACAGTGTTAGGAAATGGGTGCAAGGAAGTGCAATTAATTCTATAGAAATTTTGATAGCATCTCCCCATGGAAGTAGCTCTACCAAAATTTTCCTAATATCATCAAGGCACAAACAAGTCCACAAGTCACAGAAATCCAAGATGCAGTGCAAATTTCTCAAGTTTGAGTTGATGTAGCAATGAATTTCAAGATGCAATCAACAATTTCTCAACATCTAAGGTTCTGACAAATTCACAGAAGCTCAATTTCACAATAATCATCAAGTTTTCACAAGGTGCAACTCAATACAACATGGTGCAATGAAAGAAATCAAGTTGCAACATCAAATTCATAATTCCAACAATGGCGTTCATGCTCAGAAATTCACAGTAAGCCAAACATTAAAAAAATCACAAGAAAACTAACATTTTTCCTTAATTTCCTCTCTTTTCTTTTCCTTTTCCTTCTTTTTTTTTTTCTTTCTTTTTCTTCTTTTTTTGTTCTCCTTTCTTCTCCTCCTTGGTGCACTGCCCACCTCTTCCTCCTTCTTTCTTCTCTTTTTCCTTCCTTCTTCTTTTAACTTTTCCATTTTTTTGTTTTTCTTCTTTTCTTCCTCTCCTTCCCTTCCTCCTTGCTGGTGCATCGCCTTGCCTTTTGGCATTCCTTCCCTCTACCAGAGTGGTCGGCGATGATGGTGGCCCTTAGACTCTCCTAGCCGTCAATGGTGATGAATAGGGTTTGGGATTCGTGAATGGTGATTGGAATGAGAGATTGAGTATTTGAAATTGAGGAAAATATGAGAATGGGTTGGGGTGGGAGTTTGATCATGAAGGGGAGAGAAAGAGTGAGCAGATTGTGTGTTTAGGAGAGAGAAAATTAATTTTGTGAGAGAAAGAAATTAATTTGGGTAAGAGAAAATTGGGTATTTTTTATTAATTAAATGAAATTGAGTGAGTTTGGGTAAAATTGGGTCTATTGAGTGAGAGAAATTATCAAATTATGTGTCTTGAAAAATTTATTAGTTTTATTTTTGAAAAATAAAATTTGGGCTGTGAGTAAAAATTTGAGCTGAGTTGTGAAAAAATAAATAAAAAAGAGAGATGAGAGTTAAAAAAGAGAGAGAAAGAGAGAGTTTAGCTCTAGGAAAAAATTCAAATTTTGATTTTATTAAATAAATTTTAACTAGTACATTGCTAGTTAATTTTTATTTAGTAAAATTAATTTGTTCTCTTAATTAATTTATTGGTAGAAATTTTGGCTTTTAACATTATTGCCAATTTTCATTCAATAAATTATAATTTTTCAAGAAAATTTTCATGGAGGCAATTTACAGCAAAATGCAATGAGCAAGTGCAACACGGGAAGCAATGAAAATTTGACTCCAGTCCAAGTCAAGCAACTGTGAGGCCGCCAAGGTGATATTTATATTTTCTCTACATATGTTTAGTTTAAATTCTCAAGCTATATATAGAGCATTTATTTACACAATAATTTAATTTTAATATTTAGGTCTAAATTAATTAATGGGTTCAAAATATTAAATTAAATTGTCCGTTTAATTTGATTCGGCTCATGGTTCAAGCTAGTAAAAGACTAAAAGTTAGAGTTCTATAATTAATTTAGAGCTGGAAGCAATTAAGATAATTACCTGAATCAGTAGTTAGTTATTTTAATAAGGTAGTTACAAAGATAATGACCACTACCTGATAGTCTCCTAAGATCAAGCTATAGGAGATCATGGGTGGTTGCAAATGGTTATTCAAATTTCAATAATGGAGAAAGTCGTGCATCATGTATGGAAAAGACAGTTGCAAGTGGTTATATGGTTGCAGACAATGGCAAATCTAGAAAAATATATTTTTTGGATCAATATAGTAAAAGATATTTTAAAAAATATGCATATTAAAAGTAAATTTTTCAAATTGATTTTCAAGTATTAAGATTTAACATTTAAAAATTTAATAGGATAAAATTTAGTCAATCAAACTAACATTTTTATGTAAAAAGAGGAGAATGAGCTACCATATTCAAGCAAGTCATAAAAATAAGCCATTTGTTTTAATATTTATAAAAAATAGAGTTCAATAATTAAATTTACAAGGGCCCAATTTAAAAACACACATATATTTATGTGAATTCTAATAAAAAAAAGGATCAATTGACCCCTTTTTTGTTAATGTGGATCCCCCACTGGCTGCAGATAGTGAAGAGACTAGTGCAATTTTAGTGGGCAAGTATCTGAAGGCAAAACATTTGATTTTAATTGAAGATTTGATGCAATGGTTCATTAAAGCAGAGAGTTAAAAGGTAATGCAATTAGTTATTTGTTGATGCAGCAGACTTAGCCACCAAGTCATCCAACTCTATAAATAGAGAGCATCAAGGCCTATTTTTCAAAAACCTGACATCAACTCTTAACAACATACAGACACAATACCTTAATTTAATTTTCTCTAATTCAACCTTTTTTTCTTTTACATTTCAACAATCATTTAGCTTTCAGTCTTGCATCAGTTTCGTTTCAGTGTTTTTATTTTCAATTCATGCAACCATTTTACAGTTTTTCTGCAAACATTTCGATTCCTGTAATTAATTTCCTTAGCTTTCAATGCAATCTATAGTTTCCTTTGTTCATATTTTAATTTCTGCCAACTTGCATTTAATTTCCAATGCCAATTTTCATTTTTCTGCACATATTTTCTATTTTAGCAATCAGCTTTTAATTTTTCAATGTTCAATTTATATTTCTGCAAATGATCAGCCCTAAATTTTCCAAAGCGCCCAATTTACAATTCTTGCAATTCTTTAATTTTTTTTCAAGAAATCAATTTAATTTTTCTACAAAGCTCTCAATTTACTTTCAATGCACATATTACTTTTTTTTATATTTTTCACAATGATCAATATCCACTTTTTCAGCACAATCTTGCACTTCAATGCACAAGCTTTCTTTTAATTTTCTAATAGCCAATCCCATTTTTCTCAAATTTCACAAAGCTAATGCAAGTAGATGATGCATGCATTTTATATCATCATTTAGGTGTAATTTTTGCATATAATTTACCCTTGTTCATAGCTATTATTATAGATACTAACATATATTTAGTCAATTTTATAATTTTTACACTTCTTAGTTTAATTTTTGAAATTTATTTATTTTGTAGGTTAAATTTGGAGAAATTTGGTATATTTTGATCAGAGTAGCCATTTGGAGGAGATTAGAGTTGAATTGCAAAAATTTTTGGAGTTGAGTTAAAAATGGCCGAGAGCGACACAACCTGCAGCACAACCGATTTAGCTTATATCGCAGGTTGTGTCGATCGTCAGATATTCAGGCCGAAGGTTACACAACCTGCGACACAACCTGTGACACAACCGATTCAGCTTATGTCGTTTTTACTGGAAATGGCTAACGTGGCATTTTCGTTACTCTGATTTTATACCTCACTTTCTCTGGAATCTTCCACCTTTTTACCCATTCTAGGGCAGACCCCTAACTCATATAAAACCTCCTTTAACTATTTTCTTTCCATAAGGAGGAAGGGAAGCATTTTTGGCAAGAAAGAAGGAGAGAAAGAGAGGAGCACGTGAGGGCATTTTTGCAGCAGCAGCAGAGGCGTTCTGCAACTCTTCAGCAGCTGATACTTCAGCATTCTTCTGGGTTTTTCTATTCCTTAACTTAGATTTCCATTATTTCTTCATTTATAAATTTGGGTTTGTCTTGAAACTATGATTAGTGAGTAGTTATTTGAGATTCTAGAGATGGGTTTGTAAATATTGCTTTGTATTGTGGTTTTGAACTGATTTAGTCATTTAAATGAGGTTTGTTACATTTTGATTTATTGCTTGTGAGCTTGTTGCCTTGCTTGATGAATGGGCCCTCATTAAGTTAAGCTTTAATCCTTAATAGATGGACTGAAAAGTGAATATTTTGGGATAGATAATCTTGCAATAAACTTAGTTTTCTTGGTGTTAGAGATAAGCTAAGAGGATTAAGGGGACTTTCCAAAATCAATTAGAGCTTTAATTGGGTTTTTGTTAGATTTGAAATACCGTGAAAACAGGGTTTGATTTAATGAATACCAACTTTGAAATGCTTGAAAAAGGTTTCAAAGATTTATGAATTGATTTCCCTCAAAATTGCAATTCTCATGTGTTTGGCTAAATTAGGGATAAACCACATGCAAACAATATGGAAAATCCAATATCTAGAATCACTTTAATTTTTATTGAATTTAGATTTAATTCCTCTCAATTTCATAAATAGAAATTTCAAATTAAATTTTGGTAATCTAGTTTAATTAATTTAGTTAATTGATTGATTTAGTTTAAATTCCTCAAATACCAATTTTAATTTTTAAATTTCATTTTTTAATATCTTTAAATTTTGCCAATCTAATTAGCTTGTACTTTTATTTCCAATTTAAGCACAATTCCCTGTGGGATCGATATCATTTTTTTTAAAACTATACTACTGTGACCCGTGCACTTGCGGACACACTATCAAGTTTTTGGCGCCGTTGCCGGGGAATTGTTTGTTTTTAAGTTGGATTTTAATTGTTTTAAGCTGTTTAGAATTTTTATTTTCTTTTATTTTCACTGTTATTCCTTGTGTTTTTCAGGTACTTTCCTTGTTTATGAGACGATCGAAAAGCACAAGTGACACTGAATTGTTGTTCAACCCTGAAATTGAAAAATTCTGCCGAGCCAACAAAAAGGAATACAAGAGAAGAAAGGAAGCAGAAAAAGAATAACAACAAAGATTTGAGCAGGAGGAGACAATTGAAAATATGGAGAATCAAAATAGAGCTATTGGTGGAAACAATGGAGGAAATGAGCAAAATAGGCAGAATGAAATGGTTAATCAAAATGATCCTCAAAGAAGATCCATGTTAGATTATGCTTTTCCTAGATGTGCTGATGTGAGAGATAACAGACCTATTATTGGAGCTAATCAATTTGAGTTAAAGACTAGTCTCATTCAAATGGTTCAAAATTCACAATTTGGAGGTAGTCCACTTGAAAATCCTCATTCTCATTTGAAGAAATTTTTGATGATATGTGGTACACAAAGGCAGCTTGGAGTTTCAGATGAAGTTATTCGGCTCACCTTATTTCCATTCTCTCTTCGGGATTCAGCATTGGAGTGGTATGACTCACTTCCACAAGCTATTATAGCTACTTGGGAGCAGCTATCTCAAGGTTTTCTATCTCAGTATTTCCCACCTGGGAAGACCACTCATTTGAGGAATTTGATGGTAGCTTTTAAGCCAAGAGATGATGAAACTTTGTATGAATCTTGGATGAGATTTAAGGAGCTTGAAAGGCAATGTCCTCATCATGAAATACCGAAATGGATGATTGTTCAGAATTTCTACACCAGAGTTACTCCAGCCATAAGAAACACAATTGATTCACAAGCAGGAGGAGATTTCATGAGAATGACAAGTGAAGAATGCTATGATTTATTAGAGAAGATTGCTCATAATACCCATTTGTGGGGAAATCCTAGAGCACTTGAGCCAAAGAAGGCTGGGATTTATGAACTTGACTCAGTTAGCTTTATGAATGCAAGATTTGATCAGTTGACTCAGCTTCTTAGTGATTTTTGCACAAAGGCAACAACCTCAACTCCTACAACTATGCAGCAAGTTGCCTACACAGATGGAAGCCAAAGTTGTGGAGTTGATTACTCTTCTTATGGTGATGATTATTTGCAAGAACAAGCTGCTTATGCAGGAGGTTATCAACAGAAACTTATGGGAAATGCTTACTCTAATGTGAACAACTTAACATGGAGACCACAAGCAACTTTGCTCAACAAGGTCAAAGCTCAAACTATGCTCATAAGCAGCAGTATATGCAGCAGAATATGCCTCAATTTCAGCCTCAATTTCAGCCCACAAGGCAGCCACAACCTGGATATCAAGCAAGAGCACAACAATCCCTTCCACCTCATGAACCGAAGCCAACCTTGGAAAGCATGATGGAGAAATTTTTTGCTGAACAATGCAAGATGAATAGCAAATTGGAGGAAGAAATGCAACACATGAGACAAACCATGGATCAATTACAAGTCCACAACCGCATGTTGGAAACTCAATTGGCTCAACAAGCAAGCTCATCGGGAAGCAAATCCTATGGCAAACTACCTAGCCAACCACAAAACCCTCATGAACAATGCAAGGTTGTGACCTTGAGAAGTGGTAAGAAAGTTGGTCAAGAGAGTGAAAACAAGAGAGAAGAAAAACATAGCACAAAAGAAGAAAATTCAATTAAGAGCAAGAAAAATGAAAAAGAAGAAGAAAGCAAAAGTGAGCAAGATGAGGGAGAGAAACCATACATCCCACCTGAGCCTTACAAGCCCACCCTTCCCTACCCTCAAAGATTCATCAAGCATAAGCTAAACAAACAATTTGGCAAATTCCTTGAAGTGCTAAAGAAGTTGTATATCAATGTGCCATTCACTGAGGCACTATCCCAAATGCCAAGTTATGCCAAGTTTTTGAAGGAGATTCTTACCAATAAGAGAAGGCTAGAAGATTATGATACCATCAACTTAGGAGAGCAATGCAGTGCTATAATTCAGAAGAAGTTACCTCCCAAACTCAAAGATCCGGGTGTGTTTTCCATTCCTTGTCATATAGGTGATAATTGTGTGGCAAATGCCTTATGTGACCTTGGAGCTAGTGTCAGCCTAATGCCACTTTCAATATATGAGAAGTTGAATATGGGAGAGTTGAAGCCCACAAACATGTATCTTTCATTGGCTGACCGTTCAATTAAGTATCCAGAAGGCATTCTAGAAAATGTGCCTATCAAGGTTGGGAAATTCTACATTCTGGTGGACTTTGTCATTTTAGATATGGAAGAAGACACAAAAGTTCCTATCTTATTGGGAAGATCCTTTTTGGCAATAGCTGGTGCATTAATTGATGCAAAGGGTGAGAAATTGACACTTAGAGTGGGAGATGATCAAATGATATTCAACATCAATCCTGCCATGAAAAGGAAACATCAATCCTGCCATGAAAAGGAAACATGAAGAAGTTGAGTCTTGTTTGCGGGTAGACATTATTGATGAGATTGTTCAAGAGCATTTCAGAAAAAGCTATCCACAAGACCCTCTTAAAAATTGCTTAGTCCATGGTGGGAGCATTGATGATGACAATCACAACATAGCTGCTTTTGCACAACACTTGGAGAGCTCTCCAACACATCCTGAAGCCAAAATTTTTCAGCTTGAAGAAGTGCAAACTTTGGAGATTAAACCACCATCATTAAAGGTAGAGGATGCCCCAAAGGTAGATCTTGAACCTCTTCCTTCCAACCTCAGGTATGCTTTTCTTGGACCCAATGGAACATATCCTGTTATAATTAATGCATCTTTGACTGATATTGAGAATGAAAAATTGTTGAGAGTTTTGAGAGAATATAGGAGAGTTTTGGGTTATGCAATTGATGATATAAAGGGAATTAGTCCAACAGTCTGTATGCATAGGATTTTCCTAGAGCCAAATAGTAAACCTTCCATTGAACACCAAAGAAGATTGAATCCTACAATAAAGGATGTTGTGAAAAAGGAAATCCAAAAATTACTAGCTGCTGGAATTATTTACCCTATTTCTGACAGTGAGTGGGTGAGTCCTGTGCATGTTGTACCAAAAAAAGGTGGGGTGACAATTGTTAAAAATGAGAATAATGAATTGATACCCACTAGAACTGTTACAGGTTGGAGAATGTGCATAGACTATAGGAAGTTGAACAATGCTACAAGAAAATACCATTTTCCCCTTCCTTTTATGGATCAAATGTTAGAAAGATTAGCCAAGCATTCATTCTTTTGTTACTTAGATGGATATTCTGGTTTCTTTCAAATTCCAATCCATCCTGATGACCAAGAAAAAACTACCTTTACCTGTCCTTATGGCACCTTTGCCTATCGAAGGATGCCATTCGGATTGTGTAATGCACCTAGCACCTTTCAAAGGTGCATGATGGCCATTTTTTCTGATTTTATTGAAGAAATTATGGAGGTCTTCATGGATGACTTTTCAGTATATGGCACTAATTTTGATTCATGCTTGACTAATTTGTCTAAAATCTTGCAGAGGTGTGCTGATAATGATCTGGTGTTGAATTGGGAGAAATGCCACATTATGGTCCAAGAAGGGATCGTTTTAGGGCATTTGATCTCAAATAGGGGAATTGAAGTGGATAGAGCCAAAATAGAAATTATTGAAAAAATGCCCCCTCCAATTACTGTCAAAGGAGTGCGGAGTTTTCTTGGACATGCCGGGTTTTACCGGCGATTTATTAAGGATTTTTCTAAACTTGCTAAACCCTTAACAAATCTTTTGAATCATGATGTTAAATTTGATTTTAATCAAGATTGTATGGTTGCTTTTTGCAGGTTAAAGACGGCATTAACAACAACTCCTATCATGCAACCCTCAGATTGGACTTTGCCATTCGAAATCATGTGTGATGCAAGCGAGTTTGCTGTTGGAGCTGTCCTTGGCCAGTGAAAAGATAGAAAACCTTATGCCATTTACTATGCAAGCCGAACCCTTGATGAAGCTCAAGTTAATTATGCTATAACTGAAAAGGAGTTCCTTGCGGTAGTATTTGCACTCAATAAATTTCGTTCTTATTTGGCCAACTCAAAGGTAATAGTTTTCACTGATCATGCAGCAATAAGGTATTTAATGAGCAAGAAAGAAGCTAAATCTAGGTTGATTAGATGGATTTTGTTACTTTAAGAATTTGATTTAGAAATAAGAGACAAAAAAGGTGCTGAGAATGTGGTGGCTGATCACCTTTCTAGGATAAAAACTGAAAATAAAGATGATGAAATTGTGCCAATTGATGAGTTTTTCATGAATGAACAGTTGTATGTGTTGAAATCTGCACTTCCATGGTTTGCTGATATTGTGAATTTCTTGTCTTGTGGTGTCTTGCCACCTGATTTATCTTGGCAGCAAAAGAAAAGATTCTTGCATGATGTTAAATTTTATTCTTGGGAAGAACCTCTTTTGTTTAGGAGATGTAATGATGGAATAATTAGGAGATGTATACCAGAGGAAGAAATAAATGATGTTATTTACCATTGTCATTCCTCTGAATATGGTGGTCATTTTAGTGTCTCAAAAACTGTTGAAAAAGTCTTGACATCAGGTTTCTATTGGCCTAATATGTTTAAACATGTGAGAGACTTTGTAAGCAAGTGTGATAGGTGCCAAAGGATAGGCAACATTTCCAAGAGAGATGAGATGCCCCAACAGTCCATATTAGAAGTTGAATTGTTTGATGTGTGGGGTATTGATTTCATGGGGCCATTTCCATCTTCTTATGGAAATAAATATATCTTGGTAGGGGTAGACTATGTATCTAAATGGGTAGAAGCTATTGCTACACCTACCAATGATGCAAAAGTTATGGAGAAATTTCTAAAAAAATTTGTTTTGACTAGATTTGGTGCCCCACGTGCCATAATCAGTGATGGTGGTAGCCATTTTTGCAACCACCAATTTGAAAAATTGATGAGAAAGTATGGGGTAAAGCATAGGATTGCCACACCATATCACCCTCAAACAAATGACCAAGTAGAAATCACAAATAGAGAGCTTAAGCAAATCTTGGAGAAAACTGTTAACAAGTCCAGAAAAGATTGGTCCCTTAAATTAGATGACACTCTTTGGGCATATAGAACAACCTTTAAAACCCCCATAAGAACTACACCTTATAGGTTAGTTTTTGGGAAATCATGCCATTTGCCCGTAGAGTTAGAACATAAAGCTTATTGGCCCATTAGAGCAATCAATTTTGATTTACAAGCTGCTGGACACAAAAGACTTTTGCAACTTGATGAGTTAGAAGAATTAAGACTTGATGCTTATGAAAATGCTAGGATCTATAAAGAAAGAACTAAAAAATGGCATGATAAGCACATCAAGAAAAAGGACTTTAAAGAAGGAGATTTGGTTCTCTTATTCAATTCAAGGTTAAAATTTTTTCCAGGAAAATTAAAATCAAGGTGGTCTGGTCCATTTAAAATTGTAAAAGTTTTTCCTCATGGTGCTGTGGAAATTTTTGGTGAAAAATCTGGTAACTTCAAGGTAAATGGGCAAAGGTTGAGGCACTATTCAATTGGTGAGCCAATTGAGAAGATAGCAACTTGCTATCTCTCTCATTCTCCATAAAATCTTGAGTGAGTATGGTCAAGCTAAAGACCTAAACTTAGCATTTTTGTGCATAACTCACAATTTTTCATTGATTCTTTATTTCTTTCATATATATATTTGTTTTAAGTTTTTCTATATTCCTTATTCAGAGTTTAACATTGTTCTAATTTCCTTGTGCAGATGGGATACAATTCATTGCAAGCAAATAAGCATAAAAATTTTATTTTAGTTTTAGCTTTAAATTTTAGCTTTAAATTTTAGTTTTAAATTTGTTCACTTACCATTTTCATCTTTCTATTGTTGAGTATTTGCTGGTACATATTGCTGGATTCATTGCCCTTTTTGTTAATTTTAAGAGAAAATTTTTCCAAACCTTGTCATCTTGGTTTAACAAGAAAATTATTTGAATGTGGATGTGTGAATTGGTGCTTTGAAAAATTATTTTTTATGAGTATTTGATGAACATAACAAGTTGAACAATTAGAATTCATGTTATGAAGGTTTAATCATTTGAAATCTAATTTGTTTTAATTTTTTAGGTGCTATGAAATTTGGTCAAATTTGGGCAGCAGATTTCACAACCTGCGACATAATCGATTTTGGTTGGTCGTTGCTTGTGTTCACTGGGCACATTTTGGGCAGATTATTTCACAACCTGCGACATAACCGGTTTTGCTTGTGTCGTTGCTTGTGTTCACTAGGCACATTTTGGGCAGATTATTTCACAACCTGTGACATAACTGATTTTGCTTGGGTCGTCGCTTGTGTTCACTGGGCAAAATTTGGGCAGATTATTTCACAACTTCCAGCACAACCCCCATCCTTGTGTTCTAACTTGTGTCGTTTTTGTTTGTTTTGCAGGATAAGAACTCACTTCACCAGAATGGGCCAGCAACTACCCCAAGCCCAAGCCCAAAAGCCCACTAACCCATTTTGATATAAAAAAAAAAAAACTAACTAAACCAAACCCAAAGCCCAAAACCCATAACCCATAGCCCAAGCCTAAAACCCAAACCTAAAGCCCATAACCCGATAACCCCATTCCCTCCTTCTTTCTCTCGGCTTAGCCCCGACACAACACCCCCCCCCCCCCCTCTTCGCCGTCACTTCCACCACCCACCATCTAAACCATTCCCATTCTTCTTTTTTTTCAGTCCCTCCTCTCCATTTCGCCATGCCCGATTCCCCACTCTCCTTCGAAAACTCCCCTCCCCATTCCTCCCACCCTACGCCCCAACCCCAAACCACTCCACCCATGAATGCTGACTCACCGGCGGCCCATTCTGGTGATGCCCCCATTGCTTCATACAAGAAGAAAAAGACAAAGAGCATTAAGCCACACAAAACAACAAGCGGCGTCAAGAGGAAGAAACCCGAACAGCCCACACAACCTCACCCAGTCCCGCCCCCAACTTCTGCCGCACTTGATGTCCGCCATGGAATCCCAAAATCAGCGGTCAAACGCCCAGGGACATCTAAAGGTAACTTCGCAATTCCTTCATCTTTGCCTACTGCTAGACAATGGGTGTTGCCTACTGCCGAAATGAAAAGAAATAAGACAAGAGTCGAAGCTCGAAAAATGGTTCAAACTCGGTATTTGGATGTGTTTACACTTAAATCTTTGAAAATATATGATGAAATGCGCATCGTTGGATGCTTTAGGTTAAAAGCGATTTGCCCATAAGCAGGAACTGGTTTACCCCACTCTAGTGCAGGAATTTATGGCCTCCCTGTCCACTAGTAAGCATAAAAATGACTTGGATAATGACTTGACAATCAATTTTAGATGCCTTGGTCAAGATAAGGTGCTGTCTATGGATGATTTTCACCATATATTCGGCTTTCCAACTGATGGTTTGCTCAAAATGCCTACTAGCCGAAGGGATTATAATGGGTATGAATTTTGGCAGCAAATAGCACCCTCAGTAGATGTTTTCAAACCGGGGCACAGTAAGGCTTCTAAAATTGAGAGTCACTCCTTGAGATTGCTTCAAAGATTAATTGCAAATACAATTTTAGGAAGAGGAACTAGTGTTGGCACAATGTCTCAGTATGACTTATTCTTTTTATGATGTGTAAAAACTGGTAAAAAGGCTTCACCTGGTTATTACTTTTGCCGTCATGTGATCCGCCAAACTACTAGGGGTACTGGTAACATTGTGTTTGGAGGTTTGGTCACACCCATTGCTCACTATTTTGGTTTTAATCCTCAAGTTCACAAGTGTGCTACTGTTACAACTGGTTTGCTATATTTGGATGGACCTCATTTGGCCAACCAAAAATTTTGTATCAAAAATGAGGCTACCCAGCTGTATGAGATTCCTGCACCAACAGCAACACATCCTGGCTCTCCCACTGCACTTAGCTCCTCCTCAGCATCTGAGAAACCATCTGAGCAGCCTTTTACACAACCTCCACGCCAGGCTCCACCAGCTGCACAACCTGCTTCATCAACAGCTTCTGGACCATCCATGGCAACCCTTCTGACATTCATGGAGAATCTCAGTGATGAGATCTACTCTTTTCGGCAGATGACGGATGTCTCTTTTCAAACATTAAGGGATTTAGCTGATATATATTTGGATAGAAGTGCTGAAATGCAAGACTAGTTGAAAGTCATGCAAGCTAAGCTAGAGCAGATCGAAACTAACCAGGCACTCATTTTGAGCATCCTTTCTCCACAGCAACCACCAAAAGCACCACCACCTCCACAAGATGGCAAGGGCAAAGAAATTCTCATACATGACTGACCAGCTTTTATTTTCAGTTTACATTTCATGTCTTTATTTTCGTTGCTTAATTAATTAGTATTTTTAACTTGTTTAGTTACTATTTTGCTTGTGTTGTTTTTCTTTTACTTGAACCATTTACTTATTCAGTATTTTTTTTAGTTCCTCATAAAGTACATTTTTCTTTTATATCTTTAGTACTTTGCTCACTTGCTTTGATTTGCTACTTCGGATTTACACTTGATGGCTATATTTTTGAGCTTAACTTCCCTATTTCAACTTTTTGAGTTTAATTGATTTAATGGATTCCATTCCACTGTTTCTTTTGCAACGAGTGCAGCAGCTGTCCAAATTTTATTTAATTAAATTGGCTGCACCTTCAATGAGGTAACAATTCTTATCTCAGCTTGTGTCACTTTCAACACAAGTTGTGCTATCACTTATGAAACAGGGTAATAATTCTTTATGCACATATAGCCAAATTATCCCATTCCTTGCAATCTTTTAACATTAAGGACAATGTTCATTCTGAGTATGGGGGAGAGGGTAAATTTTTTGCAAAAATTATTTTTCCTTTTCATTTGCATATAGTGACATACTCATTCATTACTTCATACTTGTACATATTCACATATATACACTTGCATATAGCTTCATACACTTAGTTATGCATACTTAGTTACATATAGGTCGATTATACATTTATACATTCATGCATTTCATTTATTCATTTAAAATTTTTGGATTTTTAAACCAGTCTTTGAATTCCATAAGCCACTTATTCAAGCAATCCAACTTGCCTTTAGATGGTTAGTGGAATGAAAGTTCCAGCTGGGTACAAAGTCTTAAGCATTATTCTTTCTCTTACTTAATAGCTGAAAATTAATATATTTATCTAGGTATGCAGATTCTGATTAGTTATTTTGAGTTTTGAGTGTCTGAATAAGCCTTTAAGGAAGAAAATGGTCCTTGTCGTCTCACCATTCCTAGAACAAGCATCTTAGATCTTTCAAAGCGAAATTTTTAACTTGCATTTGATAAGAATATGATTTAGGCATTCCTTCATATTTTAAACCTCACATTTAGCCTTAACCTACCTTAATTTCATTTCAACCCTTGTAAACCCCCTTGAACCTTAATTCCTTAATTTCTTTGGAACCCAAATCATCTACCTAGCCACAAAACCTAAACACTACCACCTATTTATGAGAATAATATTTTAGCAATTAAGTGCATAAAAAAAATAATAATAAAAAATAAAAAAATAATAATAAAAATTAAAAAAAAAAACTTGGAGGATTGAAACATCTTGAAAAGTGCTAGAGTAATTGTGAAAAGTTGATAAAAAAAAAAGGGGTCACCAAAATATCCCAAAGGTAATTTTGGGTGTGACGTGAAATAGGGACACATAAAAAAAAAGTATAAAAGTAGTCCCTTTATATAATCATTGTGATAGCACTTGAGATTCATTGTGAATTTCTTTCCTCTTGTTAAAAAAAAATAAATAAATAAAAAATATATATTATTGGATGCACTTTGAGTTTCATGATTAATATTATTCTCATATTTTGTTTATCTTATTCCCTTTCTTTGTTAACCACAATTTTACCTTATTTGACCCCATTACAATCCTTAAAAAGACCTAATGATTCTTTGAAAAATGCTTGTTACATTAGTAGAGTTAGATCTTTTATGCTGGCATATGGGTTTGGCAAAATAATCTTCCATACATTACTCACCATCTATTTGAGACACATTGGCTATCTATTTCATTTAGGTTTGTTTTGGCACAATTGACTCTTGTAGTTGGTTGGTATTTGTTGCTTGGGTTGATTGGTTAATTCTTAGCTATTTTGTAATTGTTGAGAGTGATTGCTTCATTCTTTGTGCTTTGCTGGTGGGAATTTGGAATGTTGGTGGCTAGAGGTAAGTTGGTGGTTTGGATTAGTGATTTTTGTGTTTTCAAAGACTGATTCTATTCCCTTCCAAATGAGTTTTAATGAAATTTTGCTTGGGGACAAGCAAGAGTTTGAGTATGGGGGAATTTGATGCCTGCATTTTATATCATCATTTAGGTGTAATTTTTGCACATAATTTACCCTTGTTCATAGCTATTATTATAGATATTAACATATATTTAGTCAATTTTATAATTTTTACACTTCTTAGTTTAATTTTTGAAATTTATTTGTTTCGTAGGTTAAATTTGGAGAAATTTGGTCTATTTTGATCAGAGTAGCCATTTGGAGGAGATTAGAGTTGAATTGCAAAAATTTTTGGAGTTGAGTTAAAAATGGCCGAGAGCGACACAACCTGCAGCACAACCAATTTAGCTTATGTCGCAGGTTGTGTCGATCGTCAGATATTCAGGCCGAAGGTTACACAACCTGCGACACAACCTGCGACACAACCGATTCAGCTTATGTCATTTTTACTGGAAATGGCTGACGTGGCATTTTCGTTACTCTGATTTTATACCTCACTTTCTCTGGAATCTTCCACCTTTTTACCCATTCTAGGGCAGACCCCTAACCCATATAAAACCTCCTTTAACTATTTTCTTTCCATAAGGAGGAAGGGAAGCATTTTTGGCAAGAAAGAAGGAGAGAAAGAGAGGAGCACGTGAGGGCATTTTTGCAGCAGCAGCAGAGGCGTTCTGCAACTCTTCAATAGCTGATACTTCAGCATTCTTCTGGTTTTTCCTATTCCTTAACTTAGATTTCCATTATTTCTTCATTTATACATTTGGGTTTGTCTTGAAACTATGATTAGTGAGTAGTTATTTGAGATTCTAGAGATGGGTTTGTAAATATTGCTTTGTATTGTGGTTTTGAACTAATTTAGTCATTTAAATGAGGTTTGTTACATTTTGATTTATTGTTTGTGAGCTTGTTGCCTTGCTTGATGAATGGGCCCTCATTAAGTTAAGCTTTAATCCTTAATAGATGGACTGAAAAGTGAATATTTGGGATAGATAATCTTGCAATAAACTTAGTTTTCTTGGTGTTAGAGATAAGCTAAGATGATTAAGGAGACTTTCCAAAATCAATTAGAGCTTTAATTGGGTTTTTGTTAGATTTGAAATACCGTGAAAACAGGGTTTGATTTAATGAATACCAACTTTGAAATGCTTGAAAAAGGTTTCAAAGATTTATGAATTGATTTCCCTCAAAATTGTAATTTTCATGTGTTTTGCTAAATTATGGATAAACCACATGCAAACAATATGGAAAATCCAATATCTAGAATCACTTTAATTTTTATTGAATTTAGATTTAATTCCTCTCAATTTCATAAATAGAAATTTCAAATTAAATTTTGGTAATCTAATTTAATTAATTTAGTTAATTGATTGATTTAGTTTAAATTCCTCAAATACCAATTTTAATTTTTAAATTTCATTTTTTAATATCTTTAAATTTTGCCAATCTAATTAGCTTGTACTTTTATTTCCAATTTAAGCACAATTCCCTGTGAGATCGATATCATTTTTTTTAAAACTATACTACTATGACCCGTGCACTTGCGGACACACTATCAGTAGAGATCTTGACGAAGCACATCCTAGTTGAGTCAAAGGAACCAAGTGAAAATTAGAACATTTGTTTCCCTCCAATCGTCAAATTAGAAATTAAAATGCCGCATTCTTATTTCACAATTATGATCATTGCATCTCTAGCATACTCGCAAATTCAATTCACACGTGCAAAAAAGAACATATATACTTTTGACATACATAACTGAGTAAAAATAAATTTTGCACTGAAACATAAGTTTTAGACTCTGTTTGGTTTAATTTTAATTCATTTACATTAGAATTTATTTGTAAATTCATTTCTTTATTGGCATATTTTATATTAAATATGGAATTCATTTCAATAAAATGAATTTTGTGCTTGGAACAAATAAAATAAAATGAAATAATATATAATAAGAGGATACTTGAAATATTTTAGGTTTGAAATTTATTCGTAAATTTTATCAATTTTGATGAAATTTAATTTAATTATAATAAATTTTATGAAATTAATTATTAAAAATTTTAAATAAATTTTTACTAAACCAAATATAAAATTTTAGATTTATAAATAAATTCTACAAAATTATACAAAATTTATTTATGCTAAACACTAGATTGATTATTTGTAATTGAACGTTTATTTTAATAATTTAATCAAATTATATATATATATATATATATATATATATATATATATATATATATATATAATATAAGGAGAGAGAATTTAAATTTAAGTCTGTAATCTAGTGACATCTCTTCAATCATTACATGAAGTTAGATTAGACAAAACAATTATAATTAATAATCAATATCAATATATAAGAATAAAAATTAACTAGATAAAATTTAAAATATATAATTTTTTATTTAATAAAAATATTGTTTGGCCATTACTAGAGGAAGAATAAATGCCAATAATATCTCAATTTGACGTTATTTATTTATTTAAATTCGAAAGACTGTTGTTTATAACCAGATGTGTAGAGGCTATTGTCTCCTTTTGGTCGGTTCCTGTTATACTGTACTATCCCCTACCCACTTAATATAAAATTCCAAGTGAAAAAAAAAAAAAGGCATCGATTTTGACAAATTTAAAGAGTTTGCAGAAATTGAAAGAAAGAAAAGAAAATTAAAGACTATCTCTCTTCGTCTTCTTTTCCTCAATTTTTTTTTCTTTACAGACTCTTTAATTCTAGAGACCTTCTAATCCTAATTTAAATTTGAAATTTTTACTATTAATTAGAGGTAGCACTTATCTTTTTTTTCCATTTATTTATTATTAATAAACTCAAATTCATTCTTCACAAATTTGCATTTAAGAAGATTTTTCATAAGAAATTGATTTCTCTATAAAATTGTCTTATTTCCCCTTTATGGGTATTTTTTTTCCGTTTTTACAAAAAAGTTTCTATTAATTTTGAATTATTATTGATCAATTTTATCAAATAAAAGTGATTTTTCAAAATATTAGAATAATCGTGATGAATAACTATACCAAAATAAAGGTTGAGGAATCGAAATAATTCATGAGTTATGCAAACGGATCTAAATATTATTTTAAGAAATTTATCTTATTTTGTTAATAATTTTTGACATCATTAATATTGTTAATTATAGATATCCACGCTTCCTTTTATAAAAAGGAAAAAATGAAGAGTATTACCTGAAAGCTGAAAATTTCACATAAACAAAATAATCAGAAGAGAATGAGAAAATACATGATATCAAAATAGATACGAAGAAATCGAAATAATTCAAGAAATTTAGATGGCATTTTAAGAGATTTGTCTTATTTTGTTAGACAATGATTTTTGACATCATTAATATTATTAATTATAGATATCGATACTTCCTTTTATGAAATAGAAAATGATCTCGAAGCTGAAAATTTCACATAAACATAAAAAGAAGAGAATGAGAAAGTACATGACAGATAATTTTATTTATAAACACCAACATAATATTCCACCTGCAAGGAACAGTAGAAACAGAAAGAAAAGTGGTTGAAGCGCCGGTCAATGTTTTCAACGGTAGTATACTGACGCACGGCGCTTGTTAGCATTTGGTTGTGGGATGCAGTAGCGTTTGGCTCTGTCGCAACCAAAAACTGGTCCTGTTTTGAAAGCTTTATTAGTATAAAATGTAGGAGTAGAAAGCATTCTACTAAACTCAGAGTCCATCATGAACTCAAACTCCATGTTGGTCTCCCCTACAGAGAAGTGGTTGCCATCCGTATTGTTTGGAACACTAGCTCTGCAAGGGCTTGTGCCCAGCAGAATCAACACCAACACTGCTGCGACTGATAGACAGAAAAACTTCATCATTCTGCCTCTTCCTTCCCCTTAATTTCTTGTATCTCTACTCTTGTTCTCTCTTACTGTTTTCTGCTCGTGTATAGTAGTTAAATAATGTGAGCTTCTCAGAGTAGTGCTTGTGTGAGAGCGACTAAATTTTAATTATTTGTGCCTAAAATTGCGTGGAATTGGAACCATTTGCTGAATGGCGGAGATAATTTCATCATTTATCAACCATTGGATCAACAATCTAAGACCACCGTTGGACTCAGGGCGACGAAAACTTTGAGATGGGACTAGCCTTGCTCTGATCGGATACCGTTTAAAAAAGGCGATCATCAGACGATTTAAATCGCTTGATGAGATTTTAGGGCTTTTTCAATATCCAAAATTAAAAGTAATTTTATAATAATTATTAACAATTTTTAGACTTTATTTAGGTGTGATCGGATCGATGATAGCTCACCGGTGTTCGAGACTGCGTTTTCGGGCAGACCTGGATGCCTGGCAGTCCGTCCTGGAATCTAGTCAATATTACAGTCGATCCTAGCCTTTTCAGACATTCCGGATGCTTTTCAGGTGTCAGATTTGGCATAGGTAAACTCAAACTCCAAGTTATTCATTTTTCCTTAATACTAAGTTTAGAATAAAATCTATAAAATATTCATGAGTAGTTAGAAATTTGTGATTCCTTTTGTAATGGTCTTATAACATTATTAAGGACCGCATGACAAAATTTTTAAAATTTTTAGAGTTAGTTTTAATGATTTTTACAGAATGTCAATTTTAAGGACTATAATTGAATTTTCTAAGTATTTGACTTTTGACTGGTTTGGAGGGCCCAGGAGGAGCCAGATGATGTTGTTGATTTGTGGATTTGAGAGTTGTGATTTTAGAAGTGTGATTCAAACTACTTTGTAAGTTAGGTAGGTCCTAGGTACAGGAGAAACTCTATCGGATTTCTGACATAAATTAGGGTATCCTTGTCTCCATAAAATTCTTAATTTAAGTTAGTACTAATAAATTCTTAATATCATTGTTTAGGTAATTAGGGTCAATTATCTTCCTCCACCCCCAGCGACCACAGTAATCTCCGATGATCAGTGAGTAGATATTGCTTTTATTTATAATTTCAATATTATTATATATTCAAAGCATACCCATACATCACTTATAAATAGATTTATATAGCTAATTACTAGGCACGATTTGTCTTGCATATCTATGTGATGAAATTGTTGTGATTGTTGTTTGATGATAATTTGGAGCAATGTGCATGGGTTGGCAAGTGTGTGGTGTGTGGTAATGGACATAGGTAGGACGAGCAAATTGACTTGAGCTAGTCTCGCTTGGGGCCCAGTCCTTTTTGTGATAAGTCAAGGTGAGTATGACTTTGAGTTCATCTCACTAACTCCCGCATTTAGATTATTAAGAGAAAGTTCGGCTCGAGTTGATCTCAATGGCAGAGATTGGAATTAAGAGAGCTGTATAGAGGATCAACTCCCATATATGTATATGTATGTATATAATACATGGGTGTGTAAGTGCTCCAAATACCTTTTGTATGGACATGAGTTGACTTGTGTGAAACTGATGAAATTGCTGCATTTCATTCTTAAGGATGCATTAGACTTAGATAGTTATAGAAATTGTATTTAAAATCAATATTTTACTCTATGAGTCAAACGCTCACTCCTGCTCAAATATTTTTTCCAGGTTGCAGAAGGAGCAAATTTATTTTCGAATCTAACCTGCATTTTTCCTTCACAGGTTATGCTTCTTAGTTTAATAAATTCTTGTGTCTATTTATTTATTTATTTATTTATCTGTTTTATAACTAGCACGCCGCTGTGATATTGGGTTATGTATTTTTGGTATTTGTAAATGAAATATTTTTATGTTATTTAAATAATTGTAAATAATGTAACAGAGTTGAACTGAGCTCCCCTAGTTTTGATTTCTAATGGTTATCGAGTTGCATTAGTCCGAATGAACTGTTAAGTAAGCAAGGGTTCCCACATCATGGACGGGTGTGGGTAAAGAAGTTAGTCCATAGGACAGATAATAGAATAAATAGTGGAACAAAACACAAGATAGACATAGAAAACAATAGAAGATATCATAGAAGGAGACCAATCAGGAAGGAGCAGGATAGGAGGAGGATCAGGGTTGATACTTGGAATGTTGGATCACTTACAGGAAAATTAATGGAGCTTGTGGATACCTTGGAAAGGAGAAGGGTGAATATTGCTTGGATTCAGGAGACTAAATGGGTAGGAGAGAAAAGTAAGGAAGTGGGTAATTCAGGGTACAAACTGTGGTTTACCGGAAAGGAGAGAAACAAGAACGGAGTGAGCATAATCATAGACAGGATATTGAAAGACGCAGTAATAGCTGTGAAAAGAGTAGGAGATAGAATTATACTAGTAAAGCTAGTACTAGAAGGAGAAACAATAAATATAGTTAGTGCTTATGCCCCACAAATAGGACTAGACAGTGAGAGTAAACAAAGGTTTTGAAAAGATATGGATGATTTAATGCAAAGCATGCCGAATGAAGAGAATGTTTTCATTGGTGGAGATTTGAATGGGCATGTAGGAAGTGATAGACAAGGTTATGAGAATGTTCATGGAGGTTTTGGTTTTGGCAGTCGAAATGAGGAGGGAAAAAGCATCTTGGATTTTGCTATGGCATACTACCTAATACTAGCAAATACTTACTTTATAAAAAGAGAGTCACATTTAGTGACTTTCAAAAGTGGGCAACATAGAAGCCAAATCGACTTCCTCTTAACTAGGAAGACAAATAGAGCTCTATGCAAGGATTGCAAGGTCATTCCAGGAGAGGCTTTAACAAGTCAACATCGGTTGGTGATCTTGGATGTCAAGTTTAGGAACAATTCAAGTAAGGTCAAAAGAAATAGTGTAGCTCGAACAAAGTGGTGGGAGTTCAAAGGAGTAAAGCAAGTGAAGTTCAAAAATGAGCTTCTCGAGTCCGAAGTATGGAAGCTGGATATGGAGGCCAATGATATGTGGATACAGATGGCATCAAGGATTAGAGAAGTAGCTAGAAAAGTACTTGGAGAGTCTAAAGGACATGGACCACCCTCAAAAGAGAGATGGTGGTGGAATGAGGAAGTACAAAAGGCAGTGAAGAGAAAAAGAGAATGGTATAAGAAATTACCTAAATGTGATAATAATGAGGCATATGAACAGTACAAGATAGCAAATAAAGAGGCAAAAAAGGCAGTTAGTCAAGCAAGAGCACAGGCCTTTGAAAAGTTATATGAGAAACTTGGAACTAAAGAAGGGGAGAAAGATATTTATAGATTAGCAAGGAGAAGAGAAAGGAAATGTCAAGATCTCAATCAAGTTAGGTGCATTAAGGATAAAGAAGGAAAAGTGTTAGTGAAAGATGAGGACATTAAAGAAAGATGGAGAAATTATTTTAATGATCTCTTTAATAATAGTCAAAATGGTAATAACGTGAATATAGATTATAGAACAATAGAAAAGAATGTGAATTATACTAGAAGGATTAGATCTTTAGAAGTAAAGGAAGCACTTAAGAGAATGAAAGTGGGTAAAGCCTGTGGACCCGATGAAATACCAATTGAAGTGTGGAAGTATTTGGGAGATATGAGAGTGGCATGGTTAACTAAATTATTTAATAAGATTCTAAACTCAAAGAAAATGCCTGATGAATGGAGAAAGAGTATTTTAGTACCTATTTTTAAAAATAAGGGAGACATACAGAGTTGCTTAAACTATAGGGGAATTAAACTCATGAGCCATACTATGAAGCTGTGGGAGAGATGTGGAGCATCAACTACGTCATGATACTTCTATCTCTCTCAATCAATTTGGTTTCATGCCTGGTCGTTCAACTATGGAAGCGATCTTTCTCATTAGAAGCTTGATGGAGAAATATAGAGATGTGAAGAAAGATCTACGCATGGTTTTTATTGATTTAGAGAAGGCTTATGATAGTGTTCCAAGAGAGGTCTTATGGAATGTGTTAAAACAAAAGAGGGTATCTATTAGGTACATACAAGTATTGAAAGATATGTGTGAAGGAGCAACTACTATTGTGCGCACAGTGGGAGGGGACACAAGAGATTTTCCGATCTCAATTGGATTACACCAAGGATCAGCCATAAGCCCTTATCTTTTTACATTAGTTTTAGATGAACTGACGAAACATATACAAAAGAGTATTCCTTGGTGTATGATGTTTGCGGATGATATTATTCTGATAGATGAGACACGAGAAGGAGTCAATAGAAAGCTAGAACTTTGGAGAAGTACTCTAGAGTCAAAGGGTTTTAAGTTAAGTAGAACGAAGACAGAATACATGCATTACAAGTTCAGTGAAGGCCAAACTGGTGATAGGGAAGGAGTTAGTTTGAATGGAGTGATACTGCCCCAAAGTAATCACTTTAAATATCTAGGCTCAGTCTTTCAAGTAGATGGGGGACGTGAGGAGGATGTTAGTCATAGGATTAAAGCCGGATGGTTAAAGTGGAGACGTGCCACGGGAGTTTTATGTGATTGTAAGATTCCCAATAAATTGAAAGGAAAATTTTACCGTACAGCCATACGACCGGCTATGTTATATGGTAGTGAGTGTTGGGCACTGAAAGAGTCGTATGCATCTAAGATAAGAGTTGCAGAGATGAGAATGTTAAGGTAGATGAGTGGTCATACTAGACTAGATAAAGTCCGTAATGAGAGTATTAGAGAAAAGGTAGGAGTGGTGCCAATTGAAGATAAGTTAAGAGAAGGGAGATTGAGGTGGTTTGGTCATGTGAAGCGTAGACATACGGAGGCTCCAGTTAGACAAGTAGAGCACATTAGGTTAGAGTATAGAAAGAAAAAAAGGGGTAGACCTAAATTGACTTGGAGGAGAGTAGTACAACATGACCTAGAAGCATTACACATTTCTGAGGATTTAACCCAAAATCATTCAGAGTGGAGAAAGCGAATCTATATAGCCGACCCCAAATTTTTGGGATAAAGGCTTAGTTGAGTTGAGTTGAGTTGAGTTGTTGGGCCTTAAATTTGACTCTGGTTATAGATTTGAGAACAGTAAGGCTTACTACAGGCTTTGTAGATTTTATGCCGATCCAGATCTTAGTGTCGGTCCAGCCCATGGAATTGGGTCGTGATAATATGATTCACTTTTATATAGTGATGATGATTCTTTTTTGAATTTATTTTTTTTTATTTGATTTTTTTTTTTTAAGTTTAGGAGAATCATGAATCATGCATACCCTAATAATACAAGTTGTAAGAAATTGTGGGTAGTGTAGAAGTTTACCATAATTTAATTTTAATAATATTTTAAAATCATAATGGTTTAATAAGTCAATTTATAAATAAGTTAATAATTAGACCTATTGAATAAAAAAAATCTTAAACATTTAGAGCATTAAAAATTGTAGTCAAAATTTTAAATTGTGTGTATTATATCAGTTGTCATAATTGTAATTAAAGAGGCTAAATTAAAATTTAAAAAGTTAACGGTAAATTATCATATAATTTCTAAAATTTTATTGAATTAATAAAATAGTTCATTAGTTTAAATTTTATATTTAAATATTTATTATTTATTATATAAAATATATTTATTTTTATTTTTATTGAAATTTTTATTAAAAAATATTATTATTTACTGAAAATATATTTTAATATCAAAATATTTCTTCTGTTAGGCAAATCCATTTCTTCGAAAATATTTTAATCAATAACTATAATTGTTTTTAATCAAAAGACCTCATAAAATTATATGTTAATCATATAATATCAAAACATTATATTATACAAAATATTTAAATATAAAGTTTAAATCAATGTTTTTAAGTTGGTCAATGTAAGTATTAATTCTTGATGCTCAAAATGCCCCTAATCTAATTTAAGCATCTCTTTTTCAAAAGAAGACCAAACAAGAATTTTATTTCAGAACTGTGAATTTCATTACCACCTTTTTTAGCATATGCGGAAGTAATAAAATCTATTCACAAAGATCTTAGAACCAATTTAAGTAAAATCAAAAGAATTTGACATTCTTAGCCAATAGTCCTGTAGAAGACATAACAAATCTGGATTATTATACATGCATGCTTATACAGCAGGAGACTTACTTATGGAGAAGAAGGAATGTACCACATAATATAAATGCATATTTAGAACTCAAACGTTAATATATTTCTACATGGCATCTCACAAACTGAAAGGGGCTTACAATATTCAAGGAATGTCAAGTGAAGCATAATAGCCGCAACAACAACGAGTGTCAGTCTCGTGAATGAATAACTAACACATTCATCTCATAACTGAAGTATCTTTGCAAAGCATTGAACTACTGAAGCATATGGTTATAATTACAATTAGCCTTTTTAGCTAAAATTATAATTACTAACAGAGATTTGGTTATATATATATATATATATATATATATATATATATATGTAAAATTTAAAGTTTTGGCTTATGATAGGGATAAATTTTGACAATCGTCCCTGAACTTATCTAGTATAACATTATAGTCCAACTTAAAATTGTAACATAAAACCTCTTCAACTTTCAAATTTTGCACAGTAAAATCTCTCTAACATCTAATTGTCAATTTTTCAGTTAGACATTGATCTGAACAGTTTTAACGCAGAGCTTAGTCAATAATTCTCTTTTCTCTCTCAAGTTATATGTAAATTAAATCATTTTTCTCACTGTAAACAGAATAATTTTTCAGGTGCAGAGAGAATAATTTTACAATTTAAATAAGAGAGGAGAAAAAAATATTGATCAAGAGCCATGCGAGAGTTGTTCATATCAGTTTTCAACTGAAAAATCAGTAATTGAAAGTTAGAGGGATTTTACTGTGTAAAATTTGAAAGTTTATAGGGTTTTATATCACGTTTTAAAGTTTAAAAATTGTAGTGTTATAACCATATAAATTCAGGGATAGTTATTGAAAATTATCCCTTATAAGGAATACCCTAAAGGTTTTTATTTATTTATTTATTTTTAATCTAATAGACGTAATTGTTATTAAATGTTAAAAAATTAAATAGGCCAGTAGCCTGAGGGTGGAGTAGAAGCCCAGTATTCCTTTAATTTGGTTGGTTTAGTTAATGGGCCCAAACTTTCTGGGCCGTGGGCCATTTAGCTCTGTTCATCAACTAAAAAAATAAAAAAAAATACCAAATCTAAAACTCTACGCAAATTCGAAATGCCACCATGATCATGAGACGATCTCTGCTCAGAAGTGTCTCTGTTTGCACTCAAAATCTTCTTCACTCTTCTTCCAATGTCCATCCATAAATTCCTAATCCCTCACTACCCAATTCTACTCGATCCTCTATCCGGCTTTGCTCGTCCGGTGAGAACCCGATCACATCATCCCTGAATCATCGCTGCTCGCACAACTCAGAGAAGGATGATTCTGTCCAGGTTAAGGATGTCAGTAACAAAGGTGAACAAATTAATGGACGTATTTTCTTGTTTTCTTTGGTTTTGCAGTTTTAAGTAGTTGGGAACTTAAGTAAGAGACGTTCTTGGTCATTTCAAATTAGTGAAAATTGAATTTTGGATTTAAAAGTTGACCTGTTTTATTTTATTGCTCGTTTTCCCAGGACACAAATGGGGTACTTTCTGTGTGCGCTTATTAATGTGAAATGAGGCTACAACGGTCAACCGATCATGGGAGCTGCGATTTAGAGAGAAATTGTACTATTTTTGCTTTATTTGGGAAATTTTTTTGACACATCTTTGAATTTATATTATTCATGTGGCTCTGCTTCTGAATCATCTTTATTTCAATCTGCAATTTTTATTGCATGGTTTTGGTAAAAATCTGTTTTGGTTACATTTTAAGGTTAAAATTAAGCTAGTATTGGCGAAGGACAAAATAATTTTTGAACATGGTTGTGATCACTTGTTTTGATAGAATAAGAATATTCTAATGGATAAGTACATCATTTTGATAGAATAAGAATATTCTAATGGATAAGTACATCAAGGGGGATAAGGAGGTGCTTCCTTCAATTATGGAAGCAATCTTACACCGGAGGTTGATAGGCAAGCATGAGGAGACAGATGATGAATTGATCGAAGAACTCAATATGAAGCCACTGGATGATGTGAGAGACAGAATTTGAATCAGATTTTCTGGAGCTGTATTAGACTGATGAGGAGATTGATGATTTGTATGATGCCAAGGAATATGTCATGAAGGAAGCGGTGAAGGATGAGTACTTCAACATGGATAACAAGAAATGGGAGGAGATTGATGATTTGTATAATGCCCTGATGACCGCTGCTCCACCAATTGTTATGTTGTATTTTTAGGTCGAAATTGATTTCCTGGACAGCGAAGAAAAAACCTACCATAGCTCGATCCTATACTGAAAGTGAGTACCAGGCACTTGCCAATGCTATTTCTGAATTAATGTGGGTCAAATCTTTACTTGGTGAGCTGGGCTTCACTTCTACTGCTCCCGCTACTCTATGGTGTGATAATATATATTTGAGCAAATATATTTAACATCCAATCCTGTTTTCATGCTTGGACTAAGCACATAGAATTGGACTGTCACTTTGTTCGGGAACTGATTACTCAAGGCAAGCTTCGTGTCAACTTCATCTCAAGCCAAGATCAATTGGCTGACATTTTCGCTAACCCGTTTGGCACATGGTTATTCGAACATCAAAGGGACAAGCTGCGTCTCATGACAGCCGAGACAACAGCTTGAGAGGAGCTGTTAAGGATATACTACCTGTAACAATATCTGTTACCTTTATCTTTCCTTGTAACCATCTGTTAGCCTTAGTTTATCTTGTAAATCATTGTTATCATCATCTGTAAACTTCTATATATTGTAAATCTCTTATACAGCAATACAATCAAGAATCAATTTCACTCAAATAACTTCTTCATTAATATCTATTACATATTTTGTCAATTTTTTTAGCATGCTAGCTCCAATACTCTTTTTTCGTCATCTATTTGATACTCTACCGTAGAGGGTAGTCATCATTATAATTGGTCTTGAAGCAAGGATAGGACTACAGAAGTTCCTTAATTTTCTACTCATTTATTTATTTATTTTACCTTCTATACTTTTTTTGTTTTTTCTCTATTTTCAGGTGTAAGAAATCTTCCTACTCCCAAGAAAGCCCATAAGTATTAAGAAATCTGAGTCCTAAGGTTCTCTAGATCTATTGAGACTACAGATTACTCAAACCAATCCTAAATTATCAGGGCATGTTTGCCATATACCATAATCCACATTCACAGTTTCTTGCATTCATGCTTATTTTCATATTAGCCTTAGATTATGGTTGTCATTTTTATCGAATAAGCTTGATCACTCAAAAGACTATAACAATTGTGATAGATAATTATACTAAAGTAGATGTTGAGATATCGAAACAATTAAAGAGCTACGCCGAAAAAATCTAGATAATATTTTAAAATATTTTTTTTATTTTATAGGACAATAAATTTTGATATTAATATTTTTAATTATATATGTCAAGTCTGTTTGATATTATTGTTGGAAAAAACACTTTTCTGAATATGTTAATTAGATGCATTAGACATTAGTTTAACATTAAATTTGACATGCTTTTGTCGTTAAGAAAAAACTTTTCCTAAACTATTTTTTTCAATAATATCTAAAATGGTATTTTTTTTTGAAAAGTCGGTGCTTTTCGAATCAGAACTTCAATGCCAAATAAGTCTTTATATGTTTATAATGTTGATTAAATAGCATTTCCTTTTATAATAAAAAGGAAAAATTGTACCTCAAGGTTGGAAATTTCACCATATATACAGTTTTGATATCAATAGAACAAAATTAGAAGAGAAGGAGAAGAATACATGACTGATAATTTTATTTATAAACACCAAAATAATATTCCACCTGCAAGAAATAGTAGAAAGAGAGAGAAAATTAGTTGAAGCTCTAGGCATGGCCATACCTCCAAAACCATTCTTGATAGATATGCATTTCTTCTTTTATTTATTTCATTTTGTTGAGTTTTATTTTTTATATTAGAAATATGAATTGGATCACATATGTGGATCAATCTAAATTTATAGTTTTCTATTTTATGAAATTAAAAGAATGTAATGAATTTGCAGATATACAAAGAGTTGTATCTATATATATAAATATGTATTTATACAAAAAGTTGTGCTCATTGGCAAAAAATTTACCATGTTAAATATATAAATAGTCAACTTTCTCAAAAAAAAAAGTGTCATTAATTGGATTAGTAACAAAAGTGTTGCTATTTGGCGGTTCTTAGTAACAAAAGTGTCTTATTTTATTGGACCATAATTTTTCATATCAATATTGTTAATTATAAATATCTATGACTATTTTATTGATTAAATGACACTTCCTTTTATAAAAAAGAAAAATGAAGAGTGCAACCTCAAAGCCAGAGATTTCACATATGCAGTTCTGATATCAATAGAACAAAATTAGAAGAGAAGTACAATATCACACTAGTGATAATTTTATTCATAAACACCAATATTCCACCTGCAGAGAAATATAGCTGAAGCGCCGGGCATGGCTCTACTCGCAAAATAAGCTACTTGAAGCGATTACAATTCCGGTCGTATATCCCACGGCACTTTTTAACATTTTCTTTTGTGTTGCAGTAGTTATTGCCTCTGCCGCAAGGAAAAGTTGCTGCTCCTCCGTTTAAAGGCTTATTATTATAAACTGTAGTAGCAGCAAGCATTCTGCTAAACTCGGAGTCCAACATGAGCTCAAACTCCTTGTTGCTATCGCCTATGGAGAAGTAGTTGCCATCCATCCTGTTTGGAACACTAGCTCGGCAAAGGCTTGTGCTCAGCAGAATCAACACCAACACTGCTGCGACTGATTGAGAGAAAAACTTCATGATTCTGCCTCTTCCTTCCCCTTAATTTCTTGTATCTCTTCTATTCTTGTTCTCTCTTACTGCTTTCTGCTCGTGTATGGTAATATAAATAATGGGAGCTTCTAAGAGTTGTGCTTGTGTGAGAGCGACTAAAATTTAATTATTTGTGCCTAAAATTGCGTGGAATTGGAACTATTTGCTGAATGGCGGAGATAATTTCATCATTTATCAACCAAATATATATATATATATACTTAGAAATATATTTTTGAGAGTTAATTCTGTTCCCTTAGATTCAATATATATATAACTATCATTAAGTTATGCCTACTGTATTTAGCGTTATTACAATTGTCTATGAGACGGTGAGATTTTGAGTCTGAATTGGAGCCAAAACTAAATTGTGAAAAAAAAAATTATTAACATCTTCAAAACTAAGTAATCAATCAAAATTACTTAATTTGATTTAAAAGTTGAAGTTATATCACTCACCTATTAGATTCAAGTTCAAGTTTTTAATCCTCAATTCTTCTATTTAAAAAAAAAAATTTAACAAACAGCTAAAATTAAGATTTTTTTTCAGTTATATATATATATGCTTAAAAATACACTTTTGAGAGTTAATCATGAGTCTCTCAGATTTAGCATGTATACAACTAAGTTATACCTACTGTTTCTTCTCCTTGATTTCTTGTATTTCTACTATTGTCCCCCCTTACTACAGTAATACAAATAATGGGATCTTGTTATGGGTGGTGGTTGCTTGAGAGTGACTATCATTGAAGCATTGAATTTTGATACTTTAATTACGGGTTGTAGTCATTGCCTTTTTTTGTTAGGGCGATGTTAGTTGACAAATGATGATTTAGACAAATTTAATGAGTTAGTAGTAATTTAAATAAATTAAAGAGCATTAATTACACAGCCTCGCTCTCTTTTTCAATCTCCTTTTTTTATAGACTTAAAAGTCCAAAAATTTAGTTGAGATTTTCATGGTAAATTAGCAATAGAACTTATCTCCTTTTCATTTATTTATTTTCAATAAATTCAAATCCATTCTTGATAGATATGCATTTCTTCTTTTATTTATTCTATTTTTTAGAGTTTTATTTTTTATGTTAGAAATATGAATTAGATCACACATATGGATCAACCTAAATTCATAATTTTCTATTTTATAAAATAGAAATATATATTAAAAGAATGTAATGAACCTGTAGATATACAAAGAGTTGTATCCATACATAAAAATATATCTATACAAAAAGTTGTGCTCATTGGCAAAAAAGGTGCCATGTTGAATATATAAATAGCCAACTTTCTCAAGAAAAATGTTGTTAATTCGATTAGTAATAAAAGTGTTATTATTTGGCAATGGTTCTTAGTAACAAAAATGTCTTATTTTATTAGACAATAATTTTTCATACCAATATTGTTAATTATAAATATCTATGACTATTTTATTGATTAAATGACACTTCCTTTTATAAAAAAGAAAAATGAAAAGTATTATCTCAACGCCAGAGATTTCATATATGTAATTCTGATATCAATAGAACAAAATTAGAAGAGAAGGAGAATAACACGCTAGTGATAATTTTATTTATAAAAACCAATTTTCCACTTGCAGAGGAGATAGCTGAAGAGCCGGGCATGGCTATACTAGCAAAATAACTACTTGAAGGGACTGGGAGTCCGGTCGTATAGCCCACGGCGCTTATTAACATTTTTTGGTGGATTGCAGTAGCTTTTGGCTCTACCGCAAGAAAAAACTGCTCCTCTGCTTAAAGGCTTACGATTAGCTGGACTCGCCTTGCGAAGCATTCTACTGAACTCGGAGTCCATCATGAACTCAAACTCCATGTTGCTATCCACTACAGAGAAGTGGTTGCCATCCGTACTGTTTGGAACACTAGCTCTGCAAGGGCTTGTGCTCAGCAGAATCAACACCAACACTGCTGCCACTGATACAGAGAAAAACTTCATGATTCTGCCTCTTCCTTCCCCTTAATTTCTTGTATCTCTTCTACTCTTGTTCTCTCTTACTGCTTTCTGCTCGTGTATGGTAATATAAATAATGGGAGCTTCTAAGAGTAGTGCTTGTGTGAGAGCGACTAAAATTTAATTATTTGTGCCTAAAATTGCGTGGAATTGGAACTATTTGCTGAATGGCGGAGATAATTTCATCATTTATCAACCAAATATATATATATATATATGCTTAAAAATACATTTTTGAGAGTTAATTCTGTTCACTCATATTCAATATATATACAACTATCATTAAGTTATGCCTACTGTATTGAGTGGTATTACAATTGTCTATGAGACATTTGAGATTTTGAGTCTGAATTGGAGCCAAAACTAAATTGTGAAAAAAAAATTATTAACATCTTCAAAACTAAGTAATCAATCAAAATTACTTAGCTTAATTTGATTTAAAAGTTGAAGTTACATCGCTCACCTGTTAGATTCAAGTTCAAGGTTTTAATCCTCAGTTCTTCTATTTTAAAAAAAAAAATAACAAACAGTTAAAATTGAGATTTTTTTTCAGTTATATATATATATATATATATATATATATATATATATATATATATATATATATATGCTTAAAATTACACTTTTGAGAGTTAATCATGAGTCTCTCAGATTTAGCATGTATACAACTAAGTTATACCTACTGTTTTCATGCTTAGAAATATTTATTTCACCACAAAAAAACAGACCATCTGCGACGGAAAAATCCGTCGCAGATGGGCTAATTTTCGTCGCAAAAAATTTTAACGACTGATTTACGACGGATACGTTTTCATCGCTAAAACACTCGTCAGAAAATTTTGCGACCAAAATTCTATCCGTCGCTAATATTTAGCGATGGAATTAGCGATGAAATATGTCGTCACTAATATAAATGAAACCGAATTGATTTTCAGTTACTAGTGTCGTCAGAAAAATGTCGTCGCTAATCCGTCACAAATCTGTGTCTAATTTTATCACTAAATCCGTCACTAAAGTTATATGGTCTGTCGGTAATGCATAAATAATTTTTAAAATTTTAAAATTCCGTCGCTAATTTGTCGTAAATCTGTCAAAAAATAATATTATTTATTATTAAATTCATTATTTTTTAATTATTTTGTTATTCCTATAGAATAAATTAATAAAAAAAATCTATAAATCAATACAATATATTAATTATGATTTTCCTAATTAACATAATTAAAATGCATATATTTATAAAGTTGTAAAATAATCCATACAAAGTAGTTAAATTAATAAAATGTAAGTTAAAATACAATCATATTCAGAAAAAATACTATTAATATTTCACACATAATAATATCTTTAAACAGAAACATAAATAGCATAATCAATTATCTAGATTATCCTATGGATTTGTAGAGTCTGAAGTGGTTGGATGTGAAGATGTTGCAAACTGAGTACCACCTGTGGTCTTTAACTCCTTTCGCACCTGATCAAGTATTTCAGCCATCATCTCTGCCCTCATTTGTGATGCTTTTTCATCTATAAGTTGTTGAATTTCCTCTTGTGTCATCGCAGGCAGAGAAGATGACCCAGGATAAGCAGATGTGCATGATTTAGAGGTAGATGATCCACTTGTTTGAGATTTTGCAGAAGACCCAAAACCATACACCCTTCCTTTATTAAACCCTCCAGATACTTCTATCCACTTATCCATATCAAATATTGGTGGGGATTCAGAATTAGAACCATATTTCTCCACAATTGCACTTGCATAATCTTCCTAAAGAAATGAAATACAGTAATATCTTATTAAATGAATAGCCAACACACATAACCTTACATTATAATCTAATACAACTTAATGACAATGAAATTAAATTAGAAAAATATTGTGGTAAAATTAATATTTTCAAAGAAACTTACATCGACCCGTTGTGATTTGCCATCAATGAATACACCATCATCACCCTTTTTGGTGTGAGTTGCTCGAAATACTTCAATCTTATTTGGTGGCCTACTTAACTTCTTTGTCTACAAAATAAAAATTATCGTATTGTGTAATCAACAAAATACACACTAAATAATTTTACAACCAACAAAATGCATAACAATAAATAAAAAATAACTTAAATTAAAAAATTATACCAATCGATCCTCATGAATCTCAATTTTGATTGAACCACAAGCATGTTTTGTAATTGACCCATCTTTTACTGTCATTCTATTAATCTTAGCAGATTGTGACTTCTTTCGCCACTCTAGAGAACTCCAATAAGCAACAAGCTCATTCCACACCTCTGCTTTCATCCAGTTTGGTCCTAGATTGTACAAATAAGCAATATCACTTTTCTTGTGCTTCACCAACATTTCATTCCTAGCTCTGTTAAGAATATCACGAAATCTATCCTTCCCAAGCTTATCCCAAGCAAGACGCACATTCTGCTCTTCAGTTTCATCCCACATGTAACGACCCTAAAAATTTCATAGTCAGATGTTATAAATAAATATGACAATTTATATTTCAATCATCCAATAGATAAGTCATGTCAAACTAGATGAATACCCTAAAATAACAAGTATTATCCATTAAAATCTGACAGCATTTCAGCTGTTTTTCAAACATCTAACAACAAAAAGACACAACCTGTTGAAAAGCCACTTCTATAATAATCATCAACATCCATTAATTCACAGCCTTCCCACCATATAAATTCAACATATTCAATTGAATTAATTTCAATATAAATAGGTAATTTGTATCTCACTTAGCTCATCCTTCATCTTATTGGGTATTTACGCCAAGATAAGTCATGCCAAACTAAATGAATACCCTAAAATAATAAGTATTTTCCATTAAAATCCGGCAGCATTTCAGCTGTTTTTCAAACTTCTAAAAATAAAAAGGCACAACCTGTTGAAAAGCCACTTCTATAATAATTATCAACATCCATTAATTCACAACCTTCCCACCATATAAATTCAACATATTCAATTGAATTACTTTCAATATAAATAGGTAATTTGTATCTCACTTGAAAATTTGCAAATAGCTCATCCTTCATCTTATTGGGTATTTCTGCCCAAGATAAGTCATGCCAAACTAAATGAGTACACTAAAATTCCAAGTATTTTCCATTAAAATTCAAAGATTTCAAATTGTTTTTCAAACATCTAACAACAAAAAGACACAACTCGTTGAAAAGACACTTCTATAATAATCATCCACATCCATTAATTCACAATCTTCCCACCATATAAATTCAACATATTCAATTGAATTAATTTCAATATAAATAGGTAATTTGTATCTCACTTGAAATTTTCCAAATAGCTCATCCTTCATCTTGATGGGTATTTCTGCCCAAGTTTTCCATGGAGCTGTAAAGTGCATCTTAATGTCATTGGTTATTGAGCGAGAGACAGATATATCCAAGAAGCTGCACCATTAATAACATTTAAAGTAAAAAAACTTCACTTAATAAGAAAATTTTTTGTAGAAGTTTTGTTTAATTTATCTCAACCGTCTTAAATATTGTTACTTACACAAGGCCCCTTAATCTTATCATTTGTCGATTTGTTGGGTTTACTGGTGTTGGCTGCCCTAAATTCGGACCTCTAGTTCGAACTGATGATGATGACGATGCTGCTACTTGCCCCCCTAACTGTAGTGGAGTAGGTGAAACTTGAGTATCCACTGGCAACTGTAGTGGCTCATGTCCTATGCTTTGGTCTTCATTTTGTTCATCCCTCAAAGACTGCATGGGTTGAGACATTGTGTCCTGTCGACCCCGTCCTCTACCTCTAGATGATGATATTCTACGAGGCATCCTGTAAAGCACAATATCCATAAGTACCAAAGAGCAAATAAATGCATATATGTAAGAATTTCATATGGATTACAAGCTATGCAAAAATAATAGCTTCACAATCACATATAATAATAAAACACAAAATTACACAACAACTTAAGCATGAAACAATGAAATTACCCTTTTTGTACTATACAATAATGAAAATCAATCATCATCACTATCATCATCTTTATCGTTTTCATTTTTGTCTTCGTCTTCATCTTCCTCTTCGTCTTCGTCTTCATCTTCATCTTCCTCTTCGTCTTCCTCCTCCTCCTCCTCCTCCTCCTCCTCCTCCTCCTCTTCCTCCTCATCCTCTCTATTTGGTTGCACTAAATGTTGCAATTCACTTTCATCTAACTCTACTATATGATTTGAATCAAGTAGCAAGCATGTATCATCAAGTTCAGTAGTTGGTAAAATTTCTAAAGGTCGAGAGATATCATCTTCTTGGTAAGCGACCTCATCAGAAATAAACCGGTTATCACCTATATCAACCACCTTATGAATGTTAAATGTGCTCCTAGCTTTGGTTTTGAATACTGCACACCAATCACCCCTTGTTTTATTAATTGCAGGATATTTTGTGTAACACACTTGTTGAGCTTGATGGGCTAAAATAAATGGATCATTAGAGGCAAGCCTTGATTTGGGATGAATTTCTATAAGCCCATGCTGAGGATGGACTCTTATCCCTTTATTAGTGTCAAACCATTCACATTTGAAAAGAATTATATTGTTTCCTACTCCAAAATACTCCAACTGTAGTACCTCATTCAACAAACCATAATAATCACTTTCATATTCATTGTAACAACTTCCTTTCACCCAAACACCACTATTCAATGTTTTTCGATCTCTACCATAATCATGTGTATGAAATTTAAAACCATTCACAAAGTACCCCTTATATGATTGAACTGTACGTCCAGGGCCCTGAGCTATTTGGTAGATGCGCTCTTCAACTTCATTCTTCTCTACATATTCTTTGAACCAATTTGCAAAGTCTTGTTCCCGCAATTGTTCCAATTGTTGGTCATTGATATCTGGTATTATACCTCGTAAATGGTTATCAAACATCCTACACAATAATTTGATCACTTATATGTTGTATTTCATTAATTAAAAAGAGGACACATGTTAGTTAAGAATACTTACTCAATAAATGGTTCGATCTCTTGACAATTCAACAATACATAAATATGAGCAGCAGAATACTCCTCATTTGACATGATCCTTCTATGTGATATTCGACCAAAAGGTCGACCTGAATGAGTGAAATTGAAATGCTCCCCATTGGTTCAATGTTTCCCCCATCATCATTTCTTGGAACTTTGTTTAATCTTGTTGGGATTTGTGGCTCAAAGTAATGAGAACAAAAGGTTGATATTTCCTCAATAATGTATGCCTCGACAATTGAACCCTCAACAGAAGCTTTATTTCGGACTTTTTTCTTCAAGTCAAAAAGGAACCTATTATTAACAAATTTGATTGTTATTTCATTAAGAAATATATATGTGAAATAAATAAAAAAGTCATTTTTACAATATTTACCGCTCGAATGGATACATCCAACGATATTGCACTGGTCCACCTACTTTGGCCTCATAAGCAATATGAATAGGCAAATGCTCCATTGAGTCAAAGAAACCCGGTGGGAATATCTTTTCTAACTTGCAAATTGTTTCAATAATGTTTTTTTCTAATATCTCAATATTGTCCACAAATAGTATAGTTGTAGTAATGTCCCTAAAAAAATGACTAAGCTCAGTTAATGCATCCCAAACTGCTTTAGGCAATATGTCACGAAATGCGATTGGGATCAATCTTTGCATCAATATGTGCAAGTCATGACTTTTCAATCAAAAAAACTTACAGTCATCCACACTTACAGCCCGTGCGATGTTGGAAGCATATCCATCAGGCAATCTCAAATCATTTAGCCACTGACAAATTATTTGTTTTTGTTCTTTATTCAAAGTATAAGTGGCTTTAGGTTTGCATACTCTACCACTATATTGCACTAAGTGTAATTCAGGATGCTTGCAATAAACTTTTAAGTCCTCTCTTGCTTTGGAGTTGTCCTTAGTTTTCCCATTCACATCCATAACTGTGTAGAATACATTGTCAAACACATTCTTCTCTATATGCATCACATCTAAATTATGCCGAATTAAATTTGAATTCCAATATGGAAGCTCCCAAAATATACTCCTCTTGACCCAATTATGGTGTACACCAAATCCAGGTATTGTTTGCTTCCCACCAGTTGTCCCAAATACAATATCAGGTAGTGAATTTACTCGATTTTGTATAACATCACCAGACAAACGAGGAGGGGGTGCACTCCTTTCTATGACACCTTTTTTGAATTTATCTTTTTGTCTTCTGTATGGATGGTTGAGAGGAAGAAATTGGCGATGACAATCAAAGAATGATGCTTTCCCACCGTGTTCAAGAACAAAAGCTTTACTACCTTCCATGCAATACGGACAAGCCAATTTTCCATGTGTGCTCCATCCGGATAACATACCATATGCAGGAAAATCGCTTACTGTCCATAAAAGTGCTGCTTTCATATGAAAGTTCTGCTTAGTATGAATATCATGAGTCAAAACTCCTTCAGTCCATAACATTTTCAACTCATCAATCAAAAGCCTCAAGAACACATCCAAACTCTTGCCAGGGCTTTTAGGTCCCGGAATCACCATATTCAAGAACATATAAGGTTTTTTCATGGCCATCCAAGGAGGTAAGTTATACACTGCAATTATTACTGGCCAACAAGAGTAAGGATTAGAACGTTGCCCAAAGGGATTGAATCCATCAGTGCATAATCCAAGCCGAACATTCCTAGGGTCAGATGCAAACAAAGGATAAGTGCGATCGAAGTGCTTCCATGCCTCACTATCAACAGGATGTGACATAGTCCCATCTGTATGTTGGTTAAAAGCATGCCATACCATGTGCGCTGCGGTTTTGGATGACATAAACAACCTTTGAAGCCTAGGAATCAAAGGCAAGTAACGTAACACTTTAAATGGTAGATTTTTTTGTCGAGCCGTACCTGATTTCCTTGGCTTATACCGAGGGTGACCGCAAGTTTTACATGATGTTCCATCACTGTTTTCTTTGTAATATAGCATGCAATTGTTGACACAAACATCGATTTTTTGATAACCAAGCCCCAGAGTTGACATCATCTTTTTCGTGTTGTAGAAGTTGCTTGGCAAGAGATTACCTTCTGGTAGCATGCTCTTTATTATTGATAATAAATTGTCAAAACAATTATGAATAATGTGGAAATCTGACATGCAATTTAATAGTTGAGATACAGCTGATAAGCGTGTATGATTATTGCAACCTTCCCATAAGGGAGCATTAGCATCATGTAACAAGCCATAGAAACTTGAAGCACTTGGATTTGGTTCCTCTTGTTCAAGGCCCATGAAACAATTTCTCACTCCAGCCATATCCTCATCAAAATTCATTGCTTCCATAACCATACTTCTATAATTATTTGTATCAGTTGGTTGAGTCATATCATCAATTGAAGTACTAGAAGTTGGTAAAGAATTAAATTCAGATGTGAAACCTTCACCATGCGCATCCCACTGAGTATATGCCCTAACAAATCCAAATTTATACAAGTGATGGGTGACATCAATTCTTTGTAGGTATTTCTTGTTCTTACATTTAGAACAAGGACAACGAATCTTGTCATTGGAGGCAACATCTACTTGTGCATAGGCAAAATTTAAAAAATACTCCACCCTAACCTCAAATTCAGGATTAAGGAAGCCATTGACATCTAATCGCTTATACATCCAACTACGATCTACAGACATGATATATATTTTCTGAAATTCAAACAAAAGTGGAAACAACAATTAAAAAATAAAAAATAAATTAGCAACAAAAAAATAGAGAGCTGATAATTAGCTTTAAATTTTGCCAACAAGATTGATATGAGTGATAAGACTATATATCTATTAAGAAAAGTCGAGTGTTTAATCCTTGTAAATGAAGAAAATTCCTACTGAAAGTGTTTATTCTCATAATGGGCCACCCCATCGCAAGCAGAATTAGAAATAATCCAGTGACTTAAGAGATAATGCCTAATAAAAAAAAATAATTATTTGAATTTTTCAATAATAAATTTAGTTATTTTAAATAAAACATAGAAATCTATCCTACAAATAGGGGTGGTCAACAATTCAACTGGAACCATAAGATCATTCTCAATTTTGATTTTATTGTTTTTAATTTCTTTTTATTAGATATAAGGTAAAATAATCTATTATATATATATATATATTTTTTTTTTCTTTTTTTTTTTCACATAGTTGTTGGCTTATGGACAAATCACGATTTAACTTCCTTGGACTTTTGGGCCTATTTTTTCTCTCCAACTGACTTCAAATTTATCATGTTTTCATACACTGAATTATAACGTCTACTTTCAATAGATAAATTCTCAGACCCACCAAACTCCTGGGCAACACTTCGAATGTTCCCAACAATCACAGTAAAGCAAATCCTTTAAACTTTTAAAAATTAAAAAGACAAATTTTTTTTTTATTATTTTTCAGATCTTAATTTGACTCAATATTTTTCTTTACATTAAAGCCAAAATCAAAACAAATATATTATTTATATTAGAATTATTTAAATACCCTAAAATCACAAGAAAAGTTGTTTTTAAGGGAGAAATTATGTTTCTTTCTATTCTAATAATCCAAACATAAAGAAAATTTAATTTCATTCAATTTTATTTAATTTCACTTCATTTCCATCCAAACAAAGGGTTTTCCGCTTCCAACCACCCGGTACTTCTCAATTACCAGCAAAGCTCCACAAATATGTGTTTTATTGGTCAAACCTAAGTTTGCGTGGACAGCCCTCTACTACAGCTTCTAAAAAGACACACATACCTTCACCACAGCCATGTCCTAATGATCTCTCACTAAAAACACCACATTCGCCAATAATTTCACCTATTCAAGTTAACACCTGACAAAGTCGAACCATTTACTGACCAAGCCCTTGCTCAAATGAGGAAATTAAATAAAATCGAACCACATTTATAATATACACTTACAGACAAGAATATATTTTGGAATCCAGTGAAAAAGGATCGGATACCTCCATGGCGTTCTACTTCTTCAGACATTAACTGCCCGACTCAAAGGATGCAGATAAGAGCTATTATCTAACCATATCTATCCATCGTATGAAAGGGGCGATAAGCCAACAACTATAGTGAAAATACCAGAAACTATTCTCAAATAAAGCAACGTTTTGCAAAATCAACATTCCAACAGCACCACAGATCATGAAACTGCTACACTGTCATTGCATCAAGGATAGATTGAGGGCCTAATATCATCAACATATTAATATCTACATTATTTATGTCCAATCAGTAAAATGGGCAAGCTATGAGATGTGAAAGAAATCAAACTTAAAAGTGGGCTCCATAATGAGAATGAGCATATGGAATAAAGAAAAAGTTATACCTCTAAGTACATCACCAATAAAATAATTTGTGAATACTACTGATGATGGGCATGTTAGCAGGCTAGCAAAATGGTTTCTTTAAAAGTTCAGAATATTCTAACTTAGTAACATTGCTGCAGAAGGTATCCTACAGTCATACAGAGGATCTAATCTTTGTTTTTATTGTCTTTCTGTTCTTGGTTTATTTGGCTAAGTATTCTTGTTTGCTTTGTGGCTTTTTATTTTATTTCATTTTTTTAATATTTTAAATCCACATCAGGTAGTATGGTTAGGTGTATGGAGTAGAACCATTAGTCTTTGGGTTCTAACCTCTGTTAGTCGTTTCCCCTCGCTCGATGTTATTATCATTTTTCTTTAACATACTTCAACATTCTTCATTATAGATTGCTTATCATTTTAAGCTTTTGACTATTTCCCATTTGCGTTTTACGCATATTCGGCTCATTTTGTCCTCGAGAATCAGAGTAGTCACAGAGGTGTGTAGCAATATGTAGAAAAACTCACTTTTCTAAACCTAAAGGAATACATTATGACAGTTGGAAACTGATTGAGACTACTAGCCATTGATCAATTCAACAATAACACCTCATAAAGAATAACAGATTATAAAAGCTATTGAGAACCAGAGACAAATCAATACTGACGACTAATGAATCATGCATTGAACCAGAATGCGAACTAACTTAGATCAGTACATTCATTAATACTGATATCATGAATGAGGAAAAGAAATGAAATTGCACGCAATCATTTCAAATGCACCAAAAATGGATTACTATCCATATCCCAAAAATAAAAAGTAAACAGAGACATTAAACAAAAGGGTTTTAAAGGAACATTTATAACAGAAACATAACAAATGCAAGAAAATTTTCGACTTCCTTTCCCATTATTAATGATGCTATGTGTGCAAAAACCTTCAAAAAAACAAGAAATTGAGAACGCAAGAAATTCGAATACAAATCTAAAACTAAAATCAAATAAAAAATAAAACCAAATTACTTACCCGTTGAGCGCTAAAATCAGAAGCAGGAAATTGAGAACAAATTATTGTCGAGAGCGCTGAAACCAAATTACTGAGCAACTCCTCACTGTCGAGAAAGAGAGAAAAGAGGAAGAGCCGTTTTGAAAAGAGAGGAGATAAAATGCGGCTGTCAACATTAGGGTTTTAAGTCTTACAATCTAAACTTTCTGACGGATTTCTGAAGGAATTATTGTCCGTCACAAATTTTGTTAATAACCCGTCACTAATTAGTTTAATATCCGTCACTATTAGCTTAAATTGATACCCGTCATTAATCCGTTGAAAGTCTGTCGCTAAACGAAATTTTTTCTGACGGATTTATTTCCGTCGCAAATTCCGTCTCTGAAACAACTATTTTTTGTGGTGTTTATCAATAAATTTTAATTTAATAATATTAGAATTATCTTTGAATTTAAATTGTAACGAAAATTAAATTGTGAAAAAAAAAACTTTTTTAAATTATATCACTCATCTCATATATTTAAGCTTGAGTTTTCCTTCTCAATTCTCCTATTAACAAGAAATAACAATAAGTTAAAGTATTTGTCTTAACTTATGAAAATTAATTTATAAGCTAATTTGAACTTATAAGTATTTAAAATTTTAAGCAGTTATGTATTTGATTGAATTGCTTATAAGTGAATGATAAACAATTAGTGTGTTTGGTAAAAAATAACTTTTAAGTACATTTATTATTAAAATGATTAAAAAAGATATTAAATTAGATTTATGATAAAATTTAAAAAATTAAATAAGGATAATATAGTGAAATACTTAATTAAACTGGCTTACAAGTGCAAAACTAATAAGCATCAAAATAAAAAGTTGAGTCCCTCACTTATTTTTTTTCTTTTTTTTTTTAATTTATAAACTTAATTTATAAACAAAAAAATTGTTATTAATATTAAGGTCAATATATTTTTAAAGCTTATATAGACTAAGATAAACACCGCTTAAATTATACTACTGTTATCTTGCTTGAAAATTTTTATTTACTAATAAATTTTAATTTAATAATATTAGAATATTTATAAGACAGTGAAATTTTAAGTCTATAGCAGAAACTATATTATATAAAAACAATATTAACGTTTTTAAAACTAATCAATTAAAATTACTTGACTTAATCTAATAATTGAAATTATATTACTCATTTAACAGATTACTTGAGCTTTCAGCATTCAATTTTTCTATTAAAAAAATAATAATAAGATAAAGTTAAGATTTTTTTTTTTAGCTATGCATTATAAATGCCTAAATTTTGAATACAAAATCACGTTAAAAACAGTAAGTAAAAATAAGTTAGAAATAAAATATGATTCTTTTCAACAATTTACGATTTAAATATTCCATTCTGATATATTTGTATAGTTAAAAAAATTAAAAAAAAAGGTAACAATAAGCTATTCTAATTAGAAATCTATTAAAATTTTAAGGAAAAATATATTATTAGCAATTACTTTTTACGAATTATTGATGTATTAAAATTTTAAATTTGAAAAAAAAAATTAAAGATAAAAGAATATAATAAATTTTAGGTGCAGTTACTAAACTTTATAATTAATTTATTTTAATTATTATATTGAATTTATTTTAATAAAATTATTCATCCTCTAATTTTTTATTAGCATTCAGTCAAATTAAAATCTGATAATCTCTAGTAAAAATTTTACGTAATATGTTTTATGTGGCTTTAAACTATAAAAAAATTATATTTTTATCAGGTCTAATTACAATTTATATATATTTTTTATTTTTTTAAATTAATAAATATAATAAATAGTATAAAAATAAAATTTATTTTTAAAGATTAAAGTTTTTCTATTTAATGTATTTAAGGGATAAGAATAAACGCCAAATTGACTGGCCAGCGCTGAGTTTGACATTATCTTCTTTTTTTTTTTAAATTTTTTTATTTGAAATTTACAGGCTGTTATTTGTAAACTCAGCCATATGGGTCATTATCTCCTTTTTGTCGGGGCAATGTTAGTACTATGCCATTCACTAAATAAAAGAATCCAATGAAAAAGTAATCGGTCCTTTGATGGGTGTGTGTTTTGTCATCATTTTATAAAGGTGAATATTTTGATTGAGTGGTGTGAGTATATGTGTTTATTTTTCAATAAAAAAAAAAGATAAATATTGAGAAGTGAATTGGTATATATATCTATAAAAAAAAAAAGTTTTAATCTTTTAGAATTTCATACCGATTATACATTAGTATATACATTGAGTTATATAAGTTAATATATTTTGGTAAAATGATATGATTTCTGTCACGACCCATCCTATGGGTTGGACCGACACTAAAACCTGAGCTGGTATAAAGCCTCCGAGACACGTAGTAAGCCTTATTGTTCTCAAACTCATACTAGGCCCACAATTTAGGCCCAATATGCATATAAAATAATTTAAATTAAACTGTTATAATTTTATTTCGGGCCAATTTCACCCAGTAATTATCAGAAACTAAAATTATGGGAGCCTAGCTCAACCCTGTTACATTATTTACAAACTATTTAAAACTCATAAAAATTTTTCATTTGTTAATACAAAAACTTAAATTAATGCAGTCACTGACAGGATTGATGCTACTGCTAGTACATGCGGAGTTCTAAATTACAAATTTATATAATAATAATACAATTAAATAATTTTTTTCATAACCTGAGAGGAAAGGAACAGGTTATTTTGAAAAAGGTCTCCTCCTGTAGCCTGAAAAAATATGGTGAATAGGAGTGAGCGTTCGACTCAGAGAGTAAAATACCAATTTTAACCGTAATCTCTATAGCTATCTAAAACTAATGCACTATGTGGAGTGAAATGCAACATCGTCATAATTTTCATACAATTCATATCATAACAGCAAAAAGGTAAATTTGAAGCACTCACACACCCAACACTGTCAAACAATACACATATGGGAGCTAATCCCCTATACAGCCCTCTTAATCCAACATCTGCCAGCGAGTGTCTCTCAAGCTAGACTTTCGCTTAATAAACCAAATGCGGGTTTCCAGCGAGTGTCACTCAAGCCGTGTCTACCCCGAAGGACTGGGTCCCAGCGAGTGTCTCTCAAGCCTTGTCTACCCGTCCTGTCCATGTCCAATACTATACCACACGCACGCTACGCACACACACTGCTCCAAATGACCACAAATAACATCCATGGCACTTCAACAATTATAAATGCAATATAAAATATGCCTAGTACTTAACTATATAGATACATATTTATAAGTGATGCATGGGCATGCTTGAACATATAATAATATCGAAATTATAATTAAAATTAATATTTTACTCACAAACTTGAACCGAGGTCACTGCGGCGGCTAGGCGGAGGAGGAAGGCTGTCCCGGCTCACCTGACAATTTCATTGCAATTATTTAATACATTTGACTCAATATAAACTAAGAAAATATCAAAGATGTCCGAAGTCATGCCCAAAATCCGACAGAATCTCCCCTATACCTATGACCTACCCAACCTGCAAAATGATTCAAATAACACTTCTAAACTCAACCCATATCTCATCATCATTATATGGCCCCTCCTGGACCCTCCAAACCAAGCAATAATCACAACATCAGATAACTCAATTATAAGACTTCAAAACTAATATTTTTCAAAAACTATCCAAACTAACTTTAAAAATTCTATAAACCTGCCCTGCGGTCCTTAACAACATTATAAGGCTATTGCAATAGGAATCGTAATTTTCGTATCATCCACGAATATTTTATAAATTTTATTCTATCCTAGTACAAGGCAAAAATTGAGTAATGTAGAGTTCGAGTTTACCTATGCCAAATCTGACAACTGGAACGCGTCCAGAAAGTCTGAAAACGGTGGGGTAGCCTATAATCTTGACCCGGTTCTAAAATGGTTCCAGCAGCTTATCTGCTCGGCCCGAAATTGTAGATCCGAACGACTATCGAATTTCCACGAAATGAAAGTATATACGCGAAGTCCACAATACCAGGGTTAGAATAAATAAATAAATAAATAAATATATATATATATATATATATATATATATATATATATATTATTTGAAAATTAGGGATGTTATATTCTTCCCCCCTTATAGAAAATTCGTCCTCAAATTTTACACAAGGCAGAACAATGACACATAACTGCATATCAAACTTATAAGTACTTACTGCGCATATCCCGCTCTAACTTCCAAGTGCATTCCTCCATAGATTAACTCCTCCATAGGACTAACCATAGAGATTTGCCTTGACCAAAGTTGTCTCATCTGATAGTCTACTATGGCTACTAATTGCTCCTCAAAGATCAAATTCTCATTTAACTCCACTGTGTCTGGTCGCAGCACATGAGAAGGATCGGGAACATACTTTCTAAGCATGAAAATGTGGAATGTTGGTGATGTGTCCCAACTGCAAGTGCACGGGTCGTTCAAGTAGTATAGAAAAAGATATCGTTCCCACGAGGAGTTGTGTTAATGATTGAATTTTTTATGTAAAATAAAATATGTTAAAATTGTATTTTAATCAAATTAATAAAAGAAATTTAGGAATTTGAAGCATAAGGTATGAAAATGCAAAACTAAATTTAAACAATGACTAATTTAATAATTCACAAAATAAAGAAATTGATAATAATGAAAATTAATAAAATGAGATTAAACTAAACACTCAAAAGTAAAATTTCAAGTAATAATTGATAAAAGACGATTCTGGAGTTAAGGGTTCATATTTAAGTCATTTTGGGATTTTCCCTAGCTAGCCCAATCCATGAAATTTATGGGTTTAAAGGAGATTAATTCTAAAATCCTTTGAAAACTCTTTCGAGTGAGATAAAGAGTGCCTTAATTAACTTAATCCTACTTTCGTGGAGTTAAAATTAACCAAGACCCATTAGGTTCTTTAATCAATCTATTAAAACCCTCTTAACCCTTAGTCTATTTCTAGATCTAAGTTAATTAAGTCCAATTTCTTGATTAACTATCACTTGGTTTTCTCCTTTCGATGCTTCAACCAAGGATTAAGAACATAACTTAATGGGGCCCTTCATTAAGCATGTGAATAAGCACACAAGAAATGGATTAAACCTCATAAATTTTATTAAATCGGGACTAACCCAGTTCAAATCCACAAAAATAACTAAATATTACATCCCTTACTCCAGAATCAAATGAAAACTACTCACAATCCATGTTTAACACAAGAAATTCTAAGTTAATATGGAAATAAATCTTTAATCTAAGCTAAGAACTAAGAAACCCAATACAAGAAAGGTAGGAAATATGCAAGAAAGGAAAGAAAACTCCAAATCTGGCTGGAAATGGTGGGAGTAACGTTTTTTACTTTTCAGCTGCTGCTCCTCTTTTTTTGTTTTTCCTCCCCCCTTCTAAAATGGGATAAGGGCCTATTTATATCTTTTTCTCTGACAAGGAGCCCTAAAATGGTGTGTTTGAGGTGTGATTTTCTAAGAGAATCTTCTGCCAGCTCATTATGAAGTCTTTTATGGGATTGCATAAGTGGACTGTATAAGTTATGCAGTCCCTTATGCAGTTTTTGGCTGGTTTCTGGCTCTCTGTGTGAAACTGCATGAGAAGGGTGCAAGACTGCATAAGTTATGCAGTTTTTCGTGAGGTCGCATAAGCAAGGCACGAATCTGCATAAGTTATGCGGCAACTTATGCAGATTTCGGCAGGTTTGGGATATTGTTTCTTCTCCTTATGCAGAACTGCACAACTTATGCGGCAAGTTATGCGCAAATTTGGCCAATGCATACTTCAACTTTGAAACTTGTTTTTGACATCTTTGGCTGAAGAAATCACTCCTCAATGGCAAAATTTCTTTTTAGTCCCTCAAAAACACCATTTTTCCTACAAAACAAAGTAAAATTACAAATTAATCCAAAATTGGCAATTATGAAAAACTATCTAAATAACTAATGAAATTAGCTAAAAGTGACTAATAATCAAATAAAATGGCTATGAAATTAAACCTAAATGACTATGCAAAATGTATGTATCAAATACCCCCAAACTCAAGCTTTTGCTTGTCCTCAAGCAAACTTTAAAATATAATGCAATTTTTAGGGGTGCCTTGTCCAAAGAGCTATGAAAATCGCCTATTAAAGTAACTTAACACACCTTTAGCCATACGAACAATCCATATACCCATCCTCCAAAATGCAAAGAATCTAATGCTTATCCAAGCTTTCACCGCTTAGCCATCAAGTCAATTATCATTCAAAATTCCCAAACCAACCAATCAAAAGAGAGAGTCATGCTCAAAAGGAATTCTAGAACAATCAATAGTCAAAGTGTCTCTATATAGAATGATGGAATTAAATGAATGAATGGATAATTTTCCAATCCCATAGGCAAATTTCCTACTCCTATCTCCACTAATGTAGCAAGTACTATCAAGAGATCAAAGGTCTTTTTAGGGGTGTAATGGGGCCATGGGGTTCAAAATGAGGCTAAGAAGAAAAAAGGGTAAAAAGGATTCAAAGCATGAGAATATTGTCAATCTTGAAAACATAAGGTATACTTCTTATTTTATTATTATTATTATTTTTTTATATATATATATGGAGGAGAGAAATACACAATGAGAATTGTCAAGTGCTAGCATATTTTACAAAACACATAAAATGGAGGGACACTTTGATACTTTAAACTTGTATCTTGCATTTTCTTTTGATGATTGTCCCTAAAAATGCCACCCCCAAACTCATTTCCTTTAATTACTTTGGGTGGATTTCTTTCAATTTGAATGACAATAGTAAAAATCACATATACTAGCACTTTTACAAGATGACAAGCATTTCTTCTCTCTTTCATTAATATATATATTTTTTCTTCTTCTTTTTTTTTTTTTAATATCAGAGTATAAAGTGTACCTAATATTCAATTATCCTCATGAAAAGGGTTGGAGTGTTTGGTTCATTGGCTAGGTAGCAATAAGGGTTTCAAGAAAAATTAGGAATAAAAAGGCTCAAAGGGGTTTGCAAGGGTTAATTTTAATTAGGAAAAAGGCCAAAGGTTTAAAATGAGAAGGTTTAAATCAAAGAATGCCTAATTATTTCTCTTTTCAAGTATAAGCTGGTATTTTGCCTTGAAAGGTTTAGAAATTTTGTTCTAGGATTGGTGAGTCATTATTTGACTACCTTATATCCAATAACTCCCTCTAAACACTCCAATCTCTAAAGGACTAGTTGGGTGGCTTTTTGGCTAAGAAGATATAGGCAAACGACAAACACTTCAAAACTTTGCACCTCTTAGGAAACTTTCAATCCACAAACCCAACTAATGGTAAGTTAAATCACTCTCATAAGCAACTTCCTATAACTCAAAGGACTTGGCAAAAATTTTTTTTTATAAATGCATGATTCCTAATTAAAAAAAATTGAGCAATGCATTAACTAAATAAAACAAATCTATTTGTAATATCTATATGGTATGATTCCTAGATAATGTGTAATGTATGTATATATGTACAATATAATGTATGCAATCTAATTACAATGTATGTGTATGCTAATGAAATGGAATGAAATGTTTTTTTTTTTTTGTACTATTTCCTATATTAAAATGTGAAAACTTTTTGCAAAAATCAAAATTAAAACATTAATGCATACCCCCAAACTCAAAATTGGACATTGTCCTCAATGTCTAAGGTAGTGCATAGTGAAATTCAAGTTAAAAATGAATAACCAGGTATTAGTGAAATGAAAAGCAAATGTGAAAGGTTACCTGGCATAGGACAATGATTTAGCAGCTAAATTGTGAATTCAAGAGATGATGATGATGCATAAGAAAGCTGCACAAGTTATGCAGAATAAATGCTGTACAGAACAGGTGCATAAGGAGAGTGCATAAGCTGTGCAATATGGCATGAGTTGCATAAGGGACTGCATAGGCTATGCAGAACATTTGCAGAAGGAGTTTCACAGCCTGTGCAGTATATTAAAAAGCTGCAGCATAATGATATATCAAGGAAAAATGTGCAAACACCAGCAGAGGTATATAAATATATACAGTGTATAAGTAGGCTGCACAAGTTATGCAGCATACAAAACCTTGAAATGAGTTGCATAAATAACTGCACAAGTTGTGCAGTGGACTAAAAACTGTAGCAAAATTATATAATAGAAAAAAAAATGAAAAGAATTGTGGGTCAAGAAGGAATGTACACTAGTATGCAAAATTGGAGCCCACAATCGTAAAGCAACAGTGAAAAGCCAAAGCTACCATCCATTCAATTTGTTCAGCAAACTAAATCAAAGCAAGTTAAATTTGTTCTAGCAACAATAAAAATGTAAACACTGTACATAAAGGGAAACTACTAGAAGCTAAACAAGAATAGATCAAGAATCAATCTATTTTTATGGCTTTGCCCTTGTCTAAAGGGTCTGCTATTGAACTAGATGGGGGTGCTGCTGTTGAGGTGGTGGCTAGGATGGAGGTGATGGTGCACAAGTTATGCAGATCCTTATGCAAGTTTCGGCAAAAATGAAATAACAGGAAGTTAAGTGATGCGAAACTGCATAAGTTATGCACTAAGTTGTGCAGGTTTCGGCAGAAAATGGGAGTGTGAAAAACTGGTCGTGCAAAAGTGCATGACTTATGCACTCCCTTATGCAAGTTTCGGCAGAAAATAAGGGTCTGAAAAATTGGTTATGCAAAGTGCATAACTTATGCACTCCCTTATGCAGGTTTCGGCAGAAAATGGAATCCCAGAAAATCAGGTTATGCAAAAGTACATAAGCTGTGCACTCCCTTATACAGATTTCGGCAGAAAATGGGAGTGTGAAAAATTGGTTATGCAAAAGTGCATAACTTATGCACTTGGTTATGCAGATTTCGGCAGATTTGAAAATGCAGGATTTGAAGTCATGTGAGAGTGCATAAGTTATGCACACACTTATGTAAGTTTCGGCAGAAATGAAATTTGGCAAAAATGTGGCTGTGCAGAATTGCATAAGCTGTGCACATTCTTATGCAGATTGCAGCAGAGATGAAAAATGGCAAAAATTGTGGTTATGCAGGATTGCATAAGTTATGCAATGGCTTATGCAGGTTTTAGCAGAGATGAAAAATGGCAAAATTTGTGGTCTAAAAGCTGCATAAGCTATGCAGTTACTTATGCACAATTCAACAAGATTAAGATTACAATTGAAAATGATTTGCAAGTTTGAAAAATACACTAGAATGAAGAAATATAATTCTATGAAGCATAAATCATGAGAAATTATCACCAAAAACACATCAATATATACAAAATCCATCACAATTGCATCATACAAGCTTGTAGAAGTGAGTTCTGCATAAGAGGCATTTGTGAATTATGCCATTTCAACTCAAACTCCGCAAATTAACATTTAGCACATTAAAGCTCAATGAAAATCTGCACAAAGTTGCATTTATCCACAAAAGAAAATGGACTCTCCAAGTTATGCCAAGAAAATGCAGCATGTGCACATTGAATCACACAACCCAAATAAGCTCAAAACTACTAAAATGATCCACTTACCATCATATTAACATGATAAGCACAAATACTTAAAAGTTACACACCCAACCTCAACAAAGAAACAAATGCCATGTGCTACAGACCCCTCTTTCCTGAAAGTTTCATTTCTCTGCATAAGCCAAGAAGGTGTCCTGCACAGGTTATGAAATGAAAATAAACCAATCTTGGGAGAGTTAAAGGATAAAATATCAGATTAAGAGTTACTCCTCAGCAGTTCAACAACCTTCATCCATTGAAATACATCTGCAAAGGACAAGATTCAACAATGTCAAAAATTGAATTTGGGGAGATTTAAGATAAAAACAAAAGTAATGCAAATAAAAGTAAATCAACAAAAGCAAAATAAAAGAACTTGGGGTGCCTCCCAAGAGCGCTATTTTATAGTCCTTAGCTAGACTCTTGTCATGTTTCATGATGGCTGGAATTGGAATTTATTACCTCTGTTTCCAATAGGTGCTTCAATGAATCTATACTTTATTTTCTTTCCATCACATGAGAAGATCCTTGTTGCTTTGTCTAAAAGTCCAACCATTTCTTTCTTGACAACCTTTGGTGCATCTTTTTCTTTGAGAGATGGTTGCTTTACTTCACTTTTCTCCACTTGCTCAACTTGAAAGATTGGTGCCATAGGACAAAGTGGATTACTATTCAAATGTTGTGCAAATGCAGCCTCTTTTGGATTTTCATCATTGATACTCCCTTCATGGATAAAACAACTTTCAAGAAAAGCTTTCGGATAGCTCTTTCTAAAGTGCTCTTTTACTAACTCATCAACTATATCAATTCTCAAACAAGAGTCTACATCTTCATGTTGCTTATTCTTGTCATTGCTAATATTGAAGACTAACTTATCCTCTCCGACTCTAAGAGTAAGCTTTTCACCTTTCACGTCAATCAAAGCACCAGCTATAGCCAGGAAAGGCCTCCCCAAAATGATTGGCATATGAGAATCCTCTTCCATGTCCAAAATGACAAAGTCAACTAGGATGTAAAATTTTCCAACCTTCAGTGGTATATTTTCCAAGATCCCTTCTGGATACTTAATTGATCTGTCTGCCAACTGAAGATCTCCCATGTTAAGCTTCTCATTGATGCATACATTTTGCATAATCATTTAGGTTTAATTTCATAGCCATTTTATTTGATTATTAGTTACTTTTAGCTAATTTCATTAGTTATTTAGTTAGTTTTTCATAATTGTCAGTTTTGGATTAATTCGTAATTTTTACTTTGTTTTGTAGGAAAAATGGTGTTTTTGAAGGACTAAAAAGAAATTTTGCCATTGAGGAGTGACTTCTATAGCCAAAGATGTCAAAAATAAGTTTTCAAGTTGAAATATGCATTGACAAAATTGCGCATAACTTGCCGCATTGCTATGCAGATCCGCATGAGGAGAAGAAACACTGTTCCAACACCTGCCGAATTGTGCATAAGGAGAGTGCATAGCTTATGCAGATTCACGCCTCCCTTATGCACTCTCACGGAATTGTGCATAACCTATGCGCTAAGTCATGCAGTTTCGCATAAGTGAACCAGAAACCAGCCGAAAACTGCATAAGGGACTGCATGACTTATGCAGTCCACTTATGCAGTCCCACAAAGAGTTCATTAATGAGCTGGCAGAAGATTCCCTTAGAAAATCCCTCCTCAAACACACCATTTTAGGCTCCATGTCAGAAAATGCTATAAATAGCCCCATTTCCCATTTTAGAAAGGGGGGAAGCAAGGAGAGGAAGAAAAAGAATAGGGGAGGCAGCAGCTGAAGAGTCACTTTCACCTTCCATACCATTTTCAACCAAGATTTGGAGATTTCTTTCCTTTCTTACATTTTTCCTACCTTTCTAGTGTCTAGTTTCTTGTTTCTTAGCTTAGATTAAAGCTTTATTTCCTTATAAACTCAAAATATCTTGTAAATATTATGGATAGTGAGTAGTTTACCTTTGATTCTGGAGTAAGGGATGTAATATTTGAGATATTTTGTAGATTTTGATTGGGTAATCCATATTTTGTGGTCTTAATGAGTTTTATTCATTTCTTGTGTGCTTAATGACATGCTTAGTGTAGGATCCCATTAAGTGATGTTCTTAATCCATGGTTGAGGCACCGAAAGGAGAAGGCCTTGTGATAGATAATCAAGAAATTGGACTTAATTAACTTAGACCTAGAAATAGGCTAAGGATTAAGGGGATTCACAGATTAATTAAAGAACCTAATGGGTCTTAATTAACTCTAACTCCACGAAAGTAGGATTAGATTAATTAATGCACTCTTTGTCTCACTCGAAAGGGTATTCAAAGGATTTAAGAATTAATCTCCTTAAAACCCGTAAGTTTCATAAGATTGGATAACCAATTTAAAATCCCAAAATAGCTTGAATATGAAATCCCGAACTCCGGAATCGCCTTTTTATCTTTGATTAATTTTCAATTAATTGCTTGCCATTTTGAATATTGCCATATTTGAACTTGCTTATTTCAATTTGATGCAATTTTAGTTAAATCATTACATAGTTGAATAGATTATTAATTTTGCACATATAAATTTCATACTCCAATAACCATTCAATCCATTGTTTTAATTTCAAAATTAGTTCAATTTAGTCAACTTTTTATATCAAAAATTCAATCATTAACACAACTCCTCGTGGGAACGATATCTTTTCTATATTACTTGTACGACCCGTGCACTTGTGGTTGGGCCACATCAAGTTTTTGGCGCCGTTGCCGGGGAGTTGTTTGTTTAAGATTGAATTCTTGATTATTTTGGTTGTTTATAGTTTTATATTTGTTACCTTTTCATTTTGTGTTTGTTTGTTCTTTTTCAGGTACTTTTAACCTTTTATGAGAAGAGCTAGAAGCACAAGTGACACATCCTTACTGTTTAATCCTGAAATTGAGAAATTTTGTAAAGCCAACAAGAAAGAAACCAGAAGAAGGAAAGAAGCTTTGAGAGAAATTGAATTAGAAGCAGACATGGCTGATGAAAGAATTAGAATTGGTGTTGGTAATGCTGGAAATGATCGAAACAATGAAAATGCAGCCCAAGGTGAAGAGGTTGTAAATGCTAATGTGCCTAGGGGAAGTATGATGGATCATGCTTTTCCTCGTTTTGATGACTTGAGAGAAAGCATAGCAAGACCAAGAATTGATGCAAATAGTTACAAGATGGATTTTGGAGTTCTTCAAATGATTCAAAATTCTCAATTTGGGGGACATCCTTTTGAAAATCCACACACACATCTGAAGAAGTTTGCTATGATTTGTGATATGCAAAAACAACCTGGAGTATCTGATGATGCAGCAAGATTGAAGCTATTCCCATTCTCTTTGAAAGATAGAGCATTAGATTGGCTTGATTCTTTACCTCATAACTCCATTACAAATTGGGAGCAACTCACTGATGCATTTCTTGCACAATATTTACACCTGGAAAAACTCAAGAGTTGAGGAATCAAATGACAGCTTTTAGACCAAGAGAGGATGAAACTCTATATGAGTCATGGATGAGATGGAAGGAATTAGAGAGACAATGCCCACATCATGCCATTCCGAAATGGATGATAAATCAGAATTTTTACACCAATGTCACTCCTGCAATTAGAGGGATTATTGATGCTCAAACAGGAGGAGAATTTATTATGAAGCATGAAGATGAAGCTTATGAGCTATTGGAGAAAATTGCAAAAAATACTCATCTTTGGAGTAGTCCAAGAGGACCAGCTCCAACTCAAAAGAGGCAAGCTGCTGGAATGTATGATCTTGATCCGTTCAACATGATTAATGCAAAGTTTGATGCACTTACAAATGTCTTAGCTAAGAAGATGGAAGATTTGAGTATGTTGGTTAGTTCATCATCATCAGCTAGAAGTTCACAACAAGTTGCTTATGCAGAGGGAACCACCAGCTGTGGAGTAGACTATGGAGAGCAAGCTGCATATGTTGGTAATTATGGAAACAAACAAATGGGGAATCCTTACTCTCAAACTTATAATCCAACTTGGAGGAATCATCCCAACTTTTCATTGGGAAATCAACAAAGTCAAGTTCCAAATTAGAATTTTCAGCCACAACAGCAACAAGGAATTCCATATCAGCAAAATAGGCAACCATTGCCTAATTTTCAGTAGAAAAATATGAATCCTCCACCAAAACAGCAAGAACAAAGTTCCACCACAGAAGCTTTATTGCAACAGATTCTTGCTAACCAAACTAAGCATGATGAGGAGATGAGAGAGATGAAAACAAGGCTAGAACAGATGCAAACACATAACAGAATGCTGGAAAATCAGATTGCACAACAAGCGTCTTCCTCAGGTACCAAGTCTTTTGGAAAACTTCCAAGTCAACCAGAAAACCCAAGAGAGCAATGTCAAGCTATTACTTTAAGAAGTGGGAAAGTTGTAAGTAATGAGAAGAGTGAAAATAGTGAGAAGAGAGAAAATGAGAAAGAAACTGATAAGAGTGAAAAACAAGAGAGTGCAGAAAAATTTAAAGAGAAAATTGAAGAGAAGGAAGAGAAGTATATACCCCCAGAGCCTTACAAGCCACAACTTCCCTTTCCACAAAGATTTCAAAAAGCCAAGCTTGATAGGCAATTTGGGAAGTTCTTAGAGGTTTTGAAGAAGCTTTATATAAATGTGCCGTTTGTTGATGCTCTTTCACAAATGCCCTCTTATGCAAAATTCTTGAAAGAAATTCTCTCAAACAAGAGGAAACTTGAAGATCATGAAACTGCAGCTTTGACAGAAGAATGTAGTGCTATCCTCCAAAGGAAACTTCCTCCAAAGCTCAAGGACCCAGGGAGTTTTTCAATTCCATGCCACATTGGGGAATCATGTTCTACAAAAGCTTTATGTGATTTAGGGGCTAGTGTTAGCCTCATGCCCCTCTCCATTTATGAGAAGCTCAATATGGGAGATCTTAAACCAACCCACATTTCTCTTCAGTTAGCTGACAGATCAATTAAGTATCCTGAAGGGATTTTGGAGAATGTGCCTCTGAAGGTTGGGAAGTTCTATATACCTGTTGACTTTGTCATCTTGGACATGGAAGAGGATTCTAATATTCCAATTATCTTGGGAAGACCCTTTCTAGCTACAGCAGGAGCATTGATTGATGTTAAGGGAGAAAAATTGACTCTTAGAGTTGGTGAAGAGCAATTGGTTTTCAATATTAATAACTCTATGAAGAAGCATCATTCTGAAGCTGATACTTGTTTGAGAATTGATATCATTGATGAGCTGGTTGAAGAACACTTCAGAAAGAAATATCCAGAAGATCCACTTGAAAATTGTTTGGTTCATGGAGGAGGCATAGACTATGACAACCCTCATGTGGCTGCATATGCTCAACATTTAGAGGGAAGTCCACCATTCATTTCTGCTCCAGTTTTTTAACTCACACAAAAGGAAAAAGCAGAATCTAAGCAACCATCATTCAAGGAAGAAGATGCACCTAAGGTAGAACTTAAGCAACTTCCTTCTCAGCTCAGGTATAAATTTCTTGGCACCAATAACACTTATCCAGTAATTGTAAATTCAAATTTAAGTACCTTAGAGGCTGATAAGTTGTTAAGAGTGTTGAGACAATTTAGGAAAGTCTTAGGATATACCATAGATGACATTAAGGGAATAAGCCCACACTTTTGCATGCATAGAATCAGTTTGGAAGAAAATTGTAAACCATCTATTAAACATCAGAGGAGGTTGAACCCAAATATGAAAGAAGTTGTTAAAAAGGAAATTTTGAAGTTGCTTGATGCAGGGATCATATATCCTATCTCAGACAGTACATGGGTGAGCCCAGTACATGTTGTCCCAAAAAAGGGTGGAATGACAGTGGTCAAAAATGAAAATAATGAATTAATTCCCACCAGAACAGTGACTAATTGGTGAACGTGCATAGATTATAGAAAATTAAATATAGCCACTAGAAAAGATCATTTTCCACTTCCCTTCATTGATCAGATGTTAGAAAGACTGGCTAGGCATTCTTATTTTTGCTATTTAGATGGATATTCAGGTTTTTTTCAAATCCCTATCCATCCAAATGATCAAGAGAAAACTACTTTTACTTGTCCATATGGAACCTTTGCTTATAGGAGGATGCCATTTGGGTTGTGTAATGCACCAGCCACTTTTCAAAGGTGCATGATTGCAATCTTCTTAGATTTCATTGAAGACATAATGGAGGTTTTTATGGATGATTTTTCTGTTTATGGATCTTCATTTGACATATGATTGGCTAACCTTTCTAAAGTTTTGCAGCGATGTGCAGACACTGACCTTGTGTTAAACTGGGAAAAGTGTCATTTCATGGTCCAGGAAGGGATAGTGCTTGGACATTTGGTGTCTAACAGAGGAATAGAGGTTGATAAAGCCAAGGTTGAAGTGATAGAGAAGATGGCTTCTCCTACCAATGTCAAGGGAATTCGAAGTTTTCTAGGACATGCCGGGTTCTACAGACGCTTTATCAAGGATTTTTCTAAAATAGCTAAACCTTTGTCTAATTTGTTAAGTCATGACATACCATTTGTATTTGACCAAGAGTGTTTGGATGCCTTTTGCAGGTTGAAGCAAGCTCTTATCACTGCACCAATCATGCAACCACCTGATTGGAGCCTACCTGTTGAAATTATGTGTGATGCTAGCAACTATGCAATTGGGGCTGTTCTTGGTCAAAGAAAGGACAAAAAGGCTTATGCTATTTATTATGCTAGTAGAACACTGGATGAGGCTCAAACAAATTATGCAACAACTGAAAAGGAATTTTTAGCAATTGTCTTCGCATTGGAAAAGTTCAGACCTTATATTATTAACTCAAAGGTGGTTATATTTTCAGATCATGCAGCCATCAGGTATTTACTCCGTAAAAAGGAGGCCAAACCTAGGCTCATTAGGTGGATTCTAATGCTACAAGAGTTTGATTTGGAGATTAGAGATAAGAAGGGAGCTGAAAATGTAGTTACTGATAATCTTAGTAGGTTGAAATTGGATGATGAAGAAATGGATGAAGTCCCTATTGATGAGTTTTTCTTGGATGAACAACTTTTCTCTCTTGTTGCTAAATTACCTTGGTATGCAGACTTGGTGAATTATCTATCTTGTGGAGTTTTGCCTCTAGGTATGACATGGCAACAAAAGAAAAAGTTTTTGCATGAGGCAAAATTTTATAGATGGGATGATCCTTTACTCTTTAGGAGATGTTGTAATGGTTTAATAAGGAGATGTATTCCTGATGAAGAGACACAGAGTATTATGCATCATTGCCATGCTTCTGATTATGGAGGACATTTTGGAATCTCTAAAACAGCTAGTAAAATTTTGCAAGCTGGTTTCTTTTGGCCAAATCTTTTTAAGGATGTGAGGAAATTTGTGTTAGAATGTGATAAATGTCAAAGGAGTGGAAATTTGTCAAAAAGAGATCAAATGCCCTTAAATGATATTCTTGAAGTGGAATTATTTGATGTCTGGGGAATAGATTTTATGGGGCCATTCCCTCCTTCATATGGTAATAGATACATCTTAGTTGGGGTTGACTATGTGTCAAAGTGGGTGGAAGCTATTGCAACTCCAATTAATGATGCTAAGGTTGTAGTGAAATTCTTGAAGAAATTTGTCTTGAGTAGATTTGGAGCTCCTAGGGCTATAATTAGTGATGGTGGTTCACATTTTTGTAATAAGCAATTTGAGAGCTTAATGAGGAAGTATGGTGTAGTGCACAAGATAGCTACCCCATACCACCCTCAAACTTCAGGACAAGTTGAAATTTCTAACAGAGAGCTCAAACATATCTTGGAGAAAACAGTGAGCAATTCTCGGAAAGATTGGTCTGTCAAACTAGATGATGCTCTATGGGCATATAGGACTGCTTACAAAACCCCTATAAGAACTACTCCATTTAGGTTGGTGTATGGTAAGTCTTGTCATTTACCTGTGGAGCTAGAACATAGAGCATATTGGGCCATTCAGACCTTGAATTTTGATCTCAAGCAAGCTGGTGAAAAAAGGCTATTACAACTTAATGAGCTTGAAGAATTGAGGATGGATGCTTATGAAAGTGCCCGTATCTACAAAGAAAGAACTAAAGTTTGGCATGATAAGCATCTTAGGAAAAAGGAATTCAAAGAGGGTGATTCAGTTTTGTTGTTCAACTCAAGATTGAAATTGTTCCCTGGAAAACTTAAATCAAGGTGGACTGGTCCATATAGAGTTTCTAAGGTTTTCCCTTATGGAGCAATTGAAATTTGGAGTGAAAAATCTGGGAATTTTAAGGTCAATGGGCATAGATTGAAACATTACATAACTGGAGACCCAATAAAGGGAGCAAGCTATTATAAGCTCTCCAATCCCTCACCTCTTTTGAGTGAAATTCATGAAAAGTCCAGCTAAGGACTATAAATTAGCCCTCTTCGGAGGCATCCCAAGTCCTTTTATTTTGTTTTTGCTGATTTACTTTTATTTTCATTGCTTTTGTTTTTATCTTAAATCTCCCCGAATTCAATTTTTGACATTGTTGAATCTTGTCCCTTGTAGATGTATTTTAATGGAGGAAGGTTGGTGAAATGCTGGGGAGTGATTCTTTACCTGAAAATTTTATCCTTCAAACTCTCCCAAAATTGATTGATTTTTGCTGCATAACCTGTGCAGGTCTGCTACCTGGTTTATGCAGAGAGGAAAAATGAAATTTGCAGCAAGGAAAGGTCTGCAGCAGATTACTTATGTTCTTGGTGAGGTTGGGTGTGTAACTTTTAAGTATTTGTGCTTATAATGTTAATATGGTGGTAAGTGAGTCATTTTTGTAGTTTTGAACTTATTTGGGTTGTGGGATTCAAGGTAGATATGCTGCATTTCCTTGGTATAACTTAGGGAGTCACTTCATCATTTGTGGATAGATGCAACTTTATGCAGATTTTATTGAGTTTTATGTGCTAAAGGTTGATTTGCAGAATTTGAGTTGAAATCGCATGGTTCACAAAGGCCTTTTATGCAGGATTTACTTCTACAAGCTTGTGTGATGCAATTTTGATGGACTTTGTATATACTGATGTGTTTTTGATGACAATTTCTCATGATTTATGCTTCATAGAATTATATTTCTTCATTCTATGGTATTTTTCACACTTGCAAATCATTTTCCATTGTAATCTCAATCTTGTTGAATTGTGCATAAGCAACTGCATAGCTTATGCAATCCTGCATAACCACAATTCTTGTCATTTTCATACCTGTTGCAAACTGCATAAGGAGGTGCATAGCTTATGCAACTCTGCATAGCCACATTTTTGTCAAATTTCAAACCTACCGAGACTTGGATAAGTGTGTGCATGACTTATGCACTTTTGCATAACTTCAAATCCTGCATTTTCTCTCTCTGTCGAGATCTGCATAAGGGGAGTGCATGACTTATGCACTTCCGCATGACCGAACTCTCCAAAAATCAAAACCTGCCGAGAGGCGCATAAGCAGAGTGCATGACTTATGCACTTCCGCATAACCGAAAACTCTGAAACCCAAAACTTGCCGAGAGGTGCATAAGCAGAGTGCATGACTTATGCACTTCTGCATAACCACAAACTCTGATTTTCAAAACTTGCCGAGACCTGCATAAGGAGGGTGCATGACTTATGCACTTCCGCATGACCACCAACCCAAAATTTCAAAACCTGCCGAGAGGTGCATAAGCAGAGCGCATAGCTTATGCACAACTGCACGACCACATTTTCCAAAAACCAAAATCTGCCAAGAGGTGCATAAGGAGAGTGCATGACTTATGCACTTCCGCATGACCTACTTCTCTGAAATCCAAAACAAGCTGAAATGTGCATAAGTTAGCGCATAAGCTATGCACTCTTGCATAATCAGATTTTCACATTTTTTATCACCCACCGAACCATGCATAAGAGAGTGCATAAGTTATGCACACTCACCTTTCACTTATGCAGTTTTTACACAAACCCTGTTCAAATCAAATTTCTTTTCGGCAACCATTTTTCCCACCTCCACTTCCCGACTCTTCTGTTCACGACTGTCCTTCCACTTCCATTTCTCCCAGCATTTTCCCTCTTATTCTTCTCCACTCATCTTTCCACCGCATTAACCCTAGCTATCATCTACATCTTTCATCTTCTCCCTCACCTCCTCCATCCTCACCATCGGGAACCATGGAGTCGCCCCCTCATTCTCCTCAAACTTCCCCTCTCCAGGTTTCGCCATTGTCAATGCGGCCTCCCAACCCTGATTCCCCTCCACAAGAGACACCTCCACCACCTCCCACAACCACCTACAAGAGAAAAATTAGGTCGAAATCTACACGACCCATTGCTTCTGCACCTCCTCTCTCAAAGCGTAAAGAACCACCCACCACCCCAATGTCAGAACCTCCACCCAAAAATCCGAAAACTTCAACCTCCACACAAGCCAAATCACCCTCTTCTAGCAAAAAGCAAACATCAGTAGCATCCCAGGTATCAAAATTACCCTGGCCCCTTCAGGACACAACTCACAAGGCAACCTTTAAAAGACTTAAGGAAAGGAGGGTGCAACCCACTAGGTATATTTCTGCTGACTCCCTCCAATCACTTGGTTTATTTGACAATGTAGTTGCCTATCTTGATGGTATGGGTTGGATGGAATTTGTGCACAAGCAAGAAATTGTTTATCCAGCTTTAGTTTTGGAATTTATCTCCTCATTCTCTGCCACCCTGAAATTACATGATGTAGATTTTAAGCCAACTATGAAATTTAGATGTTTGGGGCAAAATAGAGAGTTATCATTGGATCAATTTCATAGCATTCTTGGTTTTGCAATTGATGGGCTATTTAGAGTGCCATATACAGGGGTAGAGGTAGCAAACAAAGGTATTTGGAATGCTGCTCAATTTTGGAGAATTATTACAAACCAACCTCAGACTTTTTCTGCTGGCAGATCAAAAACCTCTCAAATACTAGACCCTGCACTTAGGTTTATTCATAGGCTGATTGCTAGCACTATCTTGGGCAGAGGGACTAGTTCTGGTGCTGTTGGGAAATCTGAATTATTCATGTTATGGTGTGCTTTTCACAAGGTCAAGGTTTCTCCTGGTTATTTCTTTTGTGAGCATGTGTTGCATATTGCCACCAAATCCATAGGTGACATTGTCTTGGGTGGGCTCATAACTGTCATAGCCAAGCATTTTGGTTTTAATCCTGAAGAGCATCTAATACCAGCACTTGTAGACACCTTATATTTTGATGCTACACACCTATCCAAAACAAGATTCAGCCTGCCACCTTCTGACACTCCACAACCAGCAACAGAAACTGAACCCACTCCACAACCAGAGAGACCATCTGTCCCACTAGTCCAACAAAGATTCTCGAACTCGCCCACCCTCTCACCGCACAGACACCCCAAAGCAGCACAACCTACACCTCCTGCAGCTGAACCTTCTTCATCCACAGCCCCACTTGCCTTCAACACTAAAGCTTTATTCACCTATCTTGAAAGGCTTAGTAATGATATATACTTTGTGGATAGGAAACTTGACACTGGTCTTGATACCCTCAAGGATCGTCATGATCAACTATTTGACCTTGTCATGGAAACCAGGGACAAGCAGAAAGAATTGAAGGAGATGATGAAGCAACTCATGATTTTTCTGGGAATGCCACCTCCACCTCCATCACCTCCTCTAGCACCATCATTTCGACAGCAGCCAGATGCAACCAGCCCCTTAGCAACATCTATGGACAAGGGCAAAACAATAGAACTAGATTAGTTTTTGTTTTACTTTTGTTCAAACTTGTAGGACTTTTTTTTTGTAAATATGTTCAAACAATTGTAGTTTGTTTTGAATTCTGTTTGTTTGTTTTGAATTAGTTTGTTTTGAATTCTGTTTTTCTTAAAGTTCTATTGGATGGCCATTACATTAGTTTTTCATTGATTTTCATTGCCTTTATTGCCCTTTTTGTGCATAATTGTCCATACGTTGTGTATTTTTGCATGCTTCTACTGGTGGTTGCACATTTTTCCTTGCTAATCATCATGCAGCAGCTTTTGTATACACTGCACAGGCTGTGAATTCCCTTATGCAAATATTTTGCATAGCCTGTGCAGCCCTTTATGCAACTTATGCAGAACTGCACAGGCTGTAATCCCCTTATGCAAATGTCCTGCATAGCCTGTGCAGCCCTTTATGCCACTCATGCAGAACCGCACGGCTTATGCACCCTACTTATGCACATGTTCTGGACAGCACTTTACTCTGCATAACCTGTGCAGCTTCTTATGCATCCCTTTATATCTTGAATTCTTATTTGCTCTATACCAGGTAACTCTTTCTTTTTGCTCTTAATTTTCACTAATCCTGGTTCTTCCCTTTGAGTTTTTATACTACACTACTTGAGACATTGAGGACAATGTCTAATTTTGAGTTTGGGGGTGCACATTTTGATTTGATTTTTGCTTCATTTTTCACATTTCGAGTATAAGAGCACCTCATCCCATTCCATTTACATATATTGTAAATATTTTACATATACATCCTTACATACATATACATAACACATTTACACACACATTATACATCATTTACATGCACATTATACATCACTTAGAAATCGTACACATTGCATACAAATAGATTTCCTCCATTTAGTTAATGCATTGTTCATTTTTAGGAATCATGCATCATGCATTAAAATCTTTTGCCAAATCCCTTGAGTATTGAAAATGTGCCTATGAGAGTGATTTGACTTACCTTTAGTTGGGTTTGTGGATTGAAAGTTTCCTAAGAGGTGCAAGGTTTTGAAGTGTCTATCCCTTGCCTATATCTTCTTAGCCAAAAAGCCACCCAACTAGTCTTTTAGAGATTGGAGTGTTTAGAGGGAGTTATTGGATATAAGGTAGTCAAATGATGTCTCACCAATCCTAGAACAAATTTTCTAAACCTTTCAAGGTGAAATACCAGCTTGTACTTGATGAGAGAGATGATTAGGCATTCTTTAATTTAAACCTTCTCATTTCAAACCTTTGACCCTTTTCCTAATTAAAATTGACCCTTGCAAACCCCTTTGAGCCTTTTTATCCCTAACTTTTCTTGAAATCCTTATTGCTACCTAGCCAATGAACCAAACACTCCAACCCTTTTCATGAGGATAATTGAATATTAGGTACACTTTATAAAAAATTAAAATAAAAAAAAAAGAGAAAAAGAAAAAAATACAATAAAAGGGAGAAGAAATGCTTGTCATCTTGTAAAAGTGTTAGTATATGTACTTTTCACTATTGTCATTCAAGATGAAAGAAATCCACACAAAGTATTAAAAGAAATGAGTTTGGGGGTGGCAATTTTAGGGACAATCATCAAAAAGAAAATGCAAGATACAAGTTAAAGTATCAAAATGTCCCTCCATTTTTATGTGTTTTGTAAAATATGCTAGCACTTGACAATTCTCATTGTGTATTTCTCTCCCCCATATAAATAAATATTCAAAAAAAAAAAAAGAGAAAAAGAAAAAAATATAATAAAATAAGAAGTGTACCTTATGTTGTCAAGATTGGAAATATTCTCATGCTTTGAATCCTTTTTACCCATTTTTCTTAGCCTCATCTTGAACCCCATGGCCCCATTACATCCCTAAAAAGACCTTTGATCTCTTGATAGTATTTGCTACATTAGTGGAGATAGGAGTAGGGAATTTGCCTATGGGATTGGAAAATTATCCACTCATTCATTTAATTCCATAACTCTATATAGAGACACTTTGACTATTGATTGTCCTAGAATTTCTTTTGAGCATGACTCTCTCTTTTGATTGGTTGGTTTGGGAATTTTGAATGATAATTGACTTGATGGCTAAGCGGTGAAAGCTTGGATAAGCACTAGATTCTTTGCATTTTGAAGGATGGGTATATGGATTGTTGGTATGGCTAAAGGGGTGTTAAGTTACTTTAATAGGTGATTTTCATAGCTCTTTGGATAAGGCACCCCCTAAAAATTTTGCATCACATTTTAAAGTTTGCTTGAGGACAAGCAAAAGCTTGAGTTTGGGGGTATTTGATGCATACATTTTGCATAATCATTTAGGTTTAATTTCATAGCCATTTTATTTGATTATTAGTTACTTTTAGCTAATTTCATTAGTTATTTAGTTAGTTTTTCATAATTGTCAGTTTTGGATTAATTCGTAATTTTTACTTTGTTTTGTAGGAAAAATGGTGTTTTTGAAGAACTAAAAAGAAATTTTGCCATTGAGGAGTGACTTCTACAGCCAAAGATGTCAAAAATAAGTTTTCAAGTTGAAATATGCATTGACAAAATTGCGCATAACTTGCCGCATAAGCTATGCAGATCCGCATGAGGAGAAGAAACACTGTTCCAACACCTGCCGAATTGTGCATAAGGAGAGTGCATAGCTTATGCAGATTCACGCCTCCCTTATGCACTCTCACGGAATTGTGCATAACCTATGCGCCAAGTCATGCAGTTTCGCATAAGTGAACCAGAAACCAGCCGAAAACTGCATAAGGGACTGCATGACTTATGCAGTCCCACAAAGAGTTCATTAATGAGCTGGCAGAAGATTCCTTTAGAAAATCCCTCCTCAAACACACCATTTTAGGGCTCCATGTCAGAAAATGCTATAAATAGCCCCATTTCCCATTTTAGAAAGGGGGGAAGCAAGGAGAGGAAGAAAAAGAATAGGGGAGGCAGCAGCTGAAGAGTCACTTTCACCTTCCACACTATTTTCAACCAAGATTTGGAGATTTCTTTCCTTTCTTACATTTTTCCTACCTTTCTAGTGCCTAGTTTCTTGTTTCTTAGCTTAGATTAAAGCTTTATTTCCTTATAAACTCAGAATATCTTGTAAATATTATGGATAGTGAGTAGTTTACCTTTGATTCTGGAGTAAGGGATGTAATATTTGAGATATTTTGTGGATTTTGATTGGGTAATCCATATTTTGTGGTCTTAATGAGTTTTATTCATTTCTTGTGTGCTTAATGACATGCTTAGTGTAGGATCCCATTAAGTGATGTTCTTAATCCATGGTTGAGGCACCGAAAGGAGAAGGCCTTGTGATAGATAATCAAGAAATTGGACTTAATTAACTTAGACCTATAAATAGGCTAAGGATTAAGAGGATTCACAGATTAATTAAAGAACCTAATGGGTCTTAATTAACTCTAACTCCACGAAAGTAGGATTAGATTAATTAAGGCACTCTTTGTCTCACTCGAAAGGGTATTCAAAGGATTTAAGAATTAATCTCCTTAAAACCCGTAAGTTTCATAAGATTGGATAACCAATTTAAAATCCCAAAATAGCTTGAATATGAAATCCCGAACTCCGGAATCGCCTTTTTATCTTTGATTAATTTTCAATTAATTGCTTGCCATTTTGAATATTGCCATATTTGAACTTGCTTATTTCAATTTTATGCAATTTTAGTTAAATCATTACATAGTTGAATAGATTATTAATTTTGCACATATAAATTTCATACTCCAATATCCATTCAATCCATTGTTTTAATTTCAAAATTAGTTCAATTTAGTCAACTTTTTATATCAAAAATTCAATCATTAACACAACTCCTCGTGGGAACGATATCTTTTCTATATTACTTGTACGACCCGTGCACTTGCGGTTGGGCCACATCACTCATAGATGGAGAGGGGCATAAGGCTTACACGAGCCCCTAAATCACATAAAGCTTTTATAGAACATGATTCCCCAATGTGGCATAGAATTGAAAAACTCCCTGGATCCTTGAGCTTTGGAGGAAGTTTTCTTTGGAGGATAGCACTGTATTCCTCAGTTAAGGCTACAGTCTCATAGTCTTCAAGTCTTCTTTTGTTTGAGAGAATTTCTTTCAAAAACTTAGCATAAGAAGGCATTTGGGAAAGAGCATCAATAAAAGGCACATTTATATATAGCTTCTTCAAAACCTCTAAGAACTTCCCAAATTGCTTATCAAGCTTGGCTTTTTGAAATCTCTGTGGAAAGGGAAGCTGTGGCTTGTAAGGCTCTGGAGGTATATATTTCTCTTCTTTCTCTCCAACCTCCTCTTTACCTTTTCTTGCACTCCCTTTTTCACTCTTTTATTTTTTATCTCTCTCAACATCTTTCTCATTTTCTCTCTTCTCAACTTTTTCATTCTTCTCAGTATGCACTATTTTACCACTCCTCAGTGTGATGGCATGACATTGCTCCCTTGGATTTTCTGTTTAACTAGGAAATTTCCCCATAGATTTGGTACTTGATGAGCATGCTTGTTGTGCAATTTGATTTTCCAGCATCCTATTGTGTGTTTGCATTTGTTCCAGCCTTGCTTTCATCTCTCTCATCTCTTCGTCATGCTTAGTTTGGTTAGCAAGAATTTGTTGTAATAAAGCTTCTGTGGTAGAACTTTGTTCTTGCTGTTTTGGTAGAGGCACAGGATTTGCATTCTTTTGCTGAAAACTAGGTGGTGGTTGCCTAGGTTGTTGGTATTGATACCCTTGTTGTTGTGGTGAAAAGTTATGAGTTGAAGCTTGATTTTGCTGATTCTCCCATGAAAAATTGGGATGATTCCTCAAAGCATATGAAGGATAATCTACTCCACAGCTCATTGTTCCTTCTGCATAAGTGACTTGTTGAGAACTTCCAGAGCATGATGATGAACTGACTAGCATACTTAAATCCTCCATTTTCTTAGTAAGGACATTAGTGAGTGCATCAAATTTGGCATTGATCATGTTGAATGGATCAAGCTCATACATTCTAGCAACTTGCCTTTTTTGAGTTGGAGTTGACCCTCTTGGACTACTCCATAAATGACTGTTCTTTGTTATTTTCTCTAACAACTCATAAGCTTCATCTTCATGCTTAATGATGAATTCCCCTCTAGTTTGAGCATCAATGATTCCTCTGATAGCATGAGTGACATTTGTGTAAAAATTCTGGTTTATCATCCATTTAGGAATGGCATGATGTGGACATTGTCTCTCCAACTCCTTCCATCTCATCCATGACTCATAAAGAGTCTCATCTTCTCTTGGTCTAAAAGCAATCATTTGATTCCTCAACTCTTGAGTTTTTCTAGGTGGAAAGTATTGGGCAAGAAATGCATCAGTGAGCTGCTCCCAATTTGTAATTGAATTGTGAGGTAAAGAATCAAGCCAATCCAATGCTCTATCTTTCAAAGAGAATGGAAACAATTTTAGCCTTACTGCATCATCAGACACTCCTGGTTTCTTTTGCATGTCGCAGATCATAACAAACTTCTTAAGATGAGTATGAGGATTTTCTGAATGATGACCTCCGAATTGAGAATTCTGAATCATTTGTAGTACTCCAAAATCCATCTTATAACTATTTGCATCAATTCTTGGTCTTGCTATACTCTCTCTTAAGTCATCAAAATGAGGAAATGCGTGATCCATCATACTTCCCTCAGGCACATTAGCATTTACAACTTCTTCACCATGAGCTGCATTTTCATTGTTTCGATCATTTTCAGCATTATCACCACCGATTCCAACTCTTTCCTCAGCCATTTCTTGTTCAATTTTAGCTGCTCTCAATGCTTCTTTTCTTCTTCTGGTTTCTTTCTTGTTGGCTCTACAAAACTTCTCAATTTCAGGATTAAATAATAAGGATGTGTCACTTGCGCTTCTAGCTCTTCTCATAAAAGATTAAGAGTACCTAAAAAAACAAAAAACACAAAATGAAAAGATAACAAAGATAAAACTATAAACAACTAAAATAATCAAGAATTCAATCTTAAACAAACAACTCCCCAGCAACGGCACCAAAAACTTGATGTGTCCCAACCACAAGTGCACGGGTCGTTCAAGTAGTATAGAAAAAGATATCATTCCCACGAGGAGTTGTGTTAATGATTGAATTTTTGATGTAAAATAAAATATGTTAAAATTGTATTTTAATCAAATTAATAAAAGAAATTTAGGAATTTGAAGCATAAGGTATGAAAATGCAAAACTAAATTCAAATAATAACTAATTTAATAATTCGCAAAATAAAGAAATTGATAATAATGAAAATTAATAAAATGAGATTAAACTAAACACTCAAAAGTAAAATTCCAAGCAATAATTGATAAAAGACGATTCTGGAGTTAAGGGTTCATATTTAAGTCATTTTGGGATTTTCACTAGCTAGCCCAATCCATGAAATTTATGGGTTTAAAGGAGATTAATTCTAAAATTCTTTGAAAACTCTTTTGAGTAAGACAAAGAGTGCCTTAATTAACTTAATCCTACTTTCGTGGAGTTAAAATTAACCAAGACCCATTAGGTTCTTTAATCACTCTATTAAAACCCTCTTAACCCTTAGTCTATTTCTAGATCTAAGTTAATTAAGTCCAATTTCTTGATTAACTATCACTTGGTTTTTTCCTTTCGGTGCTTCAACCAAGGATTAAGAACATAACTTAATGGGGCCCTTCATTAAGCATGTGAATAAGCACACAAGAAATGGATAAAACCTCATAAATTTCATTAAATTGGGACTAACCCAGTTCAAATCCACAAAAATAACTAAATATTACATCCCTTACTCCAGAATCAAATGAAAACTACTCACAATCCATGTTTAACACAAGAAATTCTAAGTTAATATGGACATAAATCTTTAATCTAAGCTAAGAACTAAGAAACCCAATACAAGAAAGGTAGGAAATATGCAAGAAATGAAAGAAAACTCCAAATCTGGCTGGAAATGGTGGGAGTGACGTTTTTGACTTTTCAGCTGCTGCTCCTCTTTTTTTGTTTTTCCTCCCCCCTTCTAAAATGGGATAAGGGCCTATTTATATCTTTTTCTCTGACAAGGAGCCCTAAAATGGTGTGTTTGAGGTGTGATTTTCTGAGGGAATCTTCTACCAGCTCATTATGAAGTCTTTTATGGGACTGCATAAGTGGACTGCATAAGTTATCTGATCCCTTATGCGCTTCAGTTCTGGCTCTCTGTGCGAAACTGCATGAGAAGGGTGCAAGACTGTATAAGTTATGCAGTTTTTCGTGAGGTCGCATAAGCAAGGCACGAATCTGCATAAGTTATGCGGCAACTTATGCAGATTTCGGCAAGTTTGGGACATTGTTTCTTCTCCTTATGCAGAACTGCACAACTTATACGGCAAGTTATGCGTAAATTTGGCCAATGCATACTTCAACTTTGAAACTTGTTTTTGACATCTTTGGCTGAAGAAATCACTCCTCAATGGCAAAATTTCTTTTTAGTCCCTCAAAAACACCATTTTTCCTACAAAACAAAGTAAAATTAAAAATTAATTCAAAATTGGCAATTATGAAAAACTATCTAAATAACTAATGAAATTAGCTAAAAGTGACTAATAATCAAATAAAATGGCTATGAAATTAAACCTAAATGACTATGCAAAATGTATGTATCAGCTGGGTGGACATGAGAAAGGTTTGGTGGCAACTCTAACTGATAGGCAACTGCTCCCACTCTGTCCATGATCTTAAAAGGTCCTATATAATGGAGTGCCAATTTGCTCTTTCTTTCCAAATCTCATAACCCTTTTCATAGGAGAAACCTTCAAGAACACGGTCACCCATTGCAAATTTTACATCTTTCTACCTTGGATCTGCATGGATGGTTAAAAATTTTTATGTCTATCTGCCCCTGTCGTAGTATGCCAGCTACCATCCTCCTTCTGAGTCTAAACCATCACATCTGACTACTCGTTTACCCCTCTTTTTTTTTTGTCATCTCTAGTACTCATTATAACTACACTACTCTCGATTTGATATCTGATAACTTTAATCAACTTTGGCGCTTACCTCACTTTTATTACGCCCTAACGTGTCTCTTAGTGACTTCAGTCCTCATTGCTTTGTTTCAATAATCTCTGTTCCCTAAAAACATGACTTATGTTCCTTACCCTTTAGTATCCTATGAAATGCTTTCCTGTAGCACCTATCATATACATCTCGTTTGAAACCTTTACTTGTCCTATGACCTCAATGGTCAATACCTATAAATCTTCTCACTCCCATGATATTTCAAGTTTTCAATCTCTTTTATGTCATTACTAAGGTCCTTAGACCAACTCTTATCCATCTTATGTAACTAGTTATGTAGAGCTCCATCCAAGTGTCAAGCGTACCCTACACCACTTATCAATATTGGAAAGTGAACTGGGTCTCTGCTCTTATAGGACAAATATATTTGTATTCCCTAACAACCTAGTTAATGCAACTTTATCGTTTCCCACTCCTTCTCTGGAATGGAAATATCTAAACTTCTTCCTAAAGCTTCTTAGTATGTGGCCTACTTCTGACACATTGACACTTAGATCGAGGCTCTACTACTCTTTTAATCTATCATCTCATAATAACTTGTTTCAAACATCTCTTAGTGTGTTCCTAGCATACCTATTCCTTCTTATCCTCATCATTATAACTAGCTCTACCAAGCTTTCTTCCTATCCTTTGGATCTTATCCAATTTCTTTTTCTATTTCTGCTATAGTTGATATCTTTTCAACATGCTGTACTTATTCCTTAATCTTAGTCCTATCTCACCCTTACATCTTTTCCTTCAAGGATGTCCATCCCATCATCAAATTTAGCTTTTTTTTTTTTATTTTATTTCTTAGTCTTATCTTGGTTACTAGGAAAAGTTAGAATTCTTAGTCTTATTGTTTATTTCTTTTTTTTTTTAATTTCTTAGTCTTATCTTCAAGAATTCTAACTTTACGATTGACTCCTACCAGCACATTCTTCACATTACGTAACACTTGTAATTAACCATAGAAAATTCTTTTTGTATCCCCTTTCCCAACTTACCTATTAGAACATTATCATTCCCTACCAGTCTTAGTAGGAAATTGCTCATCCTGGATGGATAGGAGCCCCAGAAATTATAAGTTTCATCTGAACTAACACGGCAGTGGGAAATAAGTGTCATGCCTTAATTCTGAACAAGATACTTCACGTGTTCATTCTCCTTAATATAATTACATATACTGCCCATAGCTTTCCAAACTTCAGCCTCAAACTTTCCCATTAGCAACAATTCCATTCACTGTAACTCATTAGCAAATAGCACTTCCTCCAGCTTATAGTTCAAAAGGGTTGTAAGCCCTAGTAACTAGCTTGATTTAACTCCTGTTACCTCTCTGATCATTCTTTCGTATTTAACATTAGGTACACCGTTATCATCATTTTCGCCTCAAAAGATTGGATATGTACTAACGCACATCAAATTTTCAATTAATTGGGTCACTTTGACACAACCTCTCTTCTTAACATAATCTCATAGAATCGAAACACTAGCCAATTTGAAAAGAAAGAGAAATGTTCTCCCACCATTTATGGTATACCATTGTTTGATAAACAAGGTTTAGCTCATACCTCATAGTATCCCTTTGTAGTTTCATTATTTCTTTGTAATTATTATGCTTTATTACAAGATATCAGTTGTATCTATCATTTATTATACTGTTATCCTGCCTGACATATCATCTTAGAATTTACTATTTTCTTTTTACTCTCCATTTATCTTCCATACTTATAATTATTTGTCCAATGCTCCTTATACTTGGTTATATTCTAGAAGATAAAAGCACTCACAGATTCTTTCAGATCTACTCCAATCTTACCAACAATCACTCCTCTAATCCATGTACTTATCAATATCTTATAATTACACCTATACCTATCTTGTCCTATTCTGACCTTTACTAGCGTTCTACTACATATTATCATACTATTATTTATTTATTTATTATTACTCTTTTTTTTTACATAATTATCCTATCGATCACACTGAAAATATCTGTTTAACTCCAATTTTAGACTCTAGGTCTCACCACTCTAAATTTTAATATCAAGCCTCTGTGACAATATCCCTCATCTTGCATATTTATATCCCTTATGTTGACTTTTATACTGATCTTGCTTCTTTATCTGACAATACAATTCAAGTTACCACAACACGCTCAACAGTTACTACCTACTTTGGTCGCACACCTCACTTAATTTCCATTATACTGTCAACAACCAAAAGGATTCTTATGTCCTTGCCCCATTATCCTACCTTGGGGGTAGAAAACAGATAAGGTCTAATCCAGATCCTGTGACTCTAAGCTCTAGGCTCAGGCTCCTAACACTACATCAATTATGACCTGCTCTAAGTCCTGTACTTCTGGGTTCCATAACTTAACAATGTTCTTCCTAATGCCATCCTTTTCCACGCTCTCTATCCTTTTTTTTTTTTTTTTATCTTGTTTACCCTTCCTAGAACCACATTCACCTCCTCGGTATTTTGGCTTTATTCTTCCTAATCTTATCCTAATCTGTTTTTCCAGTTTATTCTTTAGCCAACTCTTTTTATCTTACCCAAATCCGAACTTTCACTCTTCCATCCTTTAGCTCTATTTTCTTTTTGAACCTGATTGTCATATCGGAAATTTATACCTTTCCACTATCCCTACCATGTCATCTATACCTTAATGTTACTCAGAATTGATCCTCTAACTACCCTAGCTCGACTTCTAGTGGCATTCAAGCTATCTCTCCTACTGCATTTGAACCGCACTCCATATATATATATATATATATATACATACATATTCTATGATTTATCGATGCTAACTTTTGTCCTTTTTCTTTTACTTTATTTGGAGTATACTTTAGTCTTAAGCATTAAGAAGCTAAGGATGAACTTAGGGAATAGCAGTCATAATTCTCCTGCATGATCTCTGTTCTTACCCTTTTGTACTACCCCCTACTACCTTAGGGAAGGGATCTGTAGCAACTCTAATTTTTCATATCCATTTAATTAGCTGAAACTTAAAATACTAGGTACCCAAACCCGTCATTCAATTTAAAGGTTTACATACATCTTGATCTTACATCTTATGATTCCTACATGGAACTTGTACCCTCTCCAGAATACCTAAGCTAACAACTCTATATCTCATGCTACAGTCCCATCTGGGACACTACTTCACAAGTCATCATTATCAATAATAACCTTCGATCCCTTCTGAAAAGATAGGACTATACCCTAACTTACTGCAATAAAGGTACTACATTTACCACCTTACCAAAACCATGTCAAATTAATGACTCTTTTATCATATCATAGCTCTGTAAATCATCAATTCATAGTTTTGACCTTCTCTAGGTAGTAGGGTTTTACTTTACACCTTGCTGATACACACAAGATATACTATTCTCACTAAGCCCTAAGCAAAACATCTGTCGTACTGCAAAAACCATCCAAAATTCCATACCGAAGACCAGATGGTCTCACTCTATAGATGTCACCTTTACTTTGCAACTAATCCGCAACCTCTGGTCTGATGGTAACTCTTGATGTAACTCGAGCTCATGCTAGGGTAACCGAGTCACTGACTCTAGTTACCAACCAACTGCGACCTTTTGATATTCTAGCTCTAGATCTCTAACCAGAAGTTCCCAACCAAAATAGAGGCCATTCGCAAGCACCCTCATTATGAAGCATCACGGGGATGCATGTAGCTCTACACAATAATCCCATGTTAATACTGTAATCTGCAGCTTACAGCACAAACATCGAGAACATTGCATAGTTACTGCGGTACATCCTAACAGACTAGGTCTCCTAATTTCTTATCTCTCTCGAATCTACTATTATCATAAACTTATTCTGACTGGGTCATCCACTGATGACTGCCAGCAGTGGTATCCTCATCCTTATCTAGGGCAATTGTACTTTTAAGACTCACTTTTATGTACTCGTGCTTGCACGAAATGGGCACACCACTTAAACCCATACTGATAAAAATATAGTATTTATTGGAGTACGTGTTTCCATGGTAGACCTCAATACATCTGCTAAATCTATTTCACGTCACCATGTACTTCACAAAATGAGGTGCTAAACTGAAGCACTCTTATACTAACCGAGGAATAACACAGAATTTAGAAACAAGGATTTATAGAAGGAAACGAAACAGAATCCTATACTCCGCATGTGAACTCCTAATTGGACTCTTCTTAAAGCTTTAGACATGTACTTCCCATAAATCTGGAGCCTAAGCTCTGATACCACTCTTGTCATGATCCAACCTATGGGCCGGATTGGCACTAGGACCTGGACTGGCAAAAAGCCTCCGAAGCAAGTAGTAAGCCTTACTGTTCTTAAACTCATGACCAGGCCCACAATTTAGGCCCAATATGCATATAAAATAATTTAAATTAAATTGTTATAATTTTATTTCGAGCCAACTTCACCCAGTAATTATCAGAAACTAAAATTAGGAGAGCTCAGCTCAACCCTGTTACATCATTTATAAACTATTTAAAACTCATAAAAATTTTTCATTTGTTAATACAAAAACTTAAATTCATGCAGTCCCTGACAAGATTGATGCTACTACTAGTACATGCGGAGTTCTAAATTACAAATTTAGATAATAATAATACAGTTAAGTAATTTTTTTCATAACCTATGAGGAAAGGAACAGGTTATTCTGAAATAGGTCTCCTCCTATAGCCTGAAAAAATATGGTGAACAAGAGTGAGTGTTCGACTCAAAGAGTAAAATACCAATTTTAACCATAATCTCTATAGCTATCTAAAGCTAATGCACCCTGTAGAGTGAAATACAACATAGTCATAATTTTCATACAATTCATATCATAACAGTAAAAAGGCAAATTTAGAGCACTCACACACCCAACACTGTCAAACAATACACATATGGGAGCTGATCCCCCTATATAGCCCTCTTAATCCAACCTCTGCCAGCGAGTGTCTCTCAAGCCGGACTTTCGCTTAATAAACCAAATGCAAGATCCCAGCGAGTGTCTCTTAAGCCATGTCTACCCCGAAGGACGGGGTCCCAGCGAGTGTCTCTCAAGCCGTGTCTACCCATCCTGTCCATGTCCAATACCATACCACACACACGCCACGCACATACACTGCTCCAAATTACCACAAACAACATCCATGGCACTTCAACAATTATGAATGCAATATAAAACGTGCCTAGTGTTTAACTACATAGATACATATTTATAAGTGATGCATGGGCATGCTTAAACATATAATAATATCAAAATTATAATTAAAATTAATATTTTATTCACAAACTTGAACCGAGGTCACTGCAGCGGAAGGAGGCTGTCCCGACTCACCTGACAATTTCATTGCAATTATTTAATACATTTGATTCAATACAAACTAAGAAAAGACCAAAGATGTCCTAAGTCGTGCTGAAAATCTGGCAGAATCTCTGTAACACCCTCACTGTAGCAATTTCCGTACATTCTACTGTTCAGGTGACCGATGTTTGTCCGGACAGCTAGAATGACTGGAAAAATATTTACACTAAAGTGAGGAGCTATAATTAACTCAAATATTAACAAGAAAAATGTAGGCAAATTTTAGAAATAAAATACAACCCAATTAAATGAGCCGATACCCTAGCGATGGGTAACCCAATGGGAAGTTACGGTCCTCGCAGCTAGGAGCCCTAAACCTGAGAGAAAATTCATAAAATAATTTTTGGGACTCCAGAGAAGAGTCATTGAGGTTTCTATGGCATTAGAATGCTAAGAAAAGGCTTAGAAAAATTTTTCAATCGGTATAGATGATTTTGGCTCAATAAGCCAAATGGAGGGCATTTTGATCATTTCATCTTCAGAGATGATTTTTGACCGACTTTTCCAGTTAAATAAATAATTATTTTGACATAAAATATGAATAAATATTGCTACAAATTAAATTGAAATTGAGTAAAAAAGAAAATGAAAGAAAAATGAAAGATTTTGGGAATTATGACATCACATGATGTCACTAAAGCACTTCCACCTAATCACCATTTGACAACTAAGAAAAAGGGATAAAAAAATGAACTTAAAATGAGATAAAAAAAAAAAAGAAACTAGCAGCTTCTTCTTCATATGAGCTAAACCGAGAGAGAGAGAGAGAGAGAGAGAGAATAAAAGACCTCCATGAAAGCTCTTGCTCAAGCTTGATTTTTCCTAAGCTTTTCACCCCAAAACCCTAAACTTCCTTCACAAAAAATTATCCCTAAACCTTGAGGAGCATAAGGCAGCAGAAATTTGAGGAAATTTTAAAGTTGGGCAAGTCCAAGTTAGGTCACAAGAGAGGTTAGTGCTTATTTTCACATCTCTCTCTTTCTTTTCATGTTAGGGACTTAAATTGAGTAAGAAAATTGTAAGAAATTGAATAAAACATTTGTGTAGAGGTATGGATGGAATTCGGCAACCCTATGGGTGTAGTAGTTTTGATGGTTTTGATGGATTCAAAATGGGTTAGAAATGGTGTTTGAGGTGTTGATATAAAATTGATAGTGAATTAGTATGTTTAATTGATGTATGTGCATGAATTGAAATTTGAGAATTAGGGCTCTTGAACTAAATTGAGAGATTTGTGCTTTGAGGGTGAATTAGTGTTTTAATGGTCAATTAGTGACCATTTATGGTGAATTGAATTTAAATTGGAGTGAGTTGTGGTATTAAGAAGTGTATTGGTATGCTGCCTCTCAAGGTACCAGAATACTAGACTTGAGTCCAGTGTGCTCTTGGGGTTATAACTCAAGGTAGGTAACTCCAATTGGTGCAAGGCTAATTGGAGGTTAGACTTGACACAAAATGCAACAACTTTGATGAAGGAAACTGTCCCAGAAAACCAACCTAAGTGGCTCTAAAAATTGACCTAATCCGGGTGACCAATATACAGTCCCTGGAAAATGACTAAATAAATAGTATTCATTCATTTGGTCATAACTCATTATAGAAAAGTTCAATTGACCTAAATTTTTACCAGTAGAAAGCTGAGACATAGCCCTACAACTTTCATGAAGAAAAGAAATCCAAATTTTGACCATAACATGTCCAAAAACTGACCTGCATTTAGTGTACAAAAAACTATAGAATTGATTCTGCTAAAAAATTTTGGAAAAATTACAATCCGGCTAGTTATGGTGTTTAGGCCATAACTTGAGTTACAAAACCCCAAATGGAGTGATTCAAAAAAAGAAATGTAACTAAACACAATAAGAAACAACTTTGATGAACAATATTCGGCCAAATTCTCATTGTAGAATGGCCTAATAGAACAGTGAACTCTAGCACCCAAAAACTAAAATTTTGAATTATTCTCCAATGGTTAGAAGTAAGGATTGGCAACTAATACTAATACTTTTGGAAACCAAAAGGTGGTAAATCTATGTAATTAAAACTTATGTAACTATTATATATGAGAAAGTCAATATTTTGACTTAAATGACTAAATGAATAGTAACCTTACATGTTAAGTACAAATATTCAAGAAATAACTTCGTAATATGCCCTAGTAAGCCTAAAGTGATTGGTTTGGATAGGTTGGCATGCCAATAGGGTTCTGATAGCAGTACTGCGTATGATGTATGGCTCCATGCCATTCTGTGATATGATAGCCTATGGCTATACTGATTATGATGTTATACTTGGCTTTATGCCTTATTGCTTTTATGGCTTATTAGCCATTCTGTTTGCACATCGGAAGACACATTGTGATTGATAGTGTGACGGCCCTAGGTACCTGGTACCCAGTGCTAGTTTACCTGTTTATCCAGTTCGGTCAATTTGTATAGGTTACTTGGGCATGGAAAAGTATAAATGTAATTGAATTGATTATTAAGGAAAGTAAGGAAATTAATTATCAAGATAAAGAACAAGAATTATTACAATAAAAGGAAGCTCAAAATCATTAAAAAAACGATTAATAAAATGCTAGAAGGAGTTAATATCATAAAATGTAATTAGCCTTCGACTAAACAATAAGTTACTAATTATTTATTTCTTATAAGCACAACAACTAGGAAATTTTCTTTACTTTTATTTGCATATTATATTTTCTTGTATTATTGGCACCACTAAACTTTATGCTTAGCGCGTCACTTTTGCAACGCGTAGGTTCTGGAGAGACTGACAGAGAGCCCAGTAGACCACAAACTGGGTGAGGCTGTTCACAGTTCTGCATAGTGTCCGTGTCACCTCACAGACTATAGTGCATTGGTAGGACACTAGATCCCATTTTGGTATTTTGGTACTGTTTGTATTTTGTAATTAAACTTTTATTTTCTCATGTATAAATTGAAACTCATGTAATATATTTTAGTGGTAATGCAAATATTTGTAATCTGTGTTTATAAATGAAAATTTAGAATTTATTGATGATTTCAACATGATTATCATGTGAAATGAATGAATGTCAAATAGAAGAAGTTGTGAGAAATGATTGAGAATATTGAGATTATGTTGATACAAATGGAGTTTGAGAATGATTGGAAGTGTTTTTCACAGGTTCCGAAGAACTGTTTTATCCATTTTTAGCCGGTACTCTGCCGGATTTTCTATAAAATTTTCGGAACCCCAAATGAATTTATAATCTCAATAAATGAGTTAAATTTCACAAATTTCACTTCATATCCATGAAGAAATAAATTAAGGAAGGATAAAAAAAAATGATTTGGATAAAATATAGTATTTCAGTACATTGTGTGGCATATCTTGCTCAGCTATACTGTAGACGGGTAAGGGGTGTCACAATCTCCCCTATACCTATGACCTACCCAACCTGTAAAATGGTTCAAATAACACTTCTAAACTCAACCCATATCTCATCATCATTATATGTCCCCTCCTGGGCCCTTCAAACCAAACAATAATTACAACATCAGACAACTCAATTATAAGACTTTAAAACTAATATTTTTCAAAAACTATCCAAACTAACTTTAAAAATTCTATAAACCTGCCCCGCGGTCCTTAACAACATTATAAGGCTATTGCAATAGAAATCATAATTTTTTTATCATCCACGAATATTTTATAAATTTTATTCTATCCCAGTACGAGGCAAAAATTGAGTAATGTAGAGTTCGAGTTTACCTATGCCAAATATGGCAACTAGAACGCGTCTAGAACGTCTGAAAACGGTGGGGTAGCCTATAATATTGACTCGGTTCTGAAATGGTTCCAGCAGCTTATTTGCTCGGCCTGAAATTGTAGATCTGGACGACGATCGTATTTCCACGAAATAAAAGTACATACGCGAAGTCCACAATACCAGGGTTAGAATAATATATATATATATATATATATATATATATATATATATATATATATATATATATATATATATATATATATATATATATAAAATAATTATTTGAAAATTAGGGATGTTACAATTTCATTAAGAAGCATATCTCATTACTAAGTATCTGTTTGATATTGAGTTTTAAGGGTTTAAATTATTTTTTTTGAATAAAAATATTATTTTAGATATTGTTAAAAAAAAAGTTTGAAAAAAATTATTTTGCTATTTTAATGTTTTTATTACTAAAATTTATTAAATTTAATTTAAAATTATTTTTTAATACTTTCTAACTAGTATATTTAAAATAATAATTTTTTCAATGGTAATTTTAATAATATTAAGTGTGTTCGCCGAAAAGTGTTAGTATTTTGAGATTTCACATCAATTATAAATGGATATGTGTATTGACTTATATATATTGGTCCACTTGATAAAATGACATGATTTTTTTTTAAGAACTAAGCCTTATGTGTCCATTAAAAAAAAAAGGTAATTATTGATTTCAACAAATTTAAAGAGTTTGTAATATATATATAGAGAGAGAATGTTTATTTGTTGATTAAATAACATTTTATTAAAAAAAAAAGGGGAAAAGTAGTACCTGAAAGTTGGAAATTTAACGATGGATATGCAGTTCTGACATAACCATGGATATGCAGTTCTGACATCAATAGATTAAAATTAGAAGAGATCATGGAAAGAATACATGACTTATAATTTTACATAGCTACCATTTTGGACAGGGGCGGAACTAGAAATTGGGATCTGGGGAGGCGAAGTGTAATCCAAAGTAAACTTATAAATATATGTATACAAATTTCAAGAAAGCAAAAAGAATATCTACTCCACCAAAGTCATCATCAAAGATATTTCATTGAATAGAATTCATCCATTGTCATTTCCACAGTAAAGTTCTTGGCAATCTTTTTTTCTATATAAACAACCAAATTGTCAGCAAGATACTCATCCTCCATTCTACTACAAAGTCTGATTTTTATAAGTTTCATTACTGCAAAAGCTCGTTCAGTAGTTGCTGTAGAAACTGGAAGGATCAAAACAAGACGCACTAATTTATCAACCAAATGATAGATTTTTTACTTTCCAAAAATTGCAAAAGCTCTACATAATTTAGAAAGTGTTGCCAAATTTTGAAAATCTAGATCTTTTGATATATCAAGCTCATAATGTCTTAACTGAAATCTCAAATGCACCTTTTCCTGCTCAGTGGAGTCTTTAGGATAAAATTTATCAACCTAATTGCATATATCATCAATTTTGAAAGAGCTATAAGCATTTTTTGGATTCAAAGATGAGCTCAAAGTAAGTAGTTCCAACAAAATCTGCTATTTAACTCTTGCAATTGACAGTCTATTGTGGCACAAAATATATCAACTCTAAAATGATGCTCTATTGTTATGGTAGAATTACCTTGATGACGAGACTTACTTCGAGATCTTGTATATACACCCTCCAAATTAGGAATATCAATCTCATTTTTAGACCAAAATGCTTTGACATTTTCAAGTAAAGGTTGCCACCCATCATCTCGCAAATCTTGAATAAGTGCCTTTGTAGTTGAAACAAGTTGGATAGCATTTACAATGTCTTGAGAATTTTGTTGCAAAGCCCGACAAAGAATATCTGTGATTCCCATAATTTCATTTGTCAAGTGCATTATGAAGACAAATTCAAATGAAGTTAATGGTAAATAAGTTGCTTCAGCGTCACCTCGTATAGAATAATTAGCTCCTTCGTTGGAAATGGTGTTAATAACAAAGCAAGTAGCATTGAACATTCTCAACAAACTACAAATAGACTGTAAGTGAGAACCCCATCGAGTGTCACCTGCTCGCTGCAAAGTACCAAGCTGATTTACTTCTTTTTCCAGTCTCAATTTCATTATTAGCAATCATATTTTCAATTGCAATTGCTTGAGCATCTTGTAGTTCATCATTTCTTTTAGAAGAACCAACAACAACATTGATAACAGAAGACAAGTTGGTAAAAAACTGATGAACTTGTTTTACTTCTCTAGATGCTGTAACTATAGCTAATTGCAATCGATGAGCCATGCAATGCACATAATAAGCATAAGGACAATCTTTAAGAAATAAAGCTTGAAGTCCATTCCACTCACCTCTCATATTGCTAGCACCGTCATATCCTTGACCTCTAATATTCTCCACATGAAGATCATAACGAGAAAGGACATTGCATATCTCCTTCTTCAATGTTAATGAGGTAGTGTCTTTTACATGAACAACATCAAAAAAAGGCTCTCGAATGAAACCTTCCTTATCAACAAATCTTAAAATAATTGCCATTTGCTCCCTTTTTGCTTCATCTCAAGCCTCATCAATAATAATACAAAAAGCATCTCCAATTTCTTCACGAATAATTGGTCGTACCATGCTTGCAAAAATGTGCAAAATCTCCTTTTGAATTTTGTGTGAAGTGTATTTTGCATTTCTCTATTTAGAATTTTCTAGAATAACTTTAGCAACTTTGGCATCATAAGTTGCTAAAAGTTTTAGTAATTCAATAAAGTTCCCTCTATTTTGAGAATCAACAGTTTCATCATGGCCTCTAAATGCACACCCATGGAAAGCTAGCCATCGAACACTATCAATTGTTGCTTTGAGTTGCAAGCGCTTGTTCTCAAGTTCTTAAGATGTTTGATTTTCAATTAACTTGTAAATGTGTTGAGATTGTATCAGTAAATCCATTGAACATTTCATTACAATTCTATGTAGTGAATTCGGATCTTTTCCCACATGACGCAATAAAGCACAATTTATTCCATCATTCACTTTTTTCCAATTTTCAAAACCCTTAACTATAAAAGCATCAGACCCATATCTTGTTGGCTTCTCACAAAAAAGGTAGCGTGGCAAGCAATGTATAGAATTTGTTTTAGGTGAATATTCCAACCAAGTAGGATGTGCATCAAACCAAGAAGCTTGAAATCGATGACGACGATTATCTGATCCTGAAAATGGGTATTCAGAAAGCTTAGGTTGATATGGACCAGCTTTGAGATATGCACGTCGAATTTCATCGCTTTGATTAACAGGAAATTCCCACATTAAAGGACGTAAACCAAGATCACGTTCCAAAGCCGTAATGTCCATTAATTCAAGTTGAATACGTCTATACTTAGAAGGCTGCGCATCCAAGCCATCAAGATTCGATACTAAAGGAGAATTAGTGACCAAATCATTATCATTTGATGCCAAAGGCATATTAACTTATGAATTTGCAACATCTTTTTTTCTTAAAAAATACATCAAGAGTTTTTTGGTTGCCCATGCTTCAAATGACAAGGATCTTACTTAATAATTAACCTGAAAATAATAAATCATGCAAAAATAGAAGTGAAATTTCAGGAATAGAGAAGTAAAATTAATCAATTTGCACATATATGCATTAAATTTAATGGTGTAATGTATAATATCATACTTGCGATATTAGAATATTCGGAAAACTATGAACAATGAACTAAAAATCTTCCATGTGACTTTGGAATAGAATATGGTCCTAATGTTGCGTTCTTATGAGAAATCAAATTGACAAACCCGTTGGAGAAATATTAATATAATAATATGTAATTTAAAAAACAAACTATCAATTAAAAATTGAAGCCAACAAAGACAAGGAAAAATAAGAAAAAAAAAACAATAGGATAAATATTAAGGACACACCAAGAAACATGAAACCTATCTCCTTTCAAACAATAAAAGCATTAGAAATAAATTTTGTCAATAAATTTCCAACAACTCATAAAATGCTTCTATATATCGAAAACATAACACATTGAAATTTGTATTTGGAGGCGGCATACACTAATTGCTATCATTTTTATCAGATTTTATCATATTGATTGAAAACTTGAAATTTAATAGCATTACAGGGCAGCACTAGATGATAAACATTAAAGAAAATTTCCTTTCACACATGTTCTCAAGAGTGAAGGCTTTAATCCATTTCCATTTCCTGATGCATACTATAATTTCTATAAACTTTCACTCAATCACAAGGAACCCTAGAGGACAGAGAAAAGAAAAGATGAAAAAATAATCGTGTTTGGTGTTGGATTAGCAGCAGGCAAAAGGGGAAAAAGAAATAAAAAAGCACTGTATAAGGCTTTATTTGATCTCTTAGGCTGGGTTCAATAATGGGTTAAAGTTATTTCACTTTCTTTAAAGTTGGGTTATAATAGGCTGCAGATGTTAAAATTATTTAGGGCCTGTTTGGCGTTGCTGTTGAAACTGCTATTGAGAAAATTACTTTTTTAAATATAACTTTTTTAAATATACTAGTTAGAGAGTGTTAAAAAATAATTAAAAATTAAATTTGATCAGTTTTAGTCATAAGAACACTAAAATAACAAAACAGCTTTTTCCAAACTGTTTTGCTCAACAGCATCTAAAATGGTGCTTTTATTTAGAAAAGCAGTTTCAAGCTCTGAAATTCAATGCCAAACAAGGCCTCAGTCCATTATTTATAAAGACTAACTCATAATCTTAGAGCCCATTGTAACACCCCTCACCCGACTATAGTGTAGCCGAGCAAGGCTTGCTACATTCGGTGCCGGAGCACCCTAACTTATCTTACTTTATTTCTTTAAAAATTTTGTTCTCGTTATATTTAATATCGATTATTTTTCGACGGAGAAACAAACAGAGTTTCCCCTATTTTATTATCGTTTGACGTGTTTTACTATTCACCTGTTTAAAAATTCAACAATATTTTCCAATAATAATCTCATTCATACTTATATCATCATTTCAAAAATCATTATTTAATTCAAATCCGTACTCATTAGTACAAATTCATTCATGCTCCATTCTTATAGCAAAATTCTCAAATTTGCATTAATTTACATGATTTGCAATAATTACATAAATCCTGAATTTACATGATATACAAATTAATTACAATTTGTTAATTTACATTACAATATAAGGAATAAATAACAAACACAAAATACATGATATGCTTAATGTGAGCCCTATCTACATGCATTGCCGAAGAGGTGACAACCTTTGATACTCTGCAGATCAGAACTCTAAAATCTTTGTTTGGTATTCGCTGGGCTTTAACTTCAATACCTGCACGAGAAAACAAATCCATCGCGTCAAGCAATGCTGCTTAGTGGTGCAATAATATAGCAAGAAAATAATATACAAATTAAGGTAGAAATAAACCATAGTTCGAATAATTTAGATTTATAATTAATTTAGTTTCTAATATTAACTGTCCTCTATCCTGCCATGTTCTTCTTTAGAGGTGCTCAGTTCAGAAATTTGCATTAATGATGTACCAGATACGATTAATCTAAAATTTAAACTTATACTTATATTCTTATGTATGTCACATTTGTAATGTTATTAAGTTATAATTTTCCTACTAGTCTTTTTATCGCTTCCTTGATACTTTCTAAGTTGTTTACAATCATTTCGTAATATTTAAATTTTTTTTTTTTAGAACTAATTTCATTTACTTCAAACCATTGTAAGAAACAAATTTTTGGTGCTAATCTAATTTTTTTCAGAACTTCATACTCATTTATTTGCTTTCTAGCATTTTTAATTGCTAATATTCGTAATTTATTTTAATAAATTAGACTATCTAAATAACCTATGACAGGCTGACTAAACTGGATAACGGGTCGTTGGCACTGGACACAGCGGTGCCTCGGGCCGTCATACCATGGGACGCAAAACGTCAACCACGTATGCAATCAGTATGACTAAAAAGCCATGATAACACATAATCGGGCATAAAAGCCATGAATACGGGCATAAAAGCCATGAATACAAGCGTAAAGCCATGAATACAGGCATAAAGCGTTGAATACAGGCATAAAGTCTTTCGCAGTACTGCTATAACAATACCCTATTGGCATGCCAAACTATCCAATCTGACATACATGTCTAGACAATACAATGGCACATAATATCATTAAATATTAATACATTGTGTTTTATGACTTCATTATTTCATGATAAATTTCAATTATAATTTATACATTCATTTGATCATTTATATGATTACAATTCACTTCAATTATCCTTTTATACCATTGTACTCAAAGTACTTTTCCTTTCTACAATAATGAAAACTAATGTCTCATTCATACATTAATATGGTTCATTTATTCATTCATTATGTTATTCATATTGATCATAATTCAAAACAAAGGTTCACATGTACCATTGTATTCAAAATATTTTTCCTTTCTCATTTATTCATTTTATGAATTCTATTTGTGATGGGCATATAAGCCCAAATTACCTATTCACATCAATTAGGTGGCTTACTTTTCATGTTTCAAGCAATCCATGAACATTTCATGGATTTCAAATTTATGGTCTTAATTTCCCTTTAACAATATAGTTCTTACACTTTATGTCTTTATATTACTATTCATATTACTATTCACTCAAATTATTGACTTTTTAATACATAATGAATTTATTGAACTTAAGTTCTCCAAGATACCACATTTTGCATTTTATTTTTGTTGGTATTGATTTCCAATACCATTTCAAAGCTTATCTTATGTTATTCAAAATTTTCAGATTTCATACCCTAGGTTTACTATGCCATTGGTCATTTGTACAGTAGGAATTTGACAAAATTGTCTTCATAAAAGTTGTTCCTTATTGTGTCTAGTCACATTTCTTTTTTTGAATCACTCCATTTGGAGTTTTGTAGCTCAAGTTATGGTCATTTTACCATAACTGGCCGAATTGACTTGTACCCAGAATTTCTGGGCAATTTGGTTCTGTCATATTTGGTAACCTAAGTTTGGTTGGCAATTTGACTAGGTTATGGTCAGAATTTAGATTTGTGTTCTTCATCAAAGTTGTAGGGCTATATCTCAGCTCTCTGCTGGTAAAATTTTAGATTAATTGAACTTGCCTACACTGAGTTATGACCATTTGAACAAATACTGTTCATTTGGTCATTTTCCAGGGACAGCCTGTTGGTCACCTGAATTAGGGTAATTTTTAGGTCAACTTGGTTTGATTTTCTGGGCAGGATTTCTTCACCAAAGTTGTGCCATTATGTGTCTAGTTTCATGTCCAATTAGTCTTGCACCAATTGAACCTATACCACTCCATTTGTAGCTACCTAAACTTGCTGGACTCACAACCAGTCCTGCAGGGCACATTGGACAGCATGCCTAACCTCCATTCCCTTGGCACCATTCACTCAATTTCCTACTCAAACATGACCAAATGGTCACTAATTGACCATTACAACTTCTTTTCATCAATACATAAACAAAATCTCAAATTTGTGCCCAAACCCTAACTCTACCATTTCAATTCTCCATATACATGCAATTTATGTTCAATGGCAGCCATGTATAACTATAACTCAATCTAATCAATGAACTCCTAATGTATCCTAAGGCTGCCAAAATTGGTGGAATTTATTCATGCAAAACTTGTTTCAATTCTCTTAATTTCACCCTCATTTCATACTCCACATGATATATATACAAAGTTTTAAGAATGAATTAGCACTAACCTTTTTGAAACCAAACTTGAGCTTGTTATTCTTCAAGATTTCTCCTAGAACCATAATAATCATAATCAATTATAACTTCACTTTCCCAAATTAAATATCCAATAAAAATTCAACAACATTTCCCTTTAAATTGGACTAAACTCCTATCATAAATCTCAAATCCACAAACCATTAATACCCAATCTGGCACCTTGTGCATTCAAATTTATATATAATGATCTAACTGTCAGATAAATCCCAAATTTTAACCATATATTCAAGACATCCCTATACAATATCAATAAAAACTTTAGCATCAAATCTTTGCTATATCATGAGATATCAAAATATTCATTCAACCCTTCAAAATCTAAATTTTTGCAGAAATCAGTCTTACTCAGACAGCTCATGCAAAATAATTTATATCTCATAAACCACAAGTCTAAAATTCACCAAATTTTAACACAACAGCCTCAACATCCCAAATATCATTTGTACCAAATTTCATAATTTTATAAGCATCCTAACTATTTATTTTTCTCAAATTTCAGTAGCTAAAATTCAGAATTCAACCTGCAGACAGCCTGTGTTCAACAATATATTTCTCCAAATCCAACCGTTGAACAATCACCAAATTTTAACCATAACTTCCATAGATACGTACCTCAAACATATCCAAAAATCAACGGTACAAGTTGAGCCAAACTCACCTGGACGGAAGAGAAACATGCTACCCTGATGAACTCCTGTTTCTGCTACTGTTCATCTCATCCTCCTTCTTCCTTTCTTTCTTTCTTTTCCTTTTCTCTCTCTCTCTTGATTCGGCTGAAGAAGAAGAAACTAGAATTTTTCTTTCTAATTTTCCCTCATTTAACTCTTTTTAATTGGCTTGGTGAGTTGTGATTGGTGGAGAGTGCTTTGATGACATCAGCATGAGGTCAAAATTACATTTTTAATTTATTTTCTTTTCTTTTATTTTTTACTCAATTTCAATTTAATTTTTAGCAATATTTATTCATATTTTATGTCATAATAATTATTTACTTAACTGGACAAGTTGGCCAAAAATCATCTCTGGAGACAAAATGACCAAAATGCCCTCCGTTTGGCTTATTGAGCTAAAATCATTTGTACTGATCGAAAAATTTTTCTAAGCCTTTTCTTGGCATTCTAATGCCATAGAAACCTCAATGACTTTTCTCTGGAGTCTCAAAAATTATTTTATGAATTTTCTCCTAGGTTTAGGGCTTCTAGTTGCGAAGACCGTAACTTCCCACTAGGTTACCCATTGCTAGGGCACCGGCTCATTTAACTTGGTTGTATTTTATTTCTAAAATTTTTTCTAAATTTTTCTTATTAATATTTGAGTTATTTATGATTCATCACTTTAGTTTAAATATTTTTCCAGATGTTCTAACTGTCCGGACCGACACCGGTCACCGAAACAGTAGAATGTACGGAATGGTTACAGTGGGGGTGTTACACCCATGTTGGGGGGGCAAGATAAAAATTTGAGGGGGGGCCAACGCTGAAGCACACGTTCAAACTCTTGAATAAATTTTTAAAGTTGGTAGTAGCGATGACCCCTCCACCATCACAAGTGGATCCGCCCCTGATTTTGGAAATAAATTTCCTTTTGCACACCTTTAAATAATATAATCCACTCTCTCCCATTGAAATGATATGATTATTATTATTATTATTGTTATTTTCTATGAAAAAGTGTTATTAGTTTGGGATTACTGTTATCGAATAAATGTAGTATTTCAAAAGATTAAAATAATTTTGATGGATAACTTTACTGATAGATGTTGAGATATCAAAATAACTCAGGAGTTATACAACATGGATCTATGCAGTGTTTTAAGAGAGGCTAAAGGGTCAAATTGGCCCTTAAACTTTTATAATTCAATTTTGGCAAAAATCATAAGCATAGGAAGAAGAGGATTAAATTAAGAAGTAATAAAAAAAAAAATAATAAGATGGATGGTGTGTTTTAATCATGTACTGGTACGTAATGAAAATTAGGTTTAATTAGACTAAAATCGAAATATAAGGGATTATAAGGGATTTGATTGATATTAATTAAGAGTTAAGAGATTTAATTGACTTCAACTAAACATTGAGGGTTAAATTGATAATTAAGTAAAAGTTCAAGAGTCAATTTAAGCATTTGGCCTTTAAGAGGTTTATCTTATTATTATTATTATTATTTTGAGAGGCTGATGTTTATAATCAGACGTTTAATTGTTCCTTTTGGTCTGGCCCTGACACTAAATAGATAAATCCACGTGAAGAAAAGACATTAACAGCTCTATCACTCTTTTTTTTTTCTTTATCTGATTATGCATTAACATTTTTTAATTTTATTAAAAAAATTTTATAATATTTTAAAATTTTAAAATAATTCATAATATATTTTAATTTTAATAAATATTTTATTACACACTAATTAAAAAATATATATATATATAAATATATAAATTTATATATAAAAATTTAATTTAATAATTGATAAACTCTTCTCGTTAAGTTAGATATCTCCGTAATAGCTCCTTTATTTATTATTAATAAATTTATATTCATTCTTTACGTATTTGTATTTTATTTTTCTTATTTTTTAGAGTTTTTTTTTTCTTCATGTGATTTTTTTTAAAAGATTTTTCATATGAAATTGATTTTTCTGTGTTATTGTGTTATTTCCCCTTTATGTGTATTTTCTTTTACATTTTCTATGAAAAAATTCCTATTGATTATGAATTATTATTGATCAATTTTATCGTACAAACGTGATCTTTCAACTGATTATGATACCAAAATATATACGGAGAAATCGAAATAATTCAAGAAATTTAGATAGCATTTAAGAGATTTGTCTTATTTTGTTAGACAATGATTTTTGACATCATTAATATTATTATTTATAGATATCGGTACTTCCTTTTATGAAAAGGAAAACGACCTCGAAGCTGAAAATTTCACATAAACATAATCAGAAGAGAATGAGAAAATACATTACAGATAATTTTATTTATAAACACCAACATAATATTCCACCTGCCATGAACAGTATAAACAGAAAGAAAAGTGGTTGAAGCGCCGGTCAATGTTTGCAACGGAAGTATACCGACGGACGGCACTTGTTAACATTTTTTTGTGGGAGGCAGTAGCGTTTGGCTCTGCCGCAACCAAAAACTGCTCCTTTTTTAAAAGTATTAGTATAAACTGTAGAAGTAGAAAGCATTCTACTAAATTCAGAGTCCATCATGAACTCCAACTCCATGTTGCTATCCCCTATGGAGAAGTGGTTGCCATCCGTGCCTTTTGGAACACTAGCGCTGCAAGGGCTTGTGCTTAGCAGAATCACCACCACCACTGCTGCGATGACTGATGGAGAGAAAAGCTTCATTGATCTGCCTCTTCCTTCCCCTTTTCTTGTTCTCCCTTGCTATGTTCAGCTCCTTGTGTAGAGTAATATAAATAATGGGTGAGAGCGACTTAACCATTAAACCATTCAATCTCAATAATTTGACTACGAGTGGTCGCCAGCACTGAGTTTGGCATTGTCTCCCCACCTTTTTTTTTTGAAATTGACAGGCTGTTGTTTACGAGGACAGCTGCACATAGGCCACCGTCTTATTTTGATTTTATGTTAGGGCGCCGCTAGCTCACAAGTTATTATATTAATTTATATATTAATATATTGATTTAATTAAACATATTCTCTTTCATTTTACCTTATATTTTAAATTTAAATAATTTTATATATTTTACAATAAAATTATTTACAACATTATTTAATATTAATAATTAAATTTAGAATTAGAAAAAGATAAATTAAAGTAATTTTTTAAAATAAAAATTTTTTTTTTTACTTATGCAAAGTGTCAATTAATGAGGAATCCAAATTCCAAATTTGGTTACAAATTTTTGAGCCCTTAGTTTTCATATGCATGTATCAGATATACAATAATAATTTTTTTTAAAATATAATTTAAAAGTCCACATATATTATATATATATAAATTCAATTGTTAAGAAATATGAATCACTAATTTTTATTTTTTGTGAAGTGCTATTTGTATCAAACTTTTTTATATAATATTTATTTGATATTATATAATTTTTTATATTTATTTAATTATTGATAGCTGATCTTATCCTTTTTCATTTATTTGTTTTCAATAAACTCAAATTCATTCTTGACAGATCTATATTTTTTTTCATTTATTCTATGAAATTGATTTCTCTATATTAGAATTTTTTTTACACAAAAATATCTCTATTAAGTTCAAATTATTATTAATAAATTTAGGTGAATAGACATGTTGGCACCCAATAATATTAATTATTATTAGACAACTCACTGCCTTATCATGCTGATGGGAGACCAACGTACGATAAGACCATTTTACCAAATTAACTACCAGGTTACCATACCCCGTGATAAATGCTACAACAAATTATAATGAATAGTTGCTAGACATCAAAATAATTATAGCCATCATCCTCATCATTATTATATTTTTTCCTTCAATTCTTTAATTAAATATAACTCTATCTCAATTTAATTATCAAAAAAAGAACTAAGATCGTATTAGTTCAGTTTGATATGATTCACTGTTATATAGTGATGATGATGATTTTTTTTGAATTTAATTTTTTTTATTTGAATTTTTTTTTTAAAGTTTAGCAAAATCATGAATCATGCATACCCTAATAATGCAAGTTGTAAGAAATTGTGGATAGCGTAGATGTTTACCATTATTTAATTTAAATTATATTTTAAAATCATTACGGTTAACAAGTCAATTTATAAATAAATTAATAATTAGACCTATTGGACAAGAAAGAAATCTTAAACATTTAAAGCATTAAAACTGTAGCCAAATCTTTAAATTGTGTGCATTGCATTAATTGTCACAATTGTAACTAAGAAGATTAAATTGAATTTTAAAAAGTTAACAGTAAATTATAATATAATTTTTAAAGTTTTATTTAATTAATAAAATAGTTTATTAATTTAAATTTTATATTTAAAAATTTATCATTTACTATATAAAATATATTTTAATATAAAATATATTTATTTTTATTGAAATTTATATTAAAATTTATTAAAAAATTATTATTATTTACTTACAGTATATTTTAATATCAAAACATTTCTTCTATTAGGCAAATCCATTTCTTTGAAAATATTTTAATCAATAAATATAATTACTTTTAATCAAAAGACCTCATGAAATTTAATATAAAAACATTATATTATGTTTTAATCATATAATATCAAAACATTATACTATATAAAATATTTAAATATAAAATTTAAATCAATGTTTTTAAGTTAGTCAATGTAAATATTAATTCTTAATAATCTAATCTAAGCATCTCTTTTTCAAAAGAAGACCAAACAAGAATTCTATTTTAAAACTGCGAATTGAACATCATTACCATCTTTTCTTTTAGCATATATATGTGGAAGTAATAATATCTGAACGAGTTTCAATCTATACACAAAGATCTTAGAAGCAATTTTAGTTAAGTAAAACCAAAAGAATTTGACATTCTTAGCTAGTAGTCTTGCACAAGAATAAGACATAATAAATCTGGATTATTATGCATGCTTATACAGCAGAAGACTTACTTATGGAGAAGAAGGACTGTACCTCATTATATAAATGCATTTAGAACTCAAATATTAATATATTTCTGCATGGCATCTCACAATCTGAAAGTTAATCAGGCCAATTGAAAGCGGCTTATAATATTCAAGAAATGTCAAGAGAAGCATAACAGTCGCAACAACAATGAGTGTCAGTCTCCTGCAGGAATACGAACATATTCTTCATATAATTGAAATATCTTTGCAAAGCATTGAACTACTGAAGCATATGGAGAAAGTCTATGTATCCTTCACTTACTCTGAATCCAAGAGATCACGTATGTCAACTGAATTCTCCATTGTTCGATTAGCGAGGATGCTGGTGGAAGAATTAATTCTGGTTTTGATCTGATCAATATCAGTTTGGATGTTGGGAGGTAGATAAACTTTATCAATTGCAGTTTGCTTGGCTCAATCAAGAAAGTTTTGTTAATCAAATAAAATTTAATTAGGGACTATATTGTATTTTACCGTTAACTTTTTAAAATCCAATTTAGCAATTTTGACTGACAACTAACTAAGATTCGATTATAATATACACAATTTAAAGTTTTGGCCAATTAGTGAATACCCTAACCCTTTGTTTGGATTGTTAATTGTGTAGCGGAAATGGGGAGAAATTAAGCAGGAAAATGAAAAGAGAAAGAGAGAAAAAAAAAAAAAAAAGAAGAAAATTAATCCAATTTCCTTCTTGACCTTTGGATAGATTATTAGAATGGGAGAAAATGTAATTGGTCCCTTAAATGAAAAGAAGGAAAATATCTTTTAGACCCTTAGTTGATTTCTTATATCAAAGTTAATTACTTAAATATAATTATATATTAATTGGTTATTAATTCAATGTGAATCAGCTTATTTATATATTAATTCTTTAACAATGTGAATCAATTTCTTATTTTTATATTAATTCTTTAACAATGTGAATCAATATTTACATTTTAGGATACAAATAATATGGCAATCTGGAGTAGTATGAAGCTTCAAGCACTTCCCAAAGGCATAGACTACAGCAATATTTGCAATGTTTCCACACATCAACATATGCAATTTAAAGCAATTGGCCTCCCAATGGCAATGCAATATCACTAAAAAGCACCCTTGCTGCAGTATCATTTGAAAAAATAGCATCAGGTGAAAAAAGAAAAGCAGCAGTTTTGGTTGTTATATAGTCATAACAAGCACAACAACTGTATTTGTGCTTCAGCTAGACCTATGCCCTTCCTTCACACATTTTTCTGCGGCAAAAATAAGAGCAGAATGATGGAGGATGGGAGACATTTTCTACAGCAAAGAGGAGCAGAAATGAAATAGATGGGTGACGATTTTTTTATTAAAGTAATTAAAGGTTTTTGAAGTAATTTCAATATAAACAACATTTTTTTGGGTTGATGCAATGGCGAGGAGAAATGTAATTTCTCCTTCTTTTTTTTTCCTTTCTGTTCTTTTTTCTCATTAAATTGATATCCAAACAAGAGAAATAAAGGAAACCAAATTTCATTTCTTTTTTCTTTCTCTCCATTTCTCTAAATGGTAAAAGTTTTGCATTTTTTTTTTTTTAATTTGCTTGGTTTGTTAATGGGCCCAAACTGTCTGGGCTGTGGGTCGCTCCGCTCTGATCTCAACTAATAACAGAAACATAGAAACTCCCAAATCTACCCCATGCAAATCCACAATACCACTATGATCATGAGACGATCTCTGCTCAGAAGTGTCTCTGTTTGCACTCAAAATCTTCTTCACTCTTCTTCCAATGTCTATCCATAAATTCCTAATCCCTCACTACCCAATTTTACTCGTGCGGTGAGAACCCGATCACATCATCCCTTGAAACATCGCTACTTGCACAACTCAAGAGAATGATGATTCTGTCGAGCTTATGGATGTCACTAGCAAAGGTAAACAAATTAATGTACGTATTTTCTTTTTCCTTCAGTATGGTAATTTATCTGTTCGCTCACTAAGAAAATGAATGAAATGATTGGAAAATGAGGGGAAGATTTTACTTTAGTGCTTGTGTGTTGGTTTTGCAGTTTTAAGTGGTTGGGAACTTAAGTAAGAGACGTCTTGGTCATTTCAAATTAGTGAAAATTGAATTTTGGATTTAAAAGTTAACCTGTTTTATTTTATTGCTCGTTTTCTCAGGAAACTAATGGGGTACTTTGTGTGTGCGCTAGTTGATGTGAAATGACGCTACAACGGCCAACCGATCATGGGAGCTGCCATTAGAGAGAAATTGTACTATTCTGCATAATTTTATATATTTGCAATTATTATTATTATTATTATTATTATTATTATTATTTGCACTGTGTAAGTTATTTGGTAATTGGTTGGTTGCCTAGTGTCAAAGCTGAAACACCTAATGGATAAGTACTTCAAGGGGGATAAGAAGGTTCTTCCTTCAATTATGGAAGCAATCTTACACTGGAGGTTGACAGGGAATCATGAGGAGACGGATGATGAATTGATGGAAGAACTCCATATGAAGCCACTGAATGATGTGAGAGACAAAGAATTTGAATAAAATGTTGAGGAACTTTATCAGACTGATGGGAAGATTGATGATTTTTTTAATGCCAAGGAATATGTTATGAAGAAAATGTTGAAGGATGAGTACTTCAGCATGGATGACAAGAAATGGAAGGAGATTGATGATTTGTAGAATTCCCTGATGACCACTGCTCCACCAATGGTCATGTTGTATTTTTAGGTCGAAATTGATTTCCTGGACAGCGAAGAAAAACATACCATAGCTCGATCCTCTACTGAAAGTGAGTACCAAGCACTCGCTAATGCTATTGCTGAGTTAATGTAGGTCAAATCTTTCCTTGGTGAGCTGGGCTTCACTTCTACTACGCCCACTACTCTATGGTGTGATAATATTGGAGCAATATATTTAACATCCAACTTGTTTTTCATGCTTGGACTTAGCACATAGAATTGGACCATCACTTTGTTCGGGAACTGATTACTCAAGGCAAGCTTCGTGTCAACTTCATCTCAAGCCAAGATCAATTGGCTGACATTTTCACTAGGCCGTTTGGCACATGGTTATTCGAACGTCAAAGAGACAAGCTGCGTCTCATGCCTGCCAAGACAACAGCTTGAGAGGGGCTGTTAAGGATATACTCTACTTTGTAACAATCTGTTGCCGTTATCTTTACTTGTAACCATCTGTTAGCCTTAGCTTTATATTGTAAATCATAGTTATCATCATCTGTAAACTTCTATATATTGTACATATCTTGCACAGCAATCCTAAATTATCAGGGCATGTTTACCATACCAGAATCCTCGTGTGCAATTCCTTACTTGCATTCATATTAGCTTTAGATTATTGTTGCCAATTTTGCCGAATAAACGTGATTACTCAAAAGACTTTAGCAATTGTGATGGATAGTTATACCAAAGTAGATGCTGGGATATCAGTAGATGAAAATTAGAAAAGATGAGAAGAATACATGACTGATAATTTTATTTATAAAGACCAATACTCCACCTGCAGGGAATAGTACAGAGAGAAAGATGGTTGAAGAAACGGCCGCGCATGGCTATACTAGTAAAATCAGCTAATTAAAAGCGTTTGCAACCCCGGTCGTACTTCCCCCGGCACTTTTTACCATCTCTTGTTGGGAGGCAGTAGTTTTGGGCTTTGCCACAAGGAAAAACTGGTTTATTCCTTAAAGGCTTACGATCAACAAGAGGAGCAGCAGCAGCAAGTATTCTACCAAACTCGGAGTCCATCATGAACTCGAACTCCATGTTGGTATCCCCTATGGAGAAGTGTTCGCCATCCGTCATCCTTTGAACACTAGCTCTGCAATGGCTTGTGCTCAGAAGAATCAACAGCACCATTGCTGCTACTGATGGAGAGAAAAACTTCATTCTGTCTCTTCCTTCCCCTTAATTTCTTGTATCTCCTCTACTCTTGTTCTCTCTTACTATTCTCTAATCTTGTGTATAGTAATATAAATAATGGAGCTTCTTATCGGCTGGCAGTGGTTGTGTGAGAGAGACAATCATTAAACCATTCAATTTTAGTACTTTAATTATGGGTAGTAGTCATTGTCTTTTTTTCATTGTACAGGTATTCCTAGTCCACTAGACTAAAATTAATTCTTGTAGTCAATCCACTAAAGATTGAAGCGCTCCCAATAAATATTATCGTCATCTACAAAAATCGAACACTTGAACATACTTAAAGAATAAAAATATTGAATTATTTATAACAAGCACCGTTGGTTGATAGTAGTCATTATCTTTTTTTGGTTAGGGCAATGTTAGTCGATAAATGATGATTTAGACAATATATAAAAATCCAATGAAAATTGATTTAGACAAATTTGATGAGTTTGTATTAATTTAAAGAAATTAAAGAACATTAATTACACAGCCTCCCCCTCTTTTTCAATCTCCTGTTTTTATAGACTATTTAATTTAATAGACTTAAATGTCCAAAATTTTAGTTGAGATTTTCATAGTAAATTAGCAATATAACTTATCTCTTTTTCATTTATTTATTTTCAATAAACTCAAAACCATTCTTTACAGATCTATATCTCTCTACTGTATCAAATTGATTTATATGATTGTCATTTTCTCTTTTATGAGAACAGAAAACAATTATGATGGAATATATATATATATATATATATATATATATATATATATATATATATATATATATATATATATATATATATATATGTGTGTGTGTGTAACTAACGAGTTGTGGTTTTATTCTTTAATATAATATAATTTTAAATTCAATTAAGAATTGAGAATTAGAATAGTAAATTTAGTTCAGTCAGACATGATTTGCTTTTCATAGTGATGGTTCTTTTCCCATTTTAATTCAAATTAAATTATTTAATTTTAATAATAACGAAAATATATAATATTATGATTAATTAAAAATAATATTTCAATATATTATTTTTTAAAAATACTATATTTTTAAATTTTTGTGAAGTATAAATTATTTTATTAATATGATATATTTTTTATAAAATAATTCTTTCATAAAAATAGTTATCATTTTATATGCATTTATAATATAAAATAAATGCATTTTATAAAAATTAAAATTTTAAAATGTCATCATTTTCTATTAATATAATAAAGGTTAAAAATACATACTATTTTCTAAAAGATAGATCCCATAATTTTGATATCGTGACTTTAATTTTTTTTAATCATTTTTACTTATAATTAAATTTTTGATGTAAAAATAATAATATTTTTATTTAATGTTCATACATATATATATATATACACCAATGACACGCAGGATCGATGGGATATCCAACAGAGATAAAATTAATATAAAGAAGAAGAAAAAAGAACAATAAATAATAAGAAGATACAGTAAAATGAAAATGAGAATGCAATAAATCAACAAGTCATAAAAGCATAAAATTATGAGCGGTAGAACCAGCCACAGATATAGATATAAAGAATAAATCAACAAGTCATAAAAGCATAAAAATATGGGCGGTAGAACCAGCCACAGATATAGATATAAAGAATAAATCAACAAGTCATAAAAGCATAAAAATATGGGCGGTAGAACCAGCCACGGATATAGATTCGAAGAATAAAACAAATAAAGATTGTAAGAAGATAGTTTTATTGAAACTCTGATATCGGACACTCACAAGGAGATAGGATAAGGAAAGGGAGAGCTACTTCTAAGGAAAACTTGTAAAGAAAAACTTGTAAAATGAAGTAGAGAGCCTCTTCCTTTTATAGATGAAGGAAAGAGGTTTACAATGATTATAAGTTACTATTACACATGTGAAAGGTAAAAAGATATATAAGTGGAGTGGAAAATGTCAAAAGTTGTTGCAAGTGGAGTTCCTGTAGCCATGTGATGACCAGAGTTGTCTTGATGATAGCCGGAAAAGTTGACCTTGAACTGTAGGCATGTGAAGAGTTACTGGCGCTTTAAGGCAGACAATATTCCAAAGCAGTCATCCTCGTTATCATTACCGAGACTGACGACATCAGAAGATGAGCTAGCTTGGCTTGAAGTTTTTGAAGTGGATGACCTGTTACTCAGCAATTGTTGCATGATAGTAAAATATTCTTCTTCAGACTTGGCCTGGGCCAAGAGGGATTGAGTATTTGATTTTTGGGCTAAAAAAGTCATAGGGTTTTGGGCAGAAGTTGAAGGAAGTTGTCTTTGCTCCTTAGGCTATTTGAGTAGCCATTATTCCACAACTTCTAAGGAGGCTTTTTGATGTTTTTGAAATTTGGACCACCATCTAATTTTGAACTTGCAAATTAGAACTGGCCCTTAGAGAAGTTGATCAGTTTTGTAACCATAGTCCCATGAAAGAACCCATGGCACAAAGAACTTCGAAGCAAATAATATGAGGGGATGAAATATGTCTTCTTCAATTGTAGACTTATAGCGAGCCTTGAAAGTTGTATACCCTTGATTGATTTCCGAGGGCAATATTTCAGGGATGGCTCCCATCCAGTTCCACCATTGGGCGAACCATCTGGGAAAGTGAAATTTGGAGACGGTCTGGAAGAAAAATAGCCAAGTGTAATAGTTGTTGGGGTTTTGGATTAGAAAAGCATTTATCGAAGCTTGGTGGTAATCCCAATATGTGAAAGTTGTAGTAGAAGGGATGCTTTGACCAAATGTAGCTTGAAATTTCTTTGGGGCAGATAAGTCTTGTCCCCAATTGGCAGGGTAGATAACTTTGAGTATAGTGCAGGTGGAATAGTTTGGGACAGGGGAGTTTTCTGGGAAGTGTTTAATTTTGACCGACCCAGTTTCAATCAAGATACTTTGGTAGTAGGCTGGATCTTTAGACTTATCCCACGGCTTGAAGTGCCAAGAACCAAAGAACTTAGCTGCACATAAACGAGGGTTAGAATCATAAAATCCATCCTCAACAGTTAAAATACTTTGATAAAAATCCTTTAAAATCCAGTTGAATGCTAAACCAGAGTTTTGAGAAAAGTTTTGCGAAACCACTGGTTCGTTTGATTTTAAAGTCAAATCCGTTGAAGGAACAAGTTTAAGAGTTGAAACAGTTTGAGAAAGTGATTTTTGAGAGAGAGTTTTTTGGTTTTGAACAATAATTTCTCTCTCAGCTTCTTGAGAGCAAGCTTGAGTTAAAAGTTTTTTGGGTTGTCCTTCTGGGAGCGAATCTCTGAGGGACTGGCAAAGTTGTGGGTGATTAATGAGGCCTGCAAGCCAAACTTGCAAGTCACTTGGAGAAAGTTGTTCTGGAGGAGTTTGGGAAGTTGAAGGTTAGTCAAGTTGATCTATTTCTTTCTGGAATAAAGCATTCCATGAGACAATAGGGCTTTGGGAAGTCATCTTAGGTTGGCTTAGTGTAAGTTGTTGAGAGGAAGCTTGGGGTTTGGGTGAAGTTTTCTTTGAGGTAGAAGCTGAAGCTTTTTCTTTTGTTGATTCTTCAGTCTTCTTTCTTGGGATCATTGTGAGGAGTCTGCAAGAATTCACGAGTTAGGAAGTCAGGGATAGAATTTTTGAATGCAGATGACTATGGATAAAATTTCTTTTTTAATAGTGGAATAATTTTTCTGGGTTTCATCCCAAAGTCCAGAAACATACTGAACTATAACTTCTTTGTTATTTTTAAGTTGCTTTAGAATTCCTCCATATCCAAGATCAGAGGCATCAGTTTCAACAATTTTAAAAGCAAATGGATCAGCAAGATGTAAGTAAGGAATTTGCTTTATTTGGGTTTTGATTTTCTGAACAAGGGAAGTGTGTCCCTGTGTCCAGGGCTTAGGATTCTTTTTGAGTCTTTCATGAAGTGGTTGAAGCAGTTTATTTAAGTTTGGAAAGAAATTTAAGACATAGTTTAAACATCCTAGAAATCTTTGAAGTTGTGTTTTCTCAATAATTTTGTCAGGAAACTTATTAGTGAAAGCAAGTGACCTTTCTATTGGTGAGATTGTACCATTGGAGATATAGTGTCCTAAGAACCTAATCCTAGTCTGGAAAAGACTAATTTTGGACTTAGAAACTACTAATCCATTTCTTTTAGCAACAAGGATAAAAGTTCTTAGATGTTTGAAATGTTGCTCAATAGAAGATGAAAAGATTAAGACATCATCAATGTAAACTATGCAAAATGCAGAGTATGGATTAAAAATGTCATTCATGATGCGTTGAAATTCAGATGGGGCATTTTTCAAACCAAATGGCATGACATTCCATTCATATTGGCCAAACGGGACGGTGAAAGCAGTTTTGTAACGATCTTTGAGAGCTATTTGTATTTGCCAAAAGCCAGATTTCATGTCAAACTTTGAAAAGATTTTTGCAGCAAAAAGTTTTTGAAGAAGATCCTTTTTGTTTGGAATCGGGTAACGAATCCATTTCAAAGCTTTGTTAAGAGGCTTATAGTTAATAACAAGTCGGGGGACTCCTCTTTCAATTTCGGAAGACTTGTTAACATAAAAAGCAGCACAACTCCAGGGGGACCTTGAAGCAGAAATTAAATTTTTAGAAAGCAAATCTTTAATCTCATTTCTACAGTGGTCTTCAAGTTCTTTATTCATTTGAATTGGGCAGGCTTTAGTAGGAATTTGAGATTCTTGAAAATCATTTTCATAAGGGAGATCAACAACGTGTTGTTTTCTTTCCCAAAAAGCATTCGGAAGATCTGAACAAACAGTATTTTCTATTTGTCGTTGAAGAAGAGAAATCCTTTTCTTTAAAATAGGATGTTGAAGTTAATTTTGAATTCTTTGGATTAAAACAGTTTTTCTTAGGTTTTGGAGTTCTATTTCCTTTGACAAAATCAGACAGTTAAGTTGATTTTCATAAACAGAGCAGGCTTTAATAATGTGCAAGTTACGAGTTTGGGGTTTTTCAATAAAAGGGAAAACAATCTTTTTTCCTTTAAGTTTAGCAGAAATATGATCATAATTAACAGCATAAGGAGTAATAAGATTTATGAATGGAGTGCCAAGTATGACCGTATGATGAATGTTATGCACAAGCAAGAATGAAGTTTTGATTTGCAAACCGTTATTCAAAACGTATGCATCAGTTTTTGAATCAATTTCGAGATAAGAGTTGTTAGCGGCCTTGAGCTTTTCAGTAGTTGCTTCTCGAAATGCTTTTGGAATTATTTATTCATTGATACAATTAAGGTCAGCACCTGTATCAAAGAGAGCAATAGTATCCAATACGAAATCATCAGAAATTTTCAAAGTTATTTTGACCAAATATTTTTGGGAAGTGACTTGTTTTAAAATTGAAAGAAAATTATCTGGAACATCTTGTAGATTGGCTAGTTGTGGTGTTTCAGTTTCAGGTTTTGGATTGTCTTCTTCTTCTTCAGAAAATTTGTTAAGAAGAAGTTGAATGGCAACAGAGTCTTCCTTCTGTTTGGTTTGGAGTTGCTTGAGTTCAGACTTGATAGTTTTGATTTCAGTCTGGAGTTCTTAAATGGTGAAAGCAGAGGTTTTTGTTTTGGAAGTTTTGGCCTTTTGTAAGATGACTGTGAGGTCATATGGGTTATTGGCTTTAGATGGCACAGAAGTAGAAGGGGTTTGAGAAGATGATGCCTCAAAAGAATGTTGAAGCTTGGTGAGATATTCTTTCTGAAGTTGAGGGTCTTGGATGTGTTGAATAACATCAAGCATAAACCTTTGATCTCTGGTAAGCATATTCAGTTGCTTTTCGGATTTATCAGAAGTAGAAGAGTCAGAGAGGACTTCATCAAGCTGGAGGGCCTGATAATCTTCTGAAGAAATTAAAACAGTTTCTTCAGAATCAGAAGACTCAAGCAAAAGGGCTTTAAGTTTATACAAAGTTTCTTCTTCAAGTTGGAGCTCATGGATTCTCCTGTTGAGCTTGTAATATTTTGCAATGTGACCTTTCTTGCCACATCTATAGCAAGTAACATCTTTTTTGGGAGTAGAATTGGGATCATAGGGTCTTTGAAAAGGTTTTGGTACTTTCTATTGTAAGACTTTCCTTTGGGAGGTCTGTCTTGGTAGTAGGTGGTTTTCTGTTTAGAAAAGTATTTTTTGTGCTTGCGATGTCATCTGGTTTGACAGTCTGTGCATGGTTTGAGAGTTGAAGAGGAAGATGGTTTTTGGTAGAAAATATCGAATTGTTGGCAGAAGGTTCCAAGTTCTTTTTTGGTTTTGTGGAGCTCCCATTTGAGTTGTTTCTGTAGCTTAAGATCTTGGCAAATCTTCAAGCCTTCTTTCTGGGTGAAACTGATGAGTTCTCCATAAGTGAGCTGATCATAAGGAATTTTTTTGTTGTTCTGTTCCTTGATCTTATTTCGAACCTTTTCTCTAAGGAGAGGGGGGAGGCCAGCAAGGAATTTCTCCTTCCAAAATGGTAGATTAGAGTCTTCCCGAAGCATAACTCTGGTAAGGAAAGTATCCTTATACCATTTGAAGTCACTAAGCTTTTTGCACCAAAGATTTGAAAGAAGCTCGGCATTCTTGTCTTTGAGATGCGAAGGATCTCCGACAAAGTGAAGTGTCAAGGCTAAGATGAGGGTGGCAACAACATTTTGAATTAGTCTGCCATTTTCATCAAGTATCATATTTTGATCTTCATCGAGTTCAACAGACTTTAGAATCTCAAGTTTCTGCTGGGGAGTGAGATAGTAATCCCACCATCCTTTTAGTTGACCTGAGAGTCCTGCTATGAGAAGTTCTGCAATAGCTTGATCAGTGGTGCCTGTCTGGGTTCCATAGGCATTTGCGGCCATCGTCATTTGTTGGAAAATGTTGAGAACATTGTATTCTAACATTCCATCTATGTTCCATTCATAGACAGAAGAAGCATTGTAGCGGCTTTGGCAGAGGGCACTCGGCTTATCTTCCATATTGATATCTGGAGCAATGGCTCATGGATAGTAAAGTTGTTGAGGATTCTGCCAATGAACTTTATATATTCTTGGAAGAGCTTTTTCTTGGAAGGCATTCTCTTCGTCAGACGGTTGTTCCATTACATTGACAGAGGCTTCAGGAGTGTCTGGAATGATGACATTGGACATTGAAGAAGTTGATGGAAGTTGGTTCAGGCGATCCTGAATAGCTTGTAGAAATTCTTCGTTGTTCTTTTGTTGGAGGCTAGCTAGAGAGCTTTTTGAAACTTCAAAAGGCTTAAAGGCTGGAGCTTTCATCTTTGTTTCTGTGGAGGCGATGATGGTGGTTGGGTGCTGAACCTACTTTCAGAGATCATTTAACTGTTTTCCAATAGTATGAAGATGACTATTGGTCCAGTTGCTCTGCTGGATGATATTTTCAAGATCTCTCTCAGTGTTCTTCTCACTCTTAAGTTTGAAAGGAGAAGCTGTAAGGGTGGTTTTGAGGTGTTTGATTTGAAGTTCTCGGAGAGGTGGATGGACATATTGAATCCATTCTCCTTTTGAAGTTTGCCAGGAAGTTGTTTCAGAAAGTGGGTTTAAGGTTTTAGAAGCAAAAGGATATTCCAGATGATTTTCAGAAGCATATTTTTCAAACCAATGAAAGAAGAAAATATGCATTTAATGCTCATGAAGGAATGCATAAAATTTCTCTTGGATTTCCTTCCTTTGATCTATGAAGTTTTGGAAAAACCAAAGTTTTTTCTCATGATTATGAGGGGCATAAAAATCTTTTTGAAGATAAGCTTTGTTAATCTGAAAATCTTTTTGAAGAACATTCAGTTCAGATTCTATATTCTCAGTCACAGAAGAGAAGGTTGGAGATGTTGGTCTGGGTTGTTCTTCAGGAGTAGAATAGACAGGTCGTGGTATGGTAGTTGAAAAGTCAACAGTTTGCATTGAAGTTGTTCTTGGTATGTCTGAAATTGAGTGTCCAGGTAGATCTGGGATTCGAGTAAAGTGTTCTGCAGTTGTTGGATAATTAACTATAGAGGGCGTTCTGGTTAGGGGTAGATCTATGACAGTAGGTAGTTGTGAGATTCTTCCTAGGTCTATAGTTCCAGAGGAAGAGGTAGCATCAAAAGATCTTCTAGAAGTTGGGGGTTTTCTAGCAAAAGAGAGTTTTACTTTTCCGTCAGGGAACTGGGCGATTTCTTTAAGCTGGGTATTTGGGCTAGGTGGAGGCAGTGGTTGTGGTCTTGTGGCTCCTTCTAGGATCCAGTCTTCAGGTAGTGAGACTTCATTCCATTTGATGGCTTTAGGAATAACAGCATTGGCTCTGGTAAGATCAGTTTGAAGGAGGAGGGTTTCTCCTTTCTGACTGTGAATAAGAACTTTAGAAGTAAAAGCAGTCATCATGGCTTTGTAATGAACTTTAAAAATCAAAGCAACATGAATAGATCCAGGAAGCATTTTATAATTATGAGTTTTAATTTGCAAAATAAGACTATCAAGCAAATTTCTATCATTTAAAGAAACAGTTAAGTTTGGATAACATTCAAAAGAAATTGGACCAGTGCAAAGACTAGACTCAACAGAACTAAGCAAAGAATCTTGGAAGTCATCGAAGTGAGCATCTCTTAGAACAGCTAAGATGGAAGTGTTCAGACCTTCTTTCGTTAAGGGCTTGATTCCTACCTGAACTAACCCTATATGGACATAGTTGTAACCTTAGGCTTTGTGTTTATTTAAGGAAGCAGAAGTTAAAAGCTTATTGATTTCAAATGGCTTTGTGATTGGAATATCTCTTTCCTCAGTTTTAATGGTATAATCAGTTTTGGTAAGGAAGTTAAACTTGCTTTGTTTATAGATATGATCTTTCTGGACTTTAGGAAGTTCCAAATTATCTATTGCTTTTTCAAAGTCTTCAATAATTAATTCTTCACTGTTGACTATCTTTTCTCCAGTCCCAGAGGTAGAAGAACTGGAAATAGATTGATTTCTGCAAAATATATCCATGAGTTGAATAGTCTAATTAATACATTCCCTATAGTAGGATATCTGGATTTACAGCCAAACCACTAGGACTTATGACCAGCAACCTTATATATATATATATATATATATATATCACAATTTATTTATAAAATAATTTTTTTTTATTTTATTAAATTTCCTTTATTTTTCATTAATTAGTTATTCAATTATTTTATATTATAATTAAGTTATTGATTTATCAATTATGTATATGTAAGGTACAAATTATTTAATAGTTACTTTCTTAATATTATAATAAGTATTCATTATTACGAGGTAAGTTATGATATTTTTTAATTGAAAAACGATAGCACTTACATTCAAATTCAATTTTTATTGTAGTAAATATTTTTTATTTACTTTGTAATGCCCCTAATTTTTAAATAATTATTTTATATATAAATATGATTATTTTATTATATTAAATACTATGAAAATTTATTTGAAATTTTTTTCTGAATTTTAAAAATCGAGTTTGATTTACTTAAAATAATAAATTTCATTGATTTTTAAAAATTAATTCAAAGACCATGTGATAAAGCTAAAATTATATTTGGACTCTATATTTTTTTTTTTTTTGTAATTTTTTTGAATTTTTTGGTCTCATTTTTTATCTCAAGGTGGAGTAAAAATTTAATTTTGGGAATCCTGAATTGAACTGCCAAATCAAACCAAACAGGATTGGACAAGTGGAATCGGACTGGCTTTTTTTTTCTCCCCTCCTCTTTCTCCCACGCGCAGACCTTCTCCCCTTTCCCTTTCGATTTCTCTTTCCTCTCCACTCCCCATCGTCGGCCACCACACTCACCGATGACTAGCCTGGGCCCTCCCTCACTACCGGCCACTGCTTGGAACGTCAGAAAAATGCGCTAGAAGTCTATTATACGCGCGCACAACCATTTAGCTTCCCGGCCAAAATCTGGCCGATCCGGCTACCAATTGGATCAGATCTTGTTCCAAACCTCATCTACATCTCAAAAGTTTTTCATAGACACAAAGATCACAAATTTTCATAGAGCGGATTGTCCGATTTTAGCCCATTTTAATTTTTGAGCTAAATTTCTCCCAAACCGGAAACCCTATGAAAATTTCAAGAGTACCAGCGTGCTCCACACGACAAGAGCTTCGCGGCAATATAAATTTCAAAATTTTTTGACACTAGAAATTTAGTGGGTCTCACGACTTCACAGTATTTTTTTGAGTTTCAAATGAGCTTATTTAATTTTGTAACAATTTTATTCTAACCCCTGGTATTGTGGGCTTCGCGTAGATACCTTCATTTCACTGAAATTCGACCGTCGTCCGGATTTGCAATTTTGGTCCGGACAAACAGGTTGCCGGAACCATTTCAAAATCGGATTGGAATTGTGGTCCTCCCCACCATTTGCAAATGCCGAAGATACATTCCTAGCATTAGAATTGGTGTAGGTAAACCCAAACCTTGTGTTTCATTATTTACCTAGTGTTAGGTTTAGAATAAAAATTCATAAAATATTCGCAAGTAGCTAAAAAATTATAATTCCTTTTACATTAGCTTTGTAATATTGCTAAGGACCGTAGAGCAAAATTTTAGAAATTTTAAAGCTCACTTGAATGATTGTTAAAGAATGTTAGTTTCAAGGACTAAAATCTAATTTTTTAAGTTTGCGAGTATTGACTGTTTTGGAGGGCCCAGGAGGAGCCATATGATGTTAATGAGATGTGGATATAGGAGATGTATTTTAGAATTGCTATTTGCAAGTTGGGTAGGTCCTATGTATATGGGGAATTCTACAGGATCTTCCACAAAATTTAGGATGTCCTTTGATTCTTTAAAGTTTTATTTTAAGTAAATATTGATCAGTTTGTAATGTAATTATTTAGGTAAGCTGGGTCAGCCTTCTTCCTCCCCTCCCAGCCGCTATGACGATTTGTGAAGTACAGTAAGTAGATATTGATTTTACTTATAATTTCAATATTATTATGTATTCAAGACATATTCATGCATCACTTATAGATATATGTATATAGTTATTTGTTAGGCACGCCTTGTACTGCATTTGTATTTGATGATGTTGTTGTGATTATTGCTTTATGGTGATCTGGAGTTATGTGTGTGAGTTGGTGTATATGAGTTGTGTATATATATATGGATAGGATAGGTAGACACGGCTGGAGCTTGACTCGCTAAGACCCAATCCTTATTATGGAAAAGTTAAGGTAGGCATGGCTTAGAGTTGATCTCATTGGCCCCCGCATTTGGATATTGAGAGAAAGTCTTGCTTTGAGTTGATCTCGCTAGCAGCTGTTGGAATTAAGAGAGCTGTATAGGGGATCAACTCCCATATATATATATATATATATGTGTGAGTATGGATTAGCACACGGGTGTGTGAATGCTCCAAATTGCCTTTGATGTGATTATGGCTTGACCTATTTCAACTATGTGAAGATGTTGCATTCATTCTTAAGGATGAACTAGACTTAGATAGTTATAAAAATTATTGGTAAAAATCAATATTTTAATCTATGAGTCGAACGCTCACTCCTGTTGCTACAGGATGACTCTTACTTGTGTTTAACCTACTTCTTACTTTGCAGGTCTCTTAATTGCTCTATCTATATTTTGTGTTCTAACTTTTGAAAGTTTTAGAACTCCGCATGTGTTAGAAGATATTTTCTCTCTTTTCTCATTTTCCTCTCTTTCTTCTCTTTTTTCCTCACACTTGAAAATATTAACTATTTCAACTATTATTTAGACCTATTATAAAAAATATCAATATCTTCACAGCGATTTACTTCCTAACAGACAAAAAGGGTTAAATAGGTCTTTTCTTTTCAATTCATCTTTCTAACAGAGCAGATGGATGAATTTTAATCATTCATAAATAATTTTATTAATTAATAAATCAATAAAATTCAAATTAACAATAAAGAGAAAATATAAATTAATAAATAATTTTAGGGCCCTTTTAATTTGTATATTAAAATTGAAATTAGTATTAGAATCAGAATCAAGTGGGATTAAAAATGAAATTATAAATTTTCATTTATATTTGATTCATTGCAGATCGGAGTTAGATTCATTTTCAAGATAATAAATAATTTTAGGGCCCTTTTAATTTGCATATTAAAATTGAAATTAGTATTAGAATTGGAATCAAATGGAATTAAAAAAAAATTATAAATTTTCATTTATATTTGATTCACTACGGAATTGGAGTTAGATTCCTTTTCAAGATATTTGATTTACATATATAAACTATAAAATCAGAATCAAACTTATTTTACATTTAATGAAACTTAACTTAATTTTTTTTATATTTTTATATTTTTTAATTTTAATTATTATAAGAAAATATAAAAATAATAGTTTTATTTTTTTAATTTGAATTAATTATAATTATAATTATAATTTTTTTAATTTTATTTAATTATAAGCAAAAATAAAAATAATATATTTTATCCTTTTACTTTAGATAATTAAAATTAATTGTATTTAAAAATTTTTATTTAAATTGATTATATAAAAATTATATTTTTACCGTATTTCATTTTTGTTAGTATAATTAATTATAATTATAATGTTTAATTTTAATTATTTATATGAACATATAAAAATAATAATTTTACATTTTAATTATTATTATACTTATTTTATTATTTCATTTTAATTATCAAGATTATTTTAATTGTTATAATTGTAATTATAATTTTTTAATTTTTAATTAATTATTTGAATTATTTTTATTTTTTTATTTTAATTAATAATATGAAATATTAATCAAAACATCCTAATAAATACCGAGTAAGATTGAACATTTAACCTTTAACAGCCTAATCATTTTCATGTGTTTTGATTATCGAGATAAAAAAAGGAATGATAATTCTCTTAATTGTGAGAATCAGATTCTCTAATTTATGAAAACATTTATAAAGAAAATTATTCTCATTTATTTTAATTTGTGTGTCAATTTTTGTGAATCAAACGTCTTATTAATGAATAATAATTTTATTAAAAATTAAATAATTTTATTAATGATTTTAATTTGTTAAAGGGAGGCATAATAGTAGTTATTATATATATTACTAAATCAGCCAACACTTTTACTGTTCTTTAGAAACAGTAAAAAGACATCTTTACCCTCACCTTTTATTTACATAATTTAAATAAAATTTAATTAAATTATAAATTAAATAGTGAAAGTATTATTTTAGTCTTTATCCTTTTTGTGTTAACTTTAATATTTTTTTTCTTTCCTTTTGCTTTTTTTTTAATATAATTATAATTAAACTTATTCAACATTTACACAAAAAAATATTGTTTAATTTTTTTTCAAATAATTGAAAAAATATAATTAAATAATAAATTAAATGTAATATTTTTATTTTTCATAAATAAATAATTTAAAAAATGAAATTATAAAAATTCAACAATGATAGTAAATTAAAAATAATTTATATTCATGTCATTTAATTATACACGCACGCGCGTGCGCGCACCCACACACACACACATATATATTAGGCTAGGGGTGTGCAAACGGTCGGTTCGGTCTCGAACCGAAAAAATCGAAAACCGAAAATCAAAAATTTTAAAAACCGAACCAAACCGATTGATAAGAGAAAATCGAACCGATAAATATCAGTTCGGTTCGGTTTTAAACCAATCAAATCAAAATTTATAAAATTTTGTATTTTTAACATTAAATCTAAATAATAAAAACATAAAAACAAAAAAAATTAGAAATCAAAACTCAAAAATCTTAAGGTTCGGTTCGATTTTCTTTGATTTCAGTTCGGTTCGATTCGGTTCGATTCAATTCGATTCGATTTTTTTATTTCCTATATATTAATAATTTCGGTTCGGTTCGATTTTTTTAATTTTTTTATGAAAATAACCGAACCGAACCGATTAATCAAAATTATCAAAATTATAAATCAAACCGAACCGATTAAATTTTAAAACTGAACCGATTGAACCGAATTCAATCGGTTCGGTTTGGTTTTTCGGTTTAAACCGAAAATTGCTCTCCCCTATATTAGGCAACCAATCCTAGCTATTTATATATATTAAAACCCAATTTTATATTATTATTTGAAGAAACAACAGTATTGTAAAATTTTCATTAAATGTTTTTTCTTCTTATTTTAATTGATTAAATCCTACCAATTTCTACTTTTATATTTTTTCAATATTAATTTTAAAATTTCATTTTATTTTAATTATTTTTAACTTTTAAATAATTACATTTATCCTAATCATTATAGATTGTTTCTAAAAAAAATACTAAGCAACAATCATACTGTAATTATTATGAATATATGAATTAAGACAATACTTTAATTTATTAATTCATAAAATTATAATTTTTTAGGCTAAACTACATGTTGATATATTTTACTCATTTGAAAAATAAAAATAATTAAATAATTTTTATAATAAATTATAAATAATAATTTTATTTAATATATAGGCCCATGTAAATTTTACTTACTGCAGCATTAGGGCTGAGCAGAATTCAGTTCAAATCGAAAAATCGAATCGAATCGATTTAATTAGGTTCAATCAGTTCGGTTTTAAAATTTAATCGGTTCGGTTCGGTTTTAATTTATAAAAATTTCGGTTGTTTCGGTTCGGTTCGATTTTAAAGAGAAAAAATTGGTTAAACCGAACCGAACCGAATAGTGATTTATATAGTCAAATCGAACCAAATCGATTTTTGAATTAATTTACTTTTATGGAAAATTTATGAATTATATTTAATTATATATATATATATTGTTTAATTTCATTGATTAATGGTTATTAGGTTCAAACCAAAGTTAAAATTAGACCAAATAACTTGAAAATCAAGTCTAAATTAAAAAATCAATCAAAAATCAAATCGATCGATTTAAACTGAATCGAATTGAAATAAAACGATTCGATTCGATTCGATTTTTTAACAATTTTAATTCGATTTAATTTCTAAAATTGACGGTTCAATTTTTAAAATTTAATTCGATTCGATTTGATTCGGTTCGGTTTGAACCGATTGCTCACCCCTGGCAGCATAGCGCCGTTTTATACCTTGCTAATTTTAAAGGTCACGAACTTGCTTATAAAAATTACCCGTGATTATGAGACGTCCTCTGCGCAGCAGTAGGAAATGTCTCTGTTTGCACTGGAAATCTTCTTCGCTTTCCTTCCAATGTCCTTCCCAAAATCCCTCACTAGCCGATTCTACTCAGTCCTCTATCCGGCTTTACTCGTTCGGTGACAACCCGATCACATCATCCCCTGAATCATCGCTTGCTTGCACAACTCAAAGAGAAGGATGCTTCTGTCGAGGTTGAGGATGTCACTAACAAAGGTAAACAAATTAATGGGCGTATTTTCTTTTTTCCTTCTGTATGGTAATTATGTGTTTGCTCGCTAAGAAAAATATATGAACTTATCGGAAAATAAGGGAAGTTTTTTACTTTAGTGTTTTGTAGTTTTAGGCAGTTGGGAACTTAAGTAAGAGACGTTCTTGGTCATTTAAAATTAGTGAAAATTGAAATTTTGATTGAAAAGTTAACCTGTTTTATTTTATTGCTCGTTTTCTCAGAATACAAATGGGATACTTTATGTTTGTGTATTTGCTAGTTAATGTGAAATGATGCTACAACGGATCATGGGAGCTGGGATTTAGAGGGAAATTGTATTATGTTTGCTTAATGTGGGAAAATTTTCACACATTTGTGAATTAATTAATTTTATTCATGGGGCTTTGCTTCTGAATGATCTGCATTTGAATCTGCAATTTTTATCGCATGGTTTTGGTAAAATCTATTTTGTTACATTTTATGGTGATAATTAAGCTAGTATTGGCAGAGGACAAAATAATTTTTGAACATGGTTGTCATTTGTTTTTGATAAAACAAGAATATTCTGTATATTTTTATTTATTTGTAATATTTTTTTTATTTAGTTTGTACTATGTGTAAGTTATTTGGTTGGTTTTCCGGTGTGAGAGCTGAAAGATCTAATGGATAAGTACTTCAAGGGGGATGAGGAGGTGCTCCCTTCAATTACGGAAGCAATCTTTACACTGGAGGTTGTCAAGGAAGCACGAGGAGACAGATGATGATTTGATGGAAGAACTCCATATGAAGCCACTGGATGATGTGAAGGATAAAAAATTTGAATCAGAGTTTAAGGAGCTGTATCAGACTGATGAGGAGATTGATGAATTGTACAACGCCAAGGAATGTCATGAAGAAAATCCTGAAGGATGAGTACTTCAACATGGATGACAATAAATGGGATGAGATGATTAAGGAGGCAATGGAACAAGGTTTTTTGAAGGACACAAGGGAATGTGAGGAAATTCTAGAGGATATACTTAGCTGGTATAAGCTCCTTCCAGGTATAATGGTGTGACCTTTTTCCCTTTTTTTTTCCCCCTCCCTAGATCTAGAATTTCTGTTGTGGCCTTTGTTTGTAATTTCATTTTGCTATTTTGTCTTCACGTGAAATTCACCTTTTTTTTTCTTCTAACTTTAAAAGGTTTGCAATAGTTAACTTGTTATGGTAGTTTCTAGATCTGAAACTAATTTCTTTGCTTGTTGAATGGTTAAAGGGAAAAAAAAATTTTGGAATTGGAGTACCAATGTACCACTAAATTTGCAATCTCCTACCAATAATTTCAAGAATTTTTTAAGTGTTGCTTAGATTGGTTTGCATTTTGCGACTTTAACCTGGTTGGTAATCCCATAGGTATCTAAATGGCAATGGTTATATTTGTTGGCCTAGGTGATTGTTTTGCTTGTGAACTTTCGTAGCTATAAACGCTATACAATTTCCCAAACAAGCACACATGCTGATAACCCAAAAAAAAAAAAAGAAAAAAAAGAGGCACGATCAGCCATTGTTTTCACTGTATTTTTTAATTATTCAAGAAGCAGTTTGATGGGGATATTAATAGAAGGTCTAATTTCTTGAGTAGATGAGAAACTTAAAAGAATTCGTTTAATCTGCTGGTTAAAGCAACTAAAATTTAGAGGGTTTACCGGATTAGTGCTTTGTTTGGAACAGGAGTGTAGATCATTCAGTCATTAGCTTTGCAATTAAAAATTAATGTCATTTCAAGGTTACACTTTTGGGTCCTTAAGTGCTACTCTTGAACCAGTGTAACCCTTCCTGACCTAGATATTCCTTCCTCCAACTTTCAATCTCACCTTCCTTGAATGAGACCCATCAAAAAGGGTTAATTAATCCTTTTACTAATTGAATCTTTCACCTGGGGATGTTTCAAGAATTGGGCCTATTAAGATAGATCATCCTATGTTCTGCTGATCAATGAATTCATATTGTTTGTGTCCAGGGTGTGCCGTGGAAAAATTCTTTTAAGCATTTCTTCCTAACTCATGGAGAATTGAACTTGGAAAATTTTTCCCCCAATCTTATGTCACAATCAGTGACACATGGTGACTTTTTGTTCTAGGAACAATTCTTTTGTAGTATATGAACTGTATGACATGCTGTCAAGTTTCAAATAATTTTTATGAAAGGCATCCTTACATGTTTGAAGACTAATTGTATAGAATTATATTAAGGTAGCAGGGAAATATTTACAATATACATGTTAAATAGAGTTTCATTGAGCATATGATGGGTTTTGCTATAGTGTCTTCTGCTTGGTTACTGAAACTAATTTGTTAAAACATATTTTTCCAAATTCTTTTTTGTGTACCATTGGAAACTCAAGGAATATGCCCATGTATGTGTATTTATTTTTGTTATTATGAGGATTTGGCTTTCATATAGGAAACTAGCTAGTACATCTTTTTTTGGTGAAATGATATTTGGTATGAGGGATAAGGCAGTGGCTTTACATTCAGAGATGGCCAGGCATTACCTTGCTTCTCCGAGTTGGCAAATAATATGCTTTTATAATCATTGGGTTCTTTATTATCAAATTATATTTTAGCAAAGTGAGAGTCAATGATGATAATAAGATTACTGTGGAGTTTCCTTCTTGGGGTAGTTGTGACACTCACAGCCCTCTTGCCTTTCAATCTGCAACATAAAGGAAATGTTTGATCCGAAGTGGCATATCAAGCTTACCCTTGTCTTCAGGGAGCTGATTGTTTGTGCGGGCTGGCTGGCAAGCTAGGCATTTCTTCTTAATGTAGGATCCTGCTTCTTCCTGGCTGGCAAGCTTACCCTTGGTTTGGTTTTGGCTGATGCTTTTGGTATTAGCATAGTCGACCCTAAATTTTTTGAATAAATGCTTAGTTGAGTTGAGTTGAGTACTTATATGCATGGCTTGTAGATTTTATTTCTGGTCTTGTCTTCCACCATGTAACCAAAAAGAAAAAAAATGCCATTCATGAAGTTTGCATGTTTTGCAGGTTAGCTTTCAATATCTCTGCCTTCAACTTTATAATAAGTTTCTTAGCCTATATACAATGGTGTTTCCATTAAGCTCTTTTTCATTTTAAGTGATAATTATTAGAATGATGAACTTATGGTGGCCTGTATTTTCTTTCTAATACGAGAGCTTTTGGGATATAATTATCAGGGCTTGATTGTGCTAGCTATTTTGCATGTCCATGGCGTGGTAGTTGTGTAGATAGAATATTGTTGGCAGCTGTGGATATTTATCTAATTTCTTATTTTCATCAGATGGCATCAAGGAAAAGGTGGAACAGAGGTTCAATGCGCTGGGGGATATGTGTGAAAGAGTTGATGTTGAACCTGAAGAAGCCTATAACCGTTCAAGCAATTTGAGGATGAGATGGTCATGGAATAGAGAGAAAATGGAAGCCGAGGGCCCCCTACAATTTGACAAGGCTATGGTGCCAGACAACAAAAAGGACTTGGATGACCCACTAGTTGAGGGGTCAATGCTTAGGTGACAAACTTGGGTAGTCAGGAGATGAGGTCGCATTCAGCGGGGGTGGCAGTTGAGGTGGTGCGATTGAGGTGTTGCTGGGTGTTTGGCCACTGTTGGAGAGGCGGCGATGGCCTCAACCATTCAACCCAAATCGCGAAGAAGAATAAGACGACCAAAAATTAATATTTTATTAATAAAAATTACGAAAATTATTATTTCAATTTTTTTGATAAAAATTTTGGTTTATTTGCAGGTGAGGATTTATTTAAAAAAAAAAAAAAAGATAAAAATTGGCTTATTTGAACATAACAAAAAGTTAACGGACAAACGAAGCTGGGAAAGCCAACAAGTTGGCAGTGGATGCTCGAGCCTCATATGTCAAGGGAAGACTTCAAGCTAATCAGGCTTTTATAGAGACTTTGAAGGCAACGATAACGAGGCAGCATCTCACACAATCTCTACATGAGAATTTAAGCCGCAACACTTTCCTGCGGGGCATTGAAATTAGATTCATGAGATCCTTGATATCCATCTGATTTCATGCACTCTTACATTGTTGCATGTTGTTGATGTGGTCAATCGATTGACAGATGCCCTTATTGCTGAGAAAATTCATCAATTTTTTAAAGAATTGAAATTGTTTTTTGTTTATTTTATGCTGCGTACAGCTCTTTGAATGACTGTATTTTCCTTCAGTGATGCTACGCGTTGCTCATTTTCCATTTTTGTTTTCGTTTAATGAACAAAAAGGCATGAACTTGATGAAATTTATAATTGTATCCAATGCTTCAAAAGTAGATTACTTTATGAGCTTTATATGCATGTAATAACTATATTCAATTAAACGTTGTATGCCTTTTTCGTTTTTATATATATTAACCCTTTCTTTTCATCTCTTGGAAGACTGTTTTTATCGAATATTTAAGAATTGAAACTACATTTAATTGATTAAGGATTACAACGGATAGAGTAATTATGAAAATCACCGTATTCGAATTCATATTGGGTTATTATTATTAATATTTGATCCCATTCCAAAACTAGTTATTAATTTTAGAATAATATCTGAATTAATTTAATTTTTTATTTTTTAATTAATAATTTTTGTAAAAAAAATTAATTTATTAATAATTTATATTTTAAAATTTAATAATTTTACAAAATATTTAAATTCTAATTATTTAAAATATAATATATAAAAATTATAAATATTCTCATAAAAAATATATATATATATATAATTTATATATAATTATATTTACTTATTTATTTATATAAAACATAAAAAATTTAAACTCAACTCAAATCTTACACTAGTATTATTTTTTAAAATCAAATTCATTATGTTGTCCAAATCTTAATTATATGTCACCCAAATCTATCCCAATAGACCTTGAATTTGTAGGGTACCTGAAAATACCAAACCTAGTTGCCATCCCTAATCCTGCCATCTATGGTCCTAAGATGGGTATGTGATTCCTTTCTTAGGTTATCAACTTCAATTCCTTCACAGTTTATGCATCTAATTGGATTAGGAAATCTCTCCTGTAAATCTTGATAAAACTTCACTTTTGTTATTCGATATCTTGTTTGTCAATAGATAAGAAATTTTCTGTAACCCCTATTGAGATCTATGCCAATAAACACTGTCAAAAAACTCGTTACGGAATTTTATCAATGTCTTTACCACCGTCAAGAAAGCAGCCTGCTCCTGCAAGAATCTGAGCATGTGAAAAAGACTTCCAAGCCCAAGGCATATTCCTACTCAGGTTCCAAGTTGATAAAAAGGTGGGAAAGAAGACTAAAAGAACAGTAAAGAAGAAAGCATACGGTAAGCTAGTTGCTAAGGTGTACAAGACAAAACCTTCAAAGCTTTCTCAGGAAGATGCCTTTGCAGTGTTTATAGCCATAACTACAGCATCCTGTATTGTTCAAATCCCCTTCTGAAGTTATCCCAGCATTAATACTGAAGGCAGGTTTTTATCCTTGAAGATGAAGCAAAGATAAATTTCCTTGATAAGAGACATGACAGAATGGAGTCAAGGCCTTGTTCCAATTCCTGTTCTTCCTCTTTGTCTAAGGAGCACTATTCAGATTGCTACTATAAGGCTGTAGAGTTTACTTGCAGTGCTTGTCTATTCTGTGTTTGTTGTCCTCTTTGCATTGTTTGGTGCTGCATCAAGCTACCATGCAAGATCTGTTGGAAAGCTGCAAAGTATGCCTGTAGGAACTACAGGATTTGTTGTGGATCACAGAAGAAAGTGTATGCATCATATTCATCCTTTTCAGATATGGATTCTGATAGTTTGCCAAAGCATAGGGCTAATGAATTGCAATGTAGAAGATCAGCTCCAAGCTGAAATTTAAAGCAAAAATTTTGCCTGTCTGTGATTCTCTCCTTCATTAAACTTTATCATCTGCTGTTTAATTAGATTCTGGTTTGCATCTTCTATCAGATATTGATGTGGATTGGTATCAACAGATGGGTAATTTGTGCATTTTTTGCATAGGTAATCTGATGATCAAGTCATTTTGTTCTTCTTGTATTGAATACCTCCTCTAGGACCCATCTTAAAACAACTTTTTTTTTTAATTTATTTATCAGGGTATCTCTTTATGTTTTTACGATTCACAGAAGATATTATCCTTTGAGCGTTCATGGCTGTTTCCCCTAACAATGCATTCTCCAAGGATCAAAACCTGAGTTATCTCCTTATAAGCACAATGGGTCTTATCACTATACTCAAACAACCCATTTGTTTTAGTTTATTATTGACTTTTTTTTTTTGAATTAGATGACCATCATTTACCAAAATCTCCTCTTCCTCGCCTCCTCCCACAAAAAAAAAAAAAAAAAAAAAAAAATGTAAAAAAAAAATTAAAGTTTTATTATCTTTTTCTTTGGGATAACCACAAAAAAAACCCTGTACTTTTTTAATTTTTTCAATTCTACCATAATTATGAAAATTACCAATTAAATACTAAATTTTTTAATTCTTACCATTTCTATCTCATCCTTAAGAGAACTATTATTTGATTAACAGAAACGTCATGTAAGCATCGCGTAAAAATGCAACTTGTCTATATTTCATATTAGTATACTGAAATAATATGTTTTTACCTAAAAATACATATTTCCGATCTCTTTAAGTATTCTAATTCTATATCTTTATTTCATCTATCAACATTAAATTAATATAGAAATTTAAATGCAACTTATCAAATATATATTAATATGAGATATTTACATAAAATTAAATATATATTTTTTTTCCTTTCATTTAAAGATATGTCTTCCTCTTATATATTGATTGCAATCAGCTCATGCTTGCATTGTGTCTTATATAGTGTTCTGTTAGTAAAATAATAGTTTTCTTAATGATATGATAGAATTGATAAGGGATAAAAAAATTTATAATTTAATTAGTAATTTTTATAATATAGAGTAAAATTACAAAAATTTTAAAAGTATAGTTTTTTTTTTCTCCACTTTTTCCTTTTTATGTCCTTCCTTTACTTCTGTGATTACTTTGAAATTGCTTTTGGAATTTAATTGAAGTTATTTGAAATGATATGTCTGTTAAATGGATACACTGATTCAAATATTTTTTTAGGAGACACTGTTTCATGTATTTATTATGTATATATGAAATTAAAAAAGGTGCAAAAATTCTGATAATATTCGTAAAAGATATTTCTCAAGAAATAATAAAATAGATGATGTTTTATTATCATATCATTATTTTAATAGAGGTAAATTATTTAACATACAATTATTTTAAATTTTATTTATTTAATAGATTTCTAAAATTTTATATATATATATATATATATAAGAGTTGTTTGTGATTGACTGATCAGTCTCATAAAATTAGAAGAAAATTAATTAAAGAAAAAGAAAAAAATGATTAATTTATAATTAAATACATGTAATATAGTGAAATTCACAAGTTAGTCTTATTTGTTTTTTAAATTATAATTTAATTTTTAAATTTAAACTTTTTTAATAAATTAGCCTTTACTGTTTTCTGCTTTTTAATTTAAAACAATGTAATTCATATTTTTGTTTTATTAGTAAAATAATTTCTATATATATATATATATATATATATATATATAAATAATATTTTATTTAAAAATTTATCTTGCATATTTGACGAAATATATAAAAATATACTTAAAAATAAATGGAATAATTAAAGTATTTGACATAATCAAACTACTTTTTACTTTATTTTTTGAAAAGAAAATAATAAAATACAATAATAAAAAGGAAATTTAACCTATAAAATGATATAATGTCAAGAATGGGATTCGAACCCATGCCCTTTCGGACCAGTACCTGAAACTGGCGCCTTAGACCAACTCGGCCATCTTGACATCATTGCAAGATTTTTCATTAATAATAATTTTATTACATATTAGATATATAATATGTAAGTTTTGGACCTCTCTTAAATTTTGTAAGTTTTTAAGAATTTAATGATAATTTTTTTAAAAATAATTTTAGAATTTTTTTTTTCATTGGGATGTCTTCAAACTTAAATTAGAAAAAAAAGTTTATCATTTATTTAATTTAATCTATAATTTCAATTGAATTTCCTTTTTATATTTTTTTTTAAAATATAGATTTTAAATAAATTGAACAAATTTTTAATATTAAACCATCAATACATTTTAAATTTAGTAATTCACGGTATTATTCATTCATTATACTTTTGAATTAATGGCAATTTCATGTAATTTTTAGCAAATTAATTTTTTCGAAAACAAATTAAAGTATTTATTATTGTTATTGTATTTATTAAATGTTTTTATTTAATAGTTATAAAACGATTTTATCAATTAATTATTGTAGAATTATCATCATTAGTAAATTAATTTATTCAATTAACACCTAAATAATTAATTTATTAATAAATTAAATATTTTAATTAGGTTAATCAAAGTTTAAGAGTTGAATGTACAGAGTTAATGTAAAGAAGTGTGCCTTTAAAATTGCTTGAATTGTAGACTTAGTTTCGATATGTGAAAGCTTGCTCGAGGATACTTCGATGTACGTATTAAAAAATAATAATAAATTATAGTATGAAATTTTAAAATTTTAGTGGATCAAATTAATAGAAGAAAAATCACATGAACATATGTTGATGATCGGAATAAGCTTAATTAACAATATTCTTTCTCTCTATTTTTGTAGGAGAGAAAGAAAATTGCAGAATTACAAGAATCAATCCCAAAGCAAATTACAGATAGAGAGTCACAAATTATCTTCCATGATTTCTTTAAGAGAACATCTTGCTCTCAAACAAGAATCTCATAGCACAAAATGAGAAGTTCCCATATGCCTGTGAAATTAATCATGCACCGCAGGCAGCTCCACATTCAGCACCGCATCCACCACCATAAAGGCTTGTATCAACTTCTGATGATTTATTGTCTTTAGATACACCTTCTGCACAAGAGAAAATTATGGTTGAAATTACAGAAATGGTTAACAAACCTACCCACAAGACTAACACCAGACAACCACCGCTGATAACTTCACCGCCACCTCCGCCCACGGTGGTTATTGCCTCCTTCCATTGCCTCACCATTTCTTGTTATTGTGTGCGTGTGGGGAGTGAACTCCAAGCCCCTAGAGGGTTGATATATATAGTCGCTGAAAGGTCAACACTAGCATTATTTTCAGCTTTATGTCAATAGCTCACATATCCCATCAGAATTTTAACATGATATAGTGGCGTCGAAGCCACCACTATATAAACCATAATGTGCACATAGATTTTTTTTTTTCTTTCTTCCTTTCTTTTCCTCTCCTTCCAAAACCCATTTGATGGGTATGGAATTAATAGTATGTGTCATAAGATTCATAAAAACAGAACCTGTCATGTCACTTAATTAGTGATTTAATAAAAGAGGTTTGTTTGTCGGATAAATTATTATTTATTTTTAATATTTTAATAAAATTATTTATTTATTTTTTTATTTTAAAAATTTATTATTTAATCTTTTATTTTAATTCATAAATTATTTAACCTCTACTTAATTTTTTTTATTAATTAAATTAGTCAAACTACGACAGTCCTAACCCTTCGCATCCTAAAATCATCTTATTGCTACCACTTTTATCACCGCTAAAAATTTAATTTCTTATAGTATCATATATAAGGACTAAATAATTGATAGATTTAAAATTACGGGTATTAAATAGTTGTATTATTCAAGTTATAAGGAATGAATGGTAGAGTTGGAAAAAAATTTGCTTTTAAAATAATGTGAGGACTAAACAATTCATAAATTAAAAAATGGAAATAAATGGTATATTTTTTTAAAATGAAGAGACTAAATAATTAATTTTATTAAAGTACAAGGACTATATAATAATTTTCTCCTATTTATGATATAAAAGATAAAAAGTTTAAATCATGATAGCATTTATTTCTTTTAAAAATTTTCAAAACATAAAAAAAACAGTTATGATATAACTGGATGCAGTCAATATATGCTGGTACTGTGTTGCCAAGCTAACATCATCATCGCTGCATCCAAATTGCGATATGAACAGCAAAAACCTGGTGCTGCAATGTGAGGTGGTGGTGGAGTATGAATGCCACTTGACACCCATAACAAAATTTCACTTGTTCCATAATATTTTAGGAGTTGCTTTTTTAAAAAAAAAAATATAGAAAAATATTTCATTAATTAAAAAATAAAGTACAAAAGAAAAGGATAAATCAATAGATTATATTTTTCCATAAATGAAACTAAACATTCATACAAAAAATAATATAAAGAAATTGAAAAATTCGATAGCGTTAACAGAATATATAAATTGGCAAGTAAACGGACTACACGCTTCACTTTTCGACTCTATGGTCTTTTTATAAGTCCTATCAGGTAACTTCCAAAATTTGATTTCTTATTGAAGAAAATATCTATATCTCATAAAGTATTGTTATAAATAAATATATATATCTCAATAATAAAAACACATAATAACTCTATCAAATGAGAGAAACATCGTATAACAACTCAAGATCTACCAATAATGACAGATCTGGATATTTATTTACTCAGAATCAATTAATAATAATAGATCTGAAGGAATATGCCCAAAATCTATTTCAAGCTGACACATATTTTGGAGTTATTAGAAAACAAAATGAAAGGGAGGGGTTGGCACCAATAACCACCCAAAGAGGAGATCAAAGAGAGGTAAGAATAAAGAAAAGGAGAAAAGATGAGAAAAATGGAAGTTCTAAAGAGAAAGCAGAGTCTCTTTGTTTAGAAGTTTCTTTTATTATTATTTGTTTAGGAGTTACCTTTTACTAACTTTGTCTTGGGGACGCTAAAAGTTCAGTGTATAAATGAGTCAAGCCACTTGAAGTTTGGCTTGATAGAAGTTTGATTTGATTTAATTCGTTTTATTAATAAGTCAAGTTTGAGCTTAATTTTTAGGCTCATTCAAGCTCGATCTCATTAATTTTCAAGTTGTTAAAGCTTATAAGTTGTCCCATTTATAGACTTGTGAGTAAACTCATTGAATAAGCTTATAAGTTGGCTCATTGGACAAACTCATGGAATTCGAAGAAAGAAAGAAACTCTAACGAACTAAATTGACTTTGTAAATGTTGACTCTTTAATTAGTTTAGCACATAATATATTTAAATTATTTAAATATAGTTATAAAATTAAATAGAGTTTTTTTTTAATTAAAGGCATTATTACAATTAATCAAATTTATCATTAAACGAGTTTTAAATAATAATTAATAAATTTATATTTTTTTAGTAATTTGACTAATTAAGTTTAATGAGTTGAACTTGAACTCATGAACTTAATAAACGAGCTAAATATAAACTAAAACTCTCATACTTAATAAATAAGTTAAATGCTAGTTGAACTCGCGAGCTCAATAAAAAGTTAAATGCAAGATGAGTTCAAGTTCAATAAAATCTAAACGAACCAAACTCGAATCTCAAATCTAAGCTCGAATCAAGTTAAAACAAAAAAATATATATCTCGAATTTAAATTTCCTCAAAATTTTGCTCTGCATAGCTCATTTACACCCTTAACTGAAAACAGTCTAATTTATTCTCAATTGGATTCTAAATGAGTTTATTTGGAATAAAACATTTGTAATAAAAGAATTCTTATACAATTATGTATGAGTTTTTTTTTTTAAAATGAATTATTTTTTAAACTAAAAAAATTAAAAATTTTCATTTCAAATAAAAAAATTAATTAAATTAAATTCTTATAAAATTCTAAGTAAAATTCCTTACTCGTTTGGCCTAACAAGCTTTGCAATGCCGCATGAAAATAACAAACACTTGGAACGTATTGGAACTTTAACAAGAATTCCATAAATTATATATTAAGTAGACTGTGGAGGCCAGTTAGGAAAGTGGCTGTTGATGCCTTTTGAGTGGAAAATCCCAAAAGAGATATGTTGCATTGATGTTCCTGTTCCACCATGATCGTGATAATGATCATAATAAGCACTCTCCATGATAATGATCATATATTAAATATAAAACTCAGAGATTGATACCTACTATGTTTTGAGCAATAATTTGATCTTCAAAATGTAATTACGTTAATAAATTAGTCTTTACCATCTAAATTACTATAAAGAATGTTCTTATTATCTTTTATAACTATATATTATATATAGATATGACATGTTAATTTTTTTTAATTAAATAATAATAATTAATCTTTAATCAAATAAAATGTGAAAAATTGCTTGTTGTATATGAAGTAATAATATGTAATAATATTAATATGTATGTATTGGTTAAAGAAATAAATTTGATTATATTAATTATTAAATTAAATTTTAGTGTAAAAAATTAATTAGAATCATTTTATTTAAATCAAATTACTAAATAAAAGAGTGTATAAAACAGTGTAGTTTTAAAGGTAATAAAATTATAAATTAGTTACTATATATTAAAATAAATATATATTTTTTATTACTAATTTTATAAAATTAATAGTCTATAAATTCTCTTATATTGTAATAAGTTATTTTAATATTATCAATTTAACTAATCTAATTAAATGAAAAATATATAGAAGCATAATTAATGAACGATATATTATTGAATATCACAATATTAAATTTAAATTATAATTAGGTATTATATATTAAAATAATAAGTATATATAATTAATTAAATTTATAAGAAAATTAATGTTTACTTGATAATCATTTTTATGTATTGTGTCAAAATATTTGTCATACAACTCAACTCAATTAAGGTTTTATCTCAAAAATTTATTGTGGTAGGCTATATGGAGACTCTTTCTCCACTCTAAATGATTTTGGGTTAAATCCTCAAAAATACGTAATGCTTCTAGGTCATATTGTACTAGTTTCTTCTGAGTCAGTTTAGGTCTGCCCCTGCTTTTCTTTCTATCTTCTAGGTCTGCCCCTTCTTTTCTTTCTATCTTCTAACCCAATCTGCTCTACTTGTCTAACTGGAGCATCCATATATCTACGTTTCACTTGACCAAACTACCTCAATCTCTCTTCTCTCAACTTATCCTCAATTGGCACCACTCCTACCTTTTTTCTAATACTCTCATTACGGACTTTATCTAGTATAGTATGGTCACTCATCCACCTTAACATTCTCATCTCCGCAACCCTCATCTTAGACACATACGGCTCTTTCATTGCCCAACACTTACTACTATATTGTTAGTAGTATGCCCTAGAGCATATCATTTAGTATGTATCTAGTACATATTTTATTAATACAACGCAATTTCACTTTTTTATTTACATAATGTATTTATTTATAATAGAAAAGGTCCATTGATATTTTGTTAGAAATTCTATTCTTCAGTTGTTAAGAATATGAGTAACAGTATTTCTAGCACAAAGTATCATAAATTGGTTCACAATCAAGGATACTTCACACAGAACATGACTTATCCAGAAAGATTGTAATCATGTTTGTTCCCAAGTTATTTATATGAGATGTAAATGAGATGGAATTGTGAGTCTCATGCCATATAATAAACATGATAGGCACTTATGCATGATAAGTAGGCCGAACCAGTGACACATATGATAATCACATGGAGTTTACTCTTGTCAATATATTATCATAAATCATATCAGTGCGTATAATCTTTAGACCTGAGATAGCAAAGTTATCTTATATATAGGTGGTTTGAGTTTGATACTGCTTTCATACTTGTACTGTGTATGGGTATATGGGCATGTGTTAGCTCTTACCAGTTATATATGGAGATAGGTGTTGATTAAGATGGAATCTGTTACCCTAAGTAAACAGGGATAAAATCCTATGTTCATTTAATTGTTCTTGATGTTTCAAGTTCCTGGCCAGGACAAACAGATTTAATCAGAAAAGAGTTTCTGATGAGAAAAATCTTTTTAATCAAGAACTAAAATTAAAAGAGAACATAATATTCATAGCAAATGGGGTTTGACATAAATCATGACTCCAGCTTGAATTGGAATTTTGTAACAGAGAGATTCTAGTGTATGGTAACATATGATTATAGGTTCATTTAAGGTATTCCTTATTACTGATTGGGTGGCCATGGCATGCTATGCTAGGTGTTAACCTTAGTCTATGAGGTGTCTAAAATGATTTAGAGAAATCATTTATGGTAAGAAAGAGTTCTGATAATATTAAGAGTTAATATCATATCTCATTGCCAATTAGTGATGAGCCTAGTGAGTCACACACATACACAAGTAATCACCAAGTTAAATGTGATTTAATTAATTAGTTAAAGAGTTTAATTGATTAATTAAATAGGTTTGGTTTGCAATTGGATTGCAAAGTCCCTAGCATGGCTTGAAACCAAATCTAGGTTATTGGATGTATAGTATAAGTTAAATTTATATTTAAAGTGTTTAAATATGAATTTACTTATGAGAAATTAATTAATAGAGATTAATTAATTAATTAATTTATATTTGATATAAATTGATTAGAAGAGGAAAAATAATTATTTTGGATTAAGAACTCAAAATTACAACACAAGGGTAATTTGGTCATTTCACGTGGTGACATGTGGCACCAAGAGATGGTGACACATGGCATCATGGTTTGTCATTTGTCTTCCTATCATGCATGATGGTCAAAGTCAAGATTAAACCTAGCTTTGACACTTGGCTTAATGTGATTAGGTCAATTAAAATTAAGATGCAATCAGAAGATGACATGTGGCATAGGTTTTAAGTGATGACCTAATTATAAAAGGGAAAGAATAAAAGAATAAACATAACATTCTGATTTTTATCTCATAGGTGCCGCCACCCATGAAGCTATCCTCCTCTCTTCTTCTTCTTCTCTTATCAATTCAAAGAGAATGGTCCATATTCTCTTGAATTAAAATTGCTAGAAATTGTTTCTAGTGTCCTATATACATCTACAACCTCTCTAAAGGCAAATCCCTAATTTCTAATTGGTTGGCAAGGCTTGAGAAGCTGTTTAAGAGGCTGCCATTGGTGATCTTGGTGTGAACAAACTAGAGGGACAACATTTGGGGTCCTAGGTGCTTCACAAAGGTACCAATCACATATACAGTGCATCAAAAGGTTAGTGCACATATTCTTGTATTAATCTAGGGTTCTAATGAATTAGTTTATTAATTCTAAAATCTTAAATGACAAATGTAGATCCTAATACATATTAAAAGTGTTTTAATATGCAATTGAATATTGAAATCAATTAGGTATATAATGAATCTTGCATGATGTATGAGACCCTAGAAGAAAATTTTTGAATTGAATATTCTAATCTGATAATTTTCATGCTTCCGCTCCTTCAATTGGTATCAGAGCCACTATATTTGCCATTTAGATTGTTCAATATGTGATTTAATTGTGTGATTTGATCAACAGTTGATTGTTTCATTGCTGGTTAGACCAACAAAGGTGGCGGCTTGGTTATCACCATGATGGAGCGCATGGTTTGGCCATGTTTGATGGGTCTAAGCATGCACATGGTTTTTGGGCTTGAGTGTGGGCTTGGTTTCAAGGCCCATAATTAGGCCCATGACTAATTAAAATGTTTAATTAGGAGTTTTAATCACACAATTAAATTTTGATTCAAATCTGAATTTTTAAATTTGTTTGATTAAGTTTCAAATCTGAATTTTTTTAATTTTGTTTTGAATGAGATTCAAATCTGAATTTTTAAATTTATTTTGAATGAGATTCAAATCTGAATTTTTAAATTTGTTTGTATAAGATTCAAATCTGAATTTTTAAATTTGGTTGAATGAGATTCAAATATGAATTTTTTAGTTGAATATGAGATATTCAATTTAATTTTAGTATGTATGTTTTATTTAATTGTTAAATAGTAATATGCATGATGGATGATCATGGACAATAAAAGACCAATGTGATTGGATTTATTTTTTTTATTTTTCTTTGGGCTATAAATTAATTAATTTAATTTTGGTGGCATGTATTATAAAGGTTGTAATATTTTTGGGTTGTAATTTCATTTATTTGAGGACTTTAAAGTTCATGTTCTTGTAAATTCGCCTTGGTATGCCAAGGATTACTATGTAATTGGATTGCAAGAAGATCAAGGAGGTCAAGAGCATCGGTGGGACCAGTGGGAGGAATTTAAGATCAAGTGTTGATTATGTACTCCTTCAGCAACTCTTGTAATATGAATGAATGAAATGCGCCTAGGAATGCCCTGATTCAATTCTTAGTGGCTCAGAATTGAATCCATTAGAAAGTCCATGATCATGCCATATATGTTTATCCATGAATGCATGAGATGTATGGGAATGTATGCAAGTATATGATATATGCATGCTAATTGGATAATGTGCAAAGTGAGACCATAATAGTAATTAAGCCGACTACAAAATCTTCTAAACAAATGATTAAGTTGAAAATAGTATAATTAAAGTAATTATATCATGGGCCTTCCATTGAGGCAATTATTTTAAGAAATTTTAAATACTTGCATATGGTGCAATTAATTTAAGAGATTTTCTCAAGAATAATTGTTAAGCATGAGATGTTGTAAATATGTAAATGGTTTGGTGGCCAATAATGGATGTGCCTGAGGACATTAAAATTATTTGCATGTTTACTAGCTCAATGGGATCAACTTAACTAATGCAAGATAAGTCAATAATAGATATACCTGAGATTTTGAGTATTAGGGGCTAGGTAAAAGGATTGAACAACACATGAGATGTGATGGGCAAGGAGTTGCTCACTTACAGTTTATTATAATTTCAATAACGGATATGCCTGAGGATGATCAATATGACTATAAGAATTCAATCACCCACTAGAAATCCATCCAACTAGGATTTCCGTTTCCTATTTTGGAAGTGTAGGATTCGCTAAGTTAGTGGGAGGACCAATTTGATTAAAAGACCATAATCATTTTGGTTAATTACTAGATATATTTACTAATTAATCTGATTATTTTCTGCAGTTAATTTTCTAATAATAATGAGCACACAACAACCACCACCATCCAATATCCTTGCGAGCATACTTGATCACAATAGGTTGACGGGACCTAATATTTCAGGTTGGCTAAGAAATTTAAAACTTGTCCTGAACTTAGAACATATTGGATATGTTCTAGACTCAAAGGTTCTTGGTCCTTTACCTCCAGAGGCCACTCAAGAGGAACATGAAACTTTGGACAAGTGGAAGGAGCATGATATGAGAGCCAAGTATTACATGCTTGCTTCTAAGAGTAATGAGTTATAGAAGCAACATGAAAATATGCAATATGCAAGTGAGATCCTCCTTCACCTACAAGAGTTGTATAGTGAGCACAGCAGGAATGCTAGGTATGAGATATCTAAACAGCTATTCCGCATGAGGATGTATGAGGGACAGAATGTTGGGGATCATGTCCATAAGATGATTCGGCTGATTGAGCAGCTGGAACATCTTAACTTTAACATGGATTTCCAACTGCAAACGAATTTGATCCTTCAGTCCCTTCCTGAGTCATTTGGAAATTTTGTGACAAATTTTCATATGACTAAATAGGAATACACCTTGGTTAGTTTACTTAACATGCTGGTTATTGCCCAAAAGAATATGCCGGGCAATAAAGAAAAAGAGGTAGCTTTTATTGCATCTTCTTCTGCTGGAAAGTCCAACAAGAAAAAGGGCAATAAGAAAAAGAAACCTCAAATTCCAGGACCTTCCAAGAATATAGCCAAATAGAAAAACAAATATCAAAGCTGACAAAGGCAAGGAAAAGTATTTCCACTGCCAGAAGGATGGGCACTGGAATAGCAACTGCCCAGAGTATAGCAAGTAGCAGCAGCTTATAGTAACGAGATATTAGACTCCGGGTTGGCAATGGCTCAACTGTTGAAGCTTTAGCTATAGGATCTAAATCTTTATACATGTGTGGATATCTTTGTATTTAAATAAGGTTTTGCATGTACCCGATGCTTTTAAGAATATCATTTCTATATCTAGTTTGACTAGAGATGGTTATGAATTTCAGTTCGTAAATGATGTTTACAATATTTATTTTGGAAATAAATATGTTAGTTCGGGTTATATGCATGATGGACTTTATTATTTAGATAATAATGTTAAATACAAATCTAATGCAAGAAATCTAAAAGAATGCAATGCCATGATGAAAATCAACTTAAGTTCAAAATATATTTGGCACTTAAGATTAGGTCATGTTGCAGAAGATAGGATTGCAAAGCTGGAGAAAATGGGGATTTTATCCTTATTGGGTTCTGGACGTACTCCAACTTGTGAATCATGCTTTCAAGGCAAAATGACTAGATCACCCTTTGTTGGACAAGGACTAAGAGCTGAAAATATTTTGGATCTAATACATAGTGATGTATGTAGTCCATTTAAGGAAATGGCTAGAGGCGGTTTTCATTATTTTATTACATTTACTGATGATAAATCAAGGTTTGGGTATTTGTATTTGATGAAATACAAACATGAATCCTTTGAAAAGTTCAAAGAATTTAAATATGAGGTAGAAAATCAAACAGGAAAAAGTATTAAAACTCTTCAATCAGATCGTGGAGGTGAATACTTAAGTATTGAATTTAATGAATACTTGAAAGAACATGGCATTGTTTCCCAGCTGACTCCTCCAGGAATGCCACAGCTGAATGGTGTATCTGAAAGAAGAAATCGTACCCTATTAGATATGGTACGTAGTATGATGAGCTATACTGATATGCCAATCTCCTTTTAGGGATTTGCATTAGAATCAGCTTTGCATATTCTGAATAGGATTCCATAAAAATTAGTTTCTTCCACACCTTATGAGATATGGCATGGAAGAAAACCAAGTCATAAGCGTGTTAAGATTTGGGGTTATTTAGCTTATATCAAAAAGCTGAACACTGATAAATTGAAAACCAGATCAGAAAAGGATCGATTTGTTGGATATCCAAAAGAGAGTTTTGGATATTATTTTTATTTGCCTACATCACAAAAGGTTGTGGTAAGCAAAGATGTCACTTTTCTTGAACAATAGTTTATTCAAGAAGGAGACAAAGGAAGGCAAATAGAATTAGAATTGGAGAATTCTGACCAACCAACAGATCAAATGGATATAGATCCATCTAGTTAACCTACACCTATTGATGAAACATCTACAGTAATTCCTCACAGATCAACCAAGATATCTCACCCACCAGTGAGATATGGTTTCCTTCATGAAGATGAACAAGAGTTATTTACTCATAAAGAAGTAGATCATGGAGATGATCCACTTAACTATGAAGAAGCTATATCAGATATAGACTCTTCAAAATGGATTGAAGCTATGAAACCCAAAATTGATTCCATGTATAAGAATCAAGTTTGGGATCTTGTTGACCCACCTAAAGGTATTATACCTATAGGGAATAAATGGGTTTTCAAGAAGAAAATTGGTTATGATGAAAAGGTAGAGACCTATAAAGCAAGGCTAGTAGTGAAAGAGTTTCGCCAAAGGCATAGAATCGACTATGAGGAGACTTTCTCGCATGTTGCCATGCTTAAATCAATTAGGATTCTATTAGCAATAGCTGCATACTATAATTATGAGATTTGGCATATGGATGTCAAAACAGCTTTTCTCAATGGATACATTGAAGAAAACATTTTCATGGAACAACCTATGGGTTTTGAATCCCAAGATGGTTCCAAGGTATGCAAGCTAAAGTGATCCATTTATGGGTTGAAATAAGCTTCGAGGAGTTGGAACATCCATTTTGATGAAGCCATTAAGTCATTGGGTTTTATCAAAAATAAGGATGAACCATGTGTATATAAGAAGGTTACTGATAGTGCTGTCACTTTCCTTATCTTATATGTGGATGACATTTTGTTGATGGGTAATGACATAGGTATGTTGACAGCTGTAAATGTATGGTTGTCAAATACATTCTCCATGAAAGACTTAGGGAAGGTAACCTATATTCTTGGGATTCGCATCTATAGAGATAGAGCTAAAATAATAATTAGTTTATCCCAAAGTCTATACTTGGAAAAGGTGTTAAAGAGGTTTAACATGCTTAATTCCAAGAGAGGATTGTTACCAGTGAGACATGGTATCCACCTTTCTAAAGAGATGTCTCCAAAGACACCTGAAGAAAGAGATAAAATGGCCAGGATTCCATATGCTTCAGCTATTGGATGTTTGATGTATGCAATGATGTGTGCTAGGCCGGATATTGCACATGCTGTTAGTTTGACTAGCAGGTTTTAATCCAATCCAGGTTTGGAACACTGAATAGCTGTCAAGAATATCCTTAAGTACTTGAGAAGAACTAAGGATTTATTCTTGATTTATGGAGGTGGTGACTTGCAATTGGATGGTTATACTGATTTTGATTTTCAATCAGATATCGATGATAGAAAGTCTACATCTGGGTTTGTGTTCATTTGTAATGGAGGTGCAGTCAGTTGGAAGAGTTCCAAACAGAGTACATTTGCGATTCCACTACTGAGGTGAGTATATTCTTTGCATCGAGATCTTTGCAAAGAGGTTTGGATATAAGGAACCCCGATCTCACCAGAAATCCAAACACATAGAAAGGCGCTACCACATTATCAAAGAGATAGTTGGGCAAGGCGATGTAGCCATGCAGAAAATAGCATCAGCTGAAAATCCAGCTGATCCATTCACTAAGGCTATGTCACAAGCTCAGTTAGACCGACATCTTGAGAAGATGGGTCTGAGATACTGTAATAAATGGCTCTAGTGCTAGTGGGAGATTATTAATAGTATGCCCTAGAGTATATCATTTAGTATGTATCTAGTACATATTTTATTAATAAAAGGCAATTTCACTTTTCCGTTTACATAATGTATTTATGTGTAATAGAAAGGGTCCATTAATATTTTGTTAGAAATTCTATTCTTCATTTGTTAAGAATATGAGTGACAGTATTTCTAGCACAAATTATCATAAATTGGTTCACAATCGAGGATACTTCACATTGGACATGACTTATCTAGAAAGATTATAATCATGTTTGTTCCCAAGTTATTTATATGAGATGTAAATAAGATGAAATTGTGAGTCTCATGCCATATAACAAACATGATAGGCACTTATGCATAATAAGTAGGCCGAACCAGTGACACTTATGACAATCACATGGAGTTTACTCTTGTCAATGTATTTTCATAAATCATATCAGTGCATATAATCTTTAGACCTGAGATAGCACAGTTATCTTGTATATAGGTGGTTTGAGTTTGATACTGCTTTCATACTTGTACTATGTATGGGTATATGGGCATGTGTTGGCTCCTACCAGTTATATATGGAGATAGGTATTGATCAAGATGGAATTTGTTACCCTAAGTAAATAGGGATAAAATCCTATGTTCATTTAATTGTTCTTGATGTTTCAAGTTCCTGGCCAGGACAAACATATTTAATCAGAAAAGAGTTTCTGATGAGAAAAATCTTTTTAATTAAGAATTGGAATTAAAAGAGAACATAATATTCATAGCAAATGGGGTTTGACATAAACCATGACTCCAGCTCGAATTGAGATTTTGTAAAAGAGAGATTCTAGTGCATTGTAACATATGATTATAGGTTCATTTAAGGTATTCCTTATTACTGATTGGGTGGCCATGGCATGCTATGCTAGGTATTAACCATGGTTTATGAGGTGTCTAAAATAATTTAGAGAAATCAATTATGGTAAGAAAGAGTTCTGATGATATTAAGAGTTGATATCATATCTCATTGCTAATTAGTTGTCACGACCCAACCTATGAGTTGGACCGGCACTAGGACCTAGGCCAGCCTAAATCCCCCGAGGCCCGTAGTAAGCCTAACTATTCCTCAACCCAACTTTAAGGCCCATTTGAGCCCAATTTCAAGAATTCAACCGGACAGAGTCCGACTATAAAATGGACCATTCAATGGGGAGTTTTTGACTCGCCCGACTTGTAAACATAATATATAATAAATTGGGGAGCTCAGCTCACCCTCCACATAATCAAAATGTCATAACTCAAATAGGAGCTCGGCTCCCTCATCCAATCCCATCATGTATACAGTTAATAATTTTACAGGTCCAACATAACTTTTATAATACAGGCCCAAAATAAAAATAAGTGCTTCTAACACATACAGAGTCTAAAATTTAACTCAATTGTACAAAATATATTAAATACTATTAATGGACCTGCGAAGAAGAAAAACAGGTTAGCCACAATAAATAATCCTCCTGTAGCCTAGAAAAATAGATGAATAGGAATGAGCATTCAACTCAGAGAGTAAAATATCTATTTTAATCATAATCTCTATAACTATCTAAAGCTAATGCACCCTGTGGAGTGAAATGCAACATCATCATAATTTTCACATCATAACAGTAAAAAGGCAATTTGGAGCACTCACACACCCAACACTGTCAAGCAATACATATATGGGAGCTGATCCCCTATACAGCTCTCTTAATCCAACCTCTGCCAGCGAGTGTCTCTCAAGCCGGACTTTCGCTTAATAAACCAAATGCGGGGTCCCAGCGAGTGTTTCTCAAGCCATGTCTACCCCGAAGGAACAGGTCCTAGCGAGTGTCTCTCAAGCCGTGTCTACCCGTCCTGTCCATATCCAATACCATACCACACGCACGCCACACACACACACACTGCTCCAAATTACCACAAACAACATTCATGGCACTTCAACAATTATGAATGCAATATAAAATATGCCTAGTGTTTAACTACATAGATACATATTTATAAGTGATGCATGGGCATGCTTGAACATAAAATAATATCGAAATTACAATTAAAATTAGCATTTTACTCACTAACTTGAACCGAGGTCACTGCGGCGGCTGGGCGGAGGAGGAAGGCTGTCCCGGCTCACCTGACAATTTAATTGCAATTATTTAACATATTTGACTCAATACAAGTTTTAAAAAGACCAAAGACACCCTAAGTTTTGCTGAAAATCCAGCAGAGTCTCCCCTATACCTATGACCTCCCCAACTTGCAAAATAGTTCAACTAACACTTCTAAACTCAACCCATATCTCATCGTCATTATATGGCCCCTCCTGGGCCCTCCAAATCAAGCAATAATCCCAACATCAGACAACTCAATTATAAGACTTCAAAACTAATATTTTTCAAAAACTATCCAAACTAACTTTAAAAATTCTATAAACCTACCCCACGGTCCTTAACAATATTATAAGGCTATTGCAATAGGAATCGTAATTTTCTTATCATCCACAAATATTTTATAAATTTTATTATAACCCAGTACAAGGCAAATATTGAGTAATGTAGAGTTCTAGTTTACCTATGCTAAATCTAACAATTGGTTTGTCCAGAACATCTGAAAACGATGGGGTAGCCTATAATCTGAACCCAGTTCTGAAATGGTTCCAGCAGCTTATCTGCTCAACCTGAAATTGTAGATCCGGGCGATGATCGAATTTTCACGAAATGAAAGTACATACGCGAAGTCCACAATACCAGGGTTAGAATATATATATATAATAATTATTTGAAAATTAGGGATGTTACATTCTTCCCCCCTTATAGAAAATTCGTCCTCGAATTTTACACAAGGAAGAACAATGACACATAGTTGTATATCAAACTTATGAGTACTTGCTGCACATATCCCGCTCTAACTTCCAAGTGCATTCCTCCATAGATTAACTCCTCTACAGGACTAACCATAGGAATTTGCCTTGACCAAAGTTATCTCATCTGATAGTCGACTATGGCTACTAGTTGCTCCTCAAATATCAAATTCTCATTTAACTCCACTGTGTCTAGTCGCAGCACATGAAAAGGATCGGGAACATACTTTCTAAGCATGAAAATGTGGAATACTGGGTGGACATGAGAAAGGTTTGGTGGCAACTCTAACTGATAGGCAACTGCTCCCACTCTGTCCATGATCTTAAAAGGTACCATATAAAGGAGTGCCAAATTGCCTTTTCTTTCTAAATCTCATAACCCTTTTCATAGGAGAAACCTTCAAGAACACGGTCACCCATTGCAAATTTTACATCTTTTCGCCTTGGATCTGCATGGATGGTTAAAAATTTTTACGTCTATCTGCCCCTTTCGTAGTATGCCAGCTACCATCCTCCTTCTGAGTCTAAACCATCACATCTGACTACTCGTTTACCCCTCTCTTTTTTTTTGTCATCTCTAGTACTCATTATAACTCCACTACTCTCGACTTGATATCTGATAACTTTAATCAACTTTGGTGCTTACCTCACTTTTATTATGCCCTAACGTGTCTCTTGGTGACTTCAGTCCTCATTCATTTGTTTCAATAATCTTTGTTTCCCAAAAACATGACTTATGTTCCTTACTCTATAGTATCCTATGAAATGCTTTCCTGTAGCACCTATCATATACATCTCGTTCGAAACCTTTACTTGTCCTATAACCTCAATGGTCAATACCTATAAATCTTCTCATTCCCATGATACTTCAAATTTTCAATCTCTTTTGTATCATTACTAAGGTCCTTAGACTAGCTCTTGTCCATCTTATGTAACTAGTTATGTAGAGCTCCATCTAAGTGTCAAGCATACCTACACCACTTATCAATATTGGAAAGTGAACTGGGTCTCTTCTCTTATAGGACAAATATATTTGTATTCCCTGACAACCCAGTTAATGCAACTTTATCGTTTTCCACTCCTTCTTTGGAATGGAAATATTTAGACTTCTTCCTAAAGCTTCTTAGTATGTGGCCTACTTCTGACACATTGGCACTCAGATCGAGGCTTTACTACTCCTTTAATCTATCATCTCATAATAACTTGTTTCAAACATCTCTTAGTGTGTTCCTAGCATACCTATTCCTTCTTATCCTCATCATTATAACTAGCTCTACTGAGCTTTCTTCCTGTCCTTTGGATCTTATCCACTTTCTTTTCCTATTTCTGCTATCGTTGATATCTTTTCAACATGCTGTACTTATTCCTTAACCTTAGTCCTACCTCACCCTTACACCTTTTCCTTAAAGGATGTCCATCCCATCATTAACTTTTTTTTTTCTTAGTCTTATATTGATTACTAGTTCCATTACTTCGAGAATTCTAACTTTACGATTGACTCCTACCAGCACATTCTTCACATTACGTAACACTTGTAATTAACCATAGAAAATTCTTTTTGTATCCCCTTTCCCAACTTACCTATCAGAAGATTATCATTCCCAACTAGCCTTAGTAGGAAATTGCTCATCCTGGATGGAAAGGAGCCCCAGAAATTATAAGTTCCATCTAAACTAACACGGCTGTGGGAAATATGTGCCATGCCTTAATTCTGAATAAGATACTTCACGTGTTCATTCTCCTTAATATAATAACATACACTGCCCATAGCTTTCCAAACTTCAGCCTCAACTTTTCCCATTAACAAAAATTTCATTCACTGTAACTCATTAGCAAATAGCACTTCCTCCAGCTTATAGTTCAAAAGGGTTGTAAGCCCTAGTAACTAGCTCGATTTAACTCCTGTCACCTCCCTGATCATTCTTTCATACTTAACATTAGGTATACCATTATCGTCATTTTTGCCTCAAAAGATTGGATATGTACTAACGCCCATCAAATTTTCAATTAATCGGGTCACTTTGGCACGACCTCTCTTCTTAACATAATCTCCTAGAATCGAAACACGAGCCAATTTGAAAAGAAGGAGACATGTTCTCCCACCATTTATGGTATACCATTGTTTGATAAACAAGTAAGCTCATACCCCTTAGTCTCTCTTTTTAGTTTCATTATTTCTTTGTAATTATTGTGCGTTATTACAAGATATCAGTTGTATCTACCATTTGTTATACTGTTGTCCTGCCTGACATATCATCTTAGAATTTACTATTTCCTTTTTACTCTCCATTTATCTTCCATACTTATAATTATTTGTCCAATGCTCCTTATACTTAGTTATATTCTAGAAGATAAAAGCACTCACAGATTTTTTCAGATCTACTCCAATCTTACCAATAATCACTCCTCTAATCCATGTACTTCTCAATATCTTATAATTACACCTATACCTATCTTGTCCTATTCTGACCGTTATTAGCGTTCTGCTACATATTATCATACTATTATTTATTTATTTATTATTACTCTTTTTTTTTACATAATTATTCTATTGATCACACTGAAAATATATGTCTAACTCCAATTTTTGACTCTAGGTCTCACCACTCTAAATTTTAATATCAAGCCTCTGTGACATTATCCCTCATCTTGCATATTTATATCCCTTATATTGACTTTTATCCAACTTACTCCTACTGATCTTGCTTCTTTATCTGACAATACAATTCAAGTTACCACAGCACGCTCAACAGTTACTTCCTACTTTGGTCACACACCTCACCTAATTTCCATTATACTGTCAACAACCAAAAGGGTTCTTATGTCATTGCCCCATTATCCTACCTTGGGGGTAGAAAACAGATAAGGTCTAATCCAGATCCTGTAACTCTAAGCTCTAGGCTCAGGTTCCTAACACTACATCAATTATGACCTGCTCTAAGTCCTATACTTCTGGGTTCCATAACTTAACAATATTCTTCCTAATGCCATCCTTTTTTTACGCTTTCTATCCTTATATATATATTTTTTTGTTTATCTCGTTTACCCTTCCTAGAACCACATTCACCCCCTCGGTATTTTGGCTATATTCTTCCTAATCTTATCCTAATCTGTTTTTCCAGTTTATTCTTTAGCCAACTCTTTTTATCTTACCCAAATATGAACTTTCACTCTTCCATCCTTTAGCTCTATTTTCTTTTTGAACCTGATTGCCATATCAGAAACTTATACCTTTCCACTATCCCTACCATGTCATCTATACCTCAATGTTACTCAGAATTGATCCTCTAACTACCCTAGCTAGACTTCTACTGGCATTCAGGTTATCTCTCCTACTGCATTTGAACCGCACTATATATATATATATATATATATATATATATATATACATATTCTATGATTTATCGATGCTAACTTTTGTCCTTTTTCTTTTACTTTATTTGGAGTATACTTTAGTCTTAAGCATTAAGAAGCTATGGATGAACTTAGGGAATAACAGTCATACTTCTCCTGCGTGATCTCTATTCTTACCCTTTTGGACTACATACTACCCCCTACTAGCTTAGGGAGGGGATCTGTAGCAACTCTAATTTTTCATATCCATTTAATTAGCTGAAACTTAAAATACTAGGTATCCAAACCCGTCATTCAATTTAAAGGCTTACATACTTCTTGATCTTACATCTTATAATTCCTACATGGAACTTGTACCCTCTCCAAAACACCTGAGCTAAGAACTCTCTATCTCACGCTACAATCCCATCTGGGACACTACTCCATAAGTCATCATTATCAGTAATAATCTTCGATCCCTTCTGAAAAGATAGGACTATACCCTAACTTACTTTAACAAAGGTACTACATTTACCACCTTGCCAAAACCATGTCAAATTAATGACTCTCTTATCATATCATAGCTCTGTGAATCATCAATTTATAGTTCTGACCTTCCCTAGGTAGTAGGGTTGTACTTTACACCTTGTTGATACACACAAGATATACTATTCTCACTAAGCTCTAAGCAAAACATCTGTCGTACTGCAAAAACCATCCAAAATTCCATACCGAAGACCAGATGGTCTCACTCTATAGATGTCACCTTTACTTTGCAACTAATCCGCAACCTTTGGTCAGATGGAAACTCTTGATGTAACTCGAGCTCATGCTAGGGTAACCGAGTTACCGACTCTAGTTACCACATAACTGTGACCTTTCGATATTCTAGCTCTAGATCCCTAACCAGGAGTTCCCAACTCCTCTGCAAATATAGAACTCTGTTCTAGCATAATTGTACCAAAACAGAGGCCATCCACAAACACCCTCATTATGAAGCACCACGGGGATGCACGCAGCTCTACACAATAATCTCATATCGGTATTGTAATCTGCAGCTTAAGCAGACATCGAGAACATTATATAGTTACTATGATACGTCCTGACAGACTAGGTCTCCTAATCTCTTATCTCTCTTGAATATACTATTATCATAAACTTACTCTGACTGGGTCATCCACTGATGACTGCCAGCAGTGGTATCCTCACCCTTATCTAGTGCAATTATACTATCAAAACTCACCTTTATGTACTCGTGCCTAGCACCAGATAGGCACAACACTTAGACCCATACTGATAGAAATATAGTGTTTCTTGGAGAATGTATTTCCATGGCAAACCTCAACATGTCTGCTAACTCCATTTCACACTTCTATGTACTTCACAAAACTGAGGTGCTAAACTGGAGCATCTTATATTAACTGAGGAATAACGCAGAATCTAGAAACAAAGAATTACAGAAAAAAGACGAAACAGAATCCTATACTCCGCATGTGACAACTCTAGGTGCACAATTTCCTATGAATCTAAAGCCTAAGCTCCGATACCACTTTTGTCACGACCCAACCTATGGGCTGGACCAACACTAGGACCTGGGCTAGTCTAAAGCCCCCGAGGCTCATAGTAAGCCTAACTATTCCTTAACCCAACTCTAAGGCCCATTGTAACACCCCTATTTGTATAGCTAGGTATATTTCACTGTTCCGGTGACCAGTGTCGGTCCGGACAATTAAGGGGATTAGAATCACCCTTAAGACAACTAAATAAGCCATAAACACAAATAATTAGTAATTGCCAATTAGTTAAGTATAAATAAGAACAACAGAACATAAGAAGTTAAACGAGCCGAGAGTCACAGCGATGGGTGACCTTCTCGGGAACGACTGCGAAGTCGATTTAAACTCAAATTTTGAACCGTAAAATGTGACGCCACGGTCCTTAGGACCATTACGAACACAGTGGAAAAGAGAAAATCACAAAAAAGAATTGTTAAGCTGGTCAAATAATTAGGTCAGGGATCCGGAAGAAATATTGAATTATTTGCAAACCGGGTTGAACCAGCTAGGGGCAATTTGGTCAATTAACCTCGAGAGCTGACTCCTGACCTAACTGTCAAATAAAATCGGAGAAAAGAAAATTTCGGAATTGAGAATTAAATTAAAGAACTAATAGAAAAATAAATAGAAAAAAAAAAAGAAAATGGAAAAGTCAAAAGGTGATGACATCATGCATGACCTCATGCATGATGCCATAAAAAGTCAAAAGGTGATGACATTATGCATGACCTCATGCATCATGCATGATGCCATAAAAATAATAATTAATATATTTACTTAATTAGATTTTTGGTCTTCCTAAAGACATAAAAACAAAAAGAAAAGAAAGAAAAAAAAAAAAAAGAGATAAAGGTCTTCTTTAAAACGTCACTTTCCCTCTCCCTCTCATCTCCATGGAAATTAAAGGAAGAGGGAAAGTGACGTTTTGAAGAAGACCTTTATCTCTTTTTTTTTTTTTCTTTCTTTTCTTTTTGTTTTTATGTCTTTAGGAAGACCAAAAATCTAATTAAGTAAATATATTAATTATTATTTTTATGGCATCATGCATGAGGTCATACATGATGTCATCACCTTTTGACTTTTCCATTTTCTTCTTTTTTTTTTCTATTTATTTTTCTATTAGTTCTTTAATTTAATTCTCGATTTCGAAATTTTCTTTTCTCCGATTTTATTTGACAGTTAGGTCAGGAGTCAGCTCTCGAGGTTAATTGACCAAATTGCCCCTAGCCGGTTCAACTCGGTTTGCAAATAATTCAATATTTCTTCCGGATCCCTGACCTAATTATTTGACCAGCTTAATAATTCTTTTTTGTGATTTTCTCTTTTCCACTGTGTTCGTAATGGTCCTAAGGACCGCGGCGTCACATTTTACGGTTCAAAATTTGAGTTTAAATCGACTTCGCAGTCATTCCCGAGATAGTCACCCATCGCTGTGACTCTCGGCTTGTTTAACTTCTTATGTTATGTTTTTCTTATTTATACTTAACTAATTGGCAATTACTAATTATTTCTGTTTATGGCTTATTTAGTTGTCTCAAGGGTGGTTCTAATCCCCTTAATTGTCCGGATCGACATCGGTCACCGGAACAGTGAAATATACCTAGCTATACAAATAGGGGTGTTACACCCATTTGGGCTCAATTTTAAGAATTCAACAGGACAGAGTCCGACTATAAAATGAACCATTCAACGGAGAGTTTTTGACTCGCCCGACTTGTAAACACAATATATAATAAATTGGAGAGCTCAGCTCACCCTCCACATAATTAAAATGTCATAACTCAATTAGGAGCTCAGCTCCCTCATCCAATCCCATCATGCATACAGTTAATAATTTTACAGGTCCAACATAACTTTTATAATATAGGCCTAAAATAAAAATAAGTGCTTCTAACACATGCGGAGTCTAAAATTTAACTCAATTATACAAAATACATTAAATACTATTAAAGGACCTGCAAAGAAGAAAAGCAAGTTAGCCACAACAAATAATCCTCCTGTAGCCTGGAAAAATAGATGAACAGGAGTGAGCGTTCAACTCAGAGAATAAAATATCAATTTTAATCATAATCTCAATAACTATCTAAAGCTAATGCAACCTATGGAGTGAAATGCAACATCGTCATAATTTTCATATCATAACAGCAAAAAGACAATTTGAAGCACTCACACACCCAACACTGTCAAGCAATACTTATATGGAAGCTGATCTCCTATACAGCCCTTTTAATCCAACCTCTACCAGCGAGTGTCTCTCAAGCCAGACTTTCGCTTAATAAACCAAATGCGGTGTCCCAGCTAGTGTCTCTCAAGCCGTGTCTACCCGTCCTGTCCATATGCAATACCATACCACACGCACGCCACACACACGCACACTGCTCAAAATTACCACAAACAACATCCATGGCACTTCAACAATTATGAATGCAATATAAAACGTGCCTAGTGTTTAACTACATAGATACATATTTATAAGTGATGCATGGGCATGCTTGAACATATAATAATATCGAAATTACAATTAAAATTAACATTTTACTTACTAACTTGAACCGAGGTCACTGCGGCGGCTGAGCGGAGGAGGAAGGCTGTCCCGATTCACCTGACAATTTATTTGTAATTATTTAATATATTTGACTCAATACAAGTTTAGAAAAGACCAAAGACACCCTAAGTTATGCTGAAAATCCGGTAGAGTCTCCCTTATACCTATGACCTTCCCAACCTGCAAAATGGTTCAAATAACACTTCTAAACTCAACCCATATCTCATCATCATTATATGGCCCCTCCTGGGCCCTCCAAACCAAGCAATAATCACAACATAAGACAACTCAATTATAAGACTTCAAAACTAATATTTTTCAAAAACTATCCAAACTAACTTTAAAAATTCTATAAACCTACCCCACGGTCCTCAACAATATTATAAGGCTATTGCAATAGGAATCGTAATTTTTTTACAATCCACGAATATTTTATAAATTTTATTCTAACCCAGTACAAGGCAAAAATTGACTAATGTAGAGTTCGAGTTTACCTATGCTAAATCTGACAACTGGAACGCGTCCAGAATGTCTGAAAATGGTGGGGTAGCCTATAATCTTGTCTTAGTTTTGAAATGGTTCTAGCAACTTATCTGCTCGGCCCGAAATTGCAAATCCGGGCGATGATCGAATTTTCACGAAATGAAAGTACATGCACGAAGTCCACAATATCAGGGTTAGAATAAATATATATATATATATATATATATATATATATATATATATATATATATATATATATATAATTTGAAAATTAGGGATGTTACATTAGTGATGAGCCTAATGAGTCACACAGATACAAAAGTAATCACCAAGTTAAATGTGATTTAATTAATTAGTTAAAGAGTTTAATTGATTAATTAAATAGGTTTGGTTTGCAATTAGATTGCAAAGTCCCTAGTATGGCTTGAAACCAAATCTAGGTTATTGGATGTATAGCATAAGTTAAATTTATATTTAAAATGTTTAAATATGAATTTACTTATGAGAAATTAATTGATAGAGATTAATTAATTAATTTATATTTGATGTAAATTGATTAGAAGAGGAGAAATAATTATTTTGGGTTGAGAACTCAAAATTACAACACAAGGGTAATTTGGTCATTTCACAGGGTGACATGTGGCACCATGAGATGGCGACACATGGCATCATGATTTGTCATTTGTCTTCCTATCATACATGATGGTCAAAGTCAAGAGTAAACCTAGCTTTGACACTTGGCTTAATGTGATTGGGTCAATTAAAATTAAGATGCAATCAGAAGATGACTTGTGGCAAGGGTTTTAAGTGATGACCTAATTATAAAAGGGAAAGAATGAAAGAATAAACATAACATTTTGATTTTTATCTCATAAGTGCCGCCACCCATGAAGCTATCCTCCTCTCTTATTCTTCTTCTCTCATTAATTCAAAGAGAATGGTCCATATTCTCTTGAATTAAAATTGTTAGAAATTATTTCTAGTGTCTTATATACATCTACAACTTCTCTAAAGGCAAATCCCTAATTTCTAATTGGTTGGCAAGGCTTGAGAAGATGTTCAAGGGGCTGCCATTGGTGATCTTGGTGTGGACAAGCTAGAGGGACAACATTTGGGGTCCTAGGTGCTTCACAAAGGTACCAATCACATCTACAGTGCATCAAAAGGTTAGTGCACATACTCTTGTATTAATCTAGGGTTCTAATGAATTAATTTGTTAATTCTAAAATCTTAAATGGCAAATGTAGATCCTAATACATATTAAAAGTGTTTTAATATGCAATTGAACATTGAAATCAATTAGGTACATGATGAATCTTACATGATGCATGAGACCCTAAAAGAAAAATTTTGAATTCAATGTTCTAATCTAATAATTTTCATCCTTCCGCTCCTTCACATATAACATGGCCGGTCGTATGGCTCTATGGTAAAATTTTCCTTTCAACTTATTGGAAATCTTGCGATCACATAAAACTCCCATAGCACATCTCCAGTTCAACCATCCGGCTTTAATCCTATGACTAATATCCTCCTCACATCCCCCATCTACTTAAAGGATTAAGCTGAGATATTTAAAGTGATTACTTTGGGGCAATACCACTCCATACAAACTAACTTCTTCCCTATCATCAGTTTGGCATTCACTGAACTTGCAATGCATGTATTATGTCTTCGTTCAACTTAACTTAAAGCCTTTTGACTCTAGTATACTTCTCCAAAACTCTAACTTTCTATTGACTCTTCCTGTCTCATCTATCAGAATTATATCATCCGTAAACATCATGCACCAAGGGATACTCTCTTGTATATGTTTCGTCAATTCATCTATAACTAATGTAAAAAGATAAGGGCTCACAGCTGAACCTTGGAGTAATCCAACTGAGATAGGAAAATCTCTTGTGTCCCCTCTCATTGTGCGCACAATAGTAGTTGCTCCTTCATACATATCTTTTAACACTTGTATGTACCTAATAGATACCCTCTTTTGTTCTAGCACTCTCCATAAGACATCTCTTAGAATACTATCATATGCCTTTTCCAAATCGATAAAAACCATATGTAGATCTTTTTTTACATCTCTATATTTCTCCATCAAGCTTCTAATGAGAAAGATCGCTTCCATAGTTGAATGACCGAGCATGAAGCCAAATTGATTGAGAGAGATAGAAGTGTCATGACGTAGTCGATGTTCCACAACTTTATAATATGGCTCGTGAGTTTAATTCCCCTATAGCTTGAGTAACTCTGTATGTCTCCCTTATTTTTAAAAGTAGGTACTAAAATACTCCTCCTCCATTTATCAGCATTTTCTTTGAGTTTAGAATCTTATTAAACAATTTAGTTAACTATGCCACTTCCACATCTCCCAAATACTTTCACACTTCAATTGGTATTCCATCGAGTCCATAGGCTTTACCCACTTTCATTCTCTTAAGTGCTTTCTTTACTTCTGAATATCTAATCCTTCTAGTGTAATTCACATTCTTTTCTATTGCTCTGTAATCTACCACTTTGACTATTATTGAAGAGATCATTAAAATAATTTCTCCATCTTTCTTTAATGTCCTCATCTTTCACCAACACTTTTCGTTCTTTATCCTTAATGCACCTAACTTGAATGAGATCTTGACTTTTCTTTTCTCTCCTCCTTGTTAATCTATAAATATCTTTCTTCCCTTCTTTAGTTCATAGTTTCTCATATAACTTTTCAAAGGCCTACGCTCTTGCTTGACTAACTGCCATTTTTACTTCTTTCTTTGCTATCTTGTACTGTTCATAAGCCTCATTATTATCACACTTAGGTAATTTCTTATACCATTCCCTCTTTCTCTTCACTGCCTTTTGTACTTCCTCATTCCACCACCATCTCTTTTTTTAGGGTGGCCCATGTCCTTTAGACTCTCCAAGTACTTTACTAGCTACTTCTCTAATCTTTGATGCTATTTGTATCTACATACTATTGGCCTCCACATTTAGCTTTCATGCTTCGGACTCGAGAAGCTCACTTTTGAACTTCACTTGCTTTACTCCTTTGAACTCCCACTACTCTGTTCGAGCTATAATATTTCTTCTAGCCATACTTGAATTGTTCCTAAACTTGACATCCAAGACCACTAACCAATATTGACTTGTTAAAGCCTCTCCCGGAATAATCTTGCAATCCTTGCATAGAGCTCTATTTATCTTCCTGGTTAAGAGGAAGTCAATATGGCTTCTATGTTATCCACTTTTGAAAGTCACTAAATGCGACTCCCTTTTTATAAAGTAAGTATTTGCTAGTATTAGATTGTACGCCATGGCAAAATCCAAGATGTTTTTCCCCTCCTTATTTCAACTACAAAAATCAAAACCTCCATGAACATTCTCATAACCTTGCCTATCACTTCCTACATGTCCATTCCAATCTCCACTGATGAGAACATTCTCTTCATTTGGTATGCTTTGCATTAGATCATCCATATCTTCCCAAAATCTTTGTTTACTCTCACTATCTAGTCCTATTTATGGGGTATAAACACTAACTACATTTATTGTTTCTTCTTCTAGTATTAGCTTTACTAGTATAATTCTATCTTCTACTCTTTTCATAGCTATTATGGTATCTTTCAATGCCTTGTCTATGATCGTGCCCACTCCGTTCTTGTTTTTCTCATTTCCAGTAAACCACAGTTTGTATCATGAATTACCAACTTTCTTGCTTTTCTCTCTTACCCATTTAGTCTTCTAAATGTAAGCAATATTCACCCTTCTCCTTTCCAAGATATGCATAAGCTCTATTAATTTTCCTATAAGTGATCCAATATTTCAAGTATCAACCCTGATTCTTTTTCTATCCTGTTCCTTCCTAATTGATCTCCTTTTATGATATCTTCTATTGTTCTTTATGTTTATCTTGTGTTTTTTTCCACTATTTGTTCTATGGACTAACTTCTTTACCCACACCCATCCATGATGTGATGTGGGAACCCTTACTCATTTAACACCATGCTCGGGTACTAGCATGGCGCGTCGCTTTTGGTAAATGCCCTAAACCCTTGCATATTTCTCACTACACCCGTGTAATGCCCTCACTTTAGATAGTCTGTACATTCTACTGTTCCATTGACTAATGTTTGTCCAGACAGTTAGAATGTCTAAAACTATATTTAAACTAGAGTGAGGAGTCATAAATAACCCAAATAATGACAAGAAAAATTAAGGAAAATTTTAAGCAATGAAATGCACTAAGGTTAAATGAGCCGTAGCTTCGGCGATGGGTAACTCTAATGGGAAGCGACTGTGAAGACAATTGCCGACCCTAGACCCATGGAAAACCCTGTGAAATAATTTTTGGGACTTGGATGAAGAGTTATTGAGTCTTAGATGACAATAGAATGCCAAGAAAGTGTTAAGAAAATTTTGTAAATCAATACAGACAATTTTAATTCGGTATGCAAAACGAAGGGCATTTTGGTCATTTCACCTTCAAAGATGATTTTTTACCAATTTGCTCATTCAAGTGAGATTTATGACATAAAATGTGAATAAATATTGATAAAAAATTTAATAAAAATGAGTGAAAGAAAGAAGAAAGAAAAATCGAACAAAAAGAAATTTAAATTCAATTATGACATAAGCATTAAGTCACCATGATGTAATTAAAATTTTATCCACCACTCACATTTAGCCAAGCTTAATTATAAAAGTCAAAAGAAAATAAATGAAATTAAAAACCATCATCTTCTTCCTTGCTCTCAAGTTGGTCGAACCATTGCTTTTGAGGGAACCACCATTGTTGTTCACACAAGCTTCATTTTCCACTCAATTTCACCATAAAACCTCTTGCTTTCTTCACTAAAACTCATCCTTGTACCTTGAACAAGCACTAGGCAGAAAAAAGAAGTAGGAAACGAGAAGTTTAGCAAGCTTGGGATTGGCTCACTTGAAGGTTAGTGCCAATTCCTTTCTCTCTTTCTTTATATTGCTTGTTAGGACACTAAATTGAATTAGAAATTATTGAAATTTAAACAAAATATACATGTTTGGACCTCTTTTGATTTTCGATAGCCATGGTAGGGAGAAGAATTAGGGTGTGTAATTCAATTTAAACTTGAATTCTAGTTTGGTTATGAGTATATATATGAAGTATAATGTGAATTGCATGTGTTATGTGAAATTAGGAATTTGTGGTTAGGGTTTTGAACCCATAAATTGGGGGTTTATGGAATTGATGATGAATTGATGTTTTAATGGTTAATTAGTGACCATTTGGTACAGTTTGACCTAAATTTGGAATGAATTGTGGCATTGAATGGTGAAATGGTTAAGCTGCCCTATGTGCCAGAAATTCTGGACTTGAGTCCAATGAGTTTGGATGGCAATAAGTTGACTTGTGTAGCTTCAGTTGGTGTAAGGCTAATTGGAGGTGAAATTAGGGACATAATGCCACATTTTTTTTTTGAAGAGACCCTGCCTAAAAAACCAATCTAAAGTGACCTAAAAATTGTCTAAATCCGAGTAACCAAAATCTGGACCTGGAAAATGACTAAATGAACAGTATTTGTTCAAATGGTCATAACTTTATGTAGAAAGGTCCAAATGATCTGATTCTTGAACCCATGGAAAGCTTAGACAATGTAGAACAACTTTCATAGACAAACAGAAACTCAAATTCTGATCATAACCTATTCAAATTGCTAACCAAAGTTGGCTCACTAAAACTACCAGAACCAAATTTGCCCAAAAATTCTAGATAACGACTAATCCGGCCAGTTATGGTAAAAATGTCATAACTTGAGCTACAAAACTCCAAATGGAGTGATTTAAAAAGAGAATTAAAGTAGACACCTTAAGGAACAACTTTGATGAAGAAAGTTTAGCTAAATTCCCACTATAGAATGGTCCAATGGAATAGTAAATATAAGTGACCAAATCTGAAATTTTGGATTTACTTCCAATAAGCTTTGAATTACAATTGGCAATCAGTGCCAACAAATTTGTGACCCAAAATGTGGTAGGACCATGTGTTTAAAATTTTTATACCTATTATGTATGAAAAAGTCAATATTTTACATGAATAGTAATATGAATAATAACTACCAAATATCAAATGCAAAGAACTAAACAATTAACTTTGTTAACATGCCCTAGTATGCCTAGTATGATTGGTTTGGATAGGTTGACATACCAATAGGGTTCCGATTGCAGTACTGCCTATGGTTTTATGCTATTTCGTGATTCATGGCTTTAGTGCCATTTTGTGATATTATGGCCTTTGGCCATTTTACTATTCTTTGATATACTTGGCTTTATGACTGATTGCTATTATGGCTTGGAGCCATTCTGTTGCACACCTTGCAGACACTATGTGATCGATGGTGTGACGGCCCGAGGTACTTGATACCTAGTGCCAGTTTACCCGATTATCCAGTCCAATCAATTTGTATAGGTTACTTGGAGCAACTAAAAATAAGTCTTAAAAATTTACAATTAAATAATGAACATAAAAATCACTAAATTAAGAATATTACGAATAATTACTAAAAATTTAGTCTGTATGAAATAACAGCATAATTTTTTGCATTTATTTATTTAGTTTATTTTTATATTATATTAGCACTACTAAGTTGTATTGCTTAGCGCGTCACTTTTTGCCACACGTAGGTACTGGAGATACAGAGCGAGAGTCCAGTAGACCGTAAACTAGGGATCAGAGTCCAGATCTGCATTGTGTCCAGTGTCACTAAATCTACAATATATTTTGGTAGGATCCACTAGGCCTATCAGTGATTTTGTATTTTGTAATTAAACTTTTATTTTATTATGTAAATTAGACACTTATGTAATTATTGTAAATTATGTAAATTAATTGAACTTAAGCATTTTGTTTATGAATGAGCATCATTTTATTTGTTATGTATGAATGAAAATTGTGAGTTTGAAACCTTGAAATGAAGTACTGGAATTAAATATTGATGAAGAATTTACATTATTGAAATTATATATTTGAGACTTTTAACAGGTGGAAAAACGTCAAATATTAATAAATTTAGGGAAAACTCCGTTAGTTTCTCTGATTAATAAATTGATCCCAAATTGAATGAGTTAAAATGTGATAATTAGGAATGTAATAAGATAAGTTAAGGTAATCCGGCACTGGGTGTGATATGCCTCGCTCGGCTACACAGTAGAAGGGTAAGGGATGTCACAACCTGGGCTCCGATTTAGCGTGTCATAAGTAGAAAACGCCCCAACGTTTATATTGTAAGAATCCATATCTTGAGGTGTGACAAAATTTTTACGCTGATTGTCACCTAACGCAACCCTCTTTGGGCTTGGGACAGGCTAAGCACAAACTACTTAAGGGAAGTTCAAAATATTTGCATACGATAAGTAAATATATAAGACACACAATAAAAACATATTTATTATAAAAAAAATTGATAAAATTTTAAAGTTTTAATCGAAATTTAATTTTTAGCACACGTCCACGTGATAGTCAACTAATTTAACATCATATCATTTTTATTTTAATTATTTTTTTTAAATTTCAGATAAACATAAAATAAAAATGCAAAAAGATAAATATAAAATAAAAATGAAAAAAATAAAAAAAGTGCAAGTATATGAAAGAGGGAAACAGTTGCATAGAATTCATAGGTTACAGCTACCATATGAATTTTTGCTAACTTTTATTTTAGTAAAATAAAAAAAAATTCAAAAATTAGGTGAATGTTAAAACTTGTTTAATGATAAGAATATATAAAAAAAATATCACTCTCTTCATTCATAAATAATAGTCAATATTCAGAATTTTTACGGTGATTAAAAAAATAATTAAATAACATCATTGTCATAAAAAAAAACTAATAATTTACTTAATTATCCTTTATCTAAATTGAGTAATTACTTTACTATAATTTTCTCTTTCTACTAATATTAGTTCTAGAATATTATATAAATGTTTATTATATTTTATAGAGATAAAAGATAAAATTGAAAAAAAATAATTAATTCTCTTTGATCTTTCAAATGTGATAAATAATTTTACATAAAATAAAAAATTAAATATAACTATTATCTGTGGAGGGAGTAATTTTTATATATTGAAACTTTTATATTGTATTAAAACTTACAGTTTTTTTTTTTCAAAGAAAATTTGAAGTGCCTTTAAGTTAGTATAAATGCAGGGCAAAGATTATGCAAATTGTTTTAAGAAAATCTGTATAGGGAAAACAATGCAAAAGCATTGTTTTTAAAATATGTAATTACAAAATTATTCCTAATAATTTATATTAAATGTGAATATCTTTTTTTGAAAAAATAAAAAATAGAACTTTCATTAAATGAGACAGAATACTATTATAAAGTACAAAATTTAATAATACTATATTTTTGTATAAGAAAAATTAAAATAAACTACTTATATAACATAAAAGAGTAATTATCTTCATTTGAAGAATTTAATCACGTTGACAAAACATTCACTCTATGGTAATGTACTACTATTCGACTCTTTGATTTTTTATAGATTCAATATGTAAACCATTAAATTTTGATATTTTTATCTGTACTTTATATTATTACACTCTTACCTAAAAAAATAAAGCAGAATACCTAATAATTCCAAGATAAAAAAAATCTCACAAAATAGAAAATGTTAAATCTCACATAAGAGTAGACAATAAATCCTCTCAAAAGATACGATAAAACTCAGATTTATTAATAAAAATAGACTAAAAATAAATATAATTTTATTTTAAAAGGATATATATTTGGAGAATATTGAAAAAAAAGGATAATTATTAGTGAAAATACTCACTTATCATTATTTTAAAAAATTAAAGAAAAAGAGAGAAGAGAGAGAATTTAGAGAATGAAAAGGCTAAGACATAATCAAATGTGATCCATGTAATATCACTCAGAAATGGATGCATAATTGCTACCATTAAAAAGTTGCAAAATAATGGCGAAGGGACAAACTAATTAGTGCAAACACCAATTTCCGACACACGATAGTGGCTGTGTTTCGATGCAAGAATTCCAAGTTCGATTGTGTTAGAAGGCATCAATTTCCTGACATAAGCAACATGACACTAGCTACCACTGTTCTTGCTTCTTGCCTACCTTAATTGGATCTTTGGTTTTTCCCACTTCAAGAGATTTTAATTTGATTTAAATATAAAATAAAAATGCAAAAAGATAAATATAAAATAAAAATAAAAAAATAAAAAAGTGCAAGTATATGAAAGAGGGAAACAGTTGCATAGAATTCATAGGTTATAGCTACCATATGAATTTTTACTAACTTTTATTTTAGTAAAATAAAAAATTTAAAAATTAAGATGAATGTTAAAACATATTTAATGATAAGAATATAAAAAAATATTAATCTCTCTGTTCATAAATAATAGTCACATTTAGAGTTTTCATGATGATTAAGAAAATGATTAGATAACATTATTTTTATAAAAAAACTAATAATTTATTTAATTACCCTTTATTTAAATTAAGTAATTAGTTTAATATAATTTTCTCTTTCTACGAATATTAATTTTAGAATATTGTATAAATATTAATTGTATTTTATAGAGATAAAGAGTAAAATTAAAAAAAAAATAATTAATTTTCTTTGATTTTCTAAATGTGACAAATAATTTTAGACAAAATAAAAAGTTAAATATGACTATTATTTATGAACGGAGATAGTCGTTTTTATATATTGAAACTTGTATATTGTATTAAAACTTGCAGTTTTAAAAAAAAAAAAAAAAAGATTATGCAAATTGTTTTAAGAAAATCTGCAGAGGGAAAACAGTTTAAAAGCAGTGTTTTTAAAATATGTAATTACAAAATTATCCCTATTGATTTATATTAAATGTAAATTTAGTATTTAGAATAAATAAAATAAAATAAAATGATATATATTAAGAGTATAATTTTATCAGTTTGAATATATATGATTTTAAATTTAAAATTTATTTGCAAATTCTATCAATTTTGATGGAATTCTATTTAGTTATAATAAATTTTATTGAATTAATTATTAAGAATTTTAAATAAATTTTCATTTAAATCAAATATTAAAATTTTATATTTACAAATAAATTTCACAAAATTTTATGAAATTCATTTATACTAACCACTACATAAATAAGCTTTGACTTAAACTATAATTTATTGGCTTTATAAATGATTTTTTTTTTTTTTACAATTAGCTCCACCTTAATTATGGAAAATATAAATAATTTTTTTATAAATTTTTTAAATTAAATAATTATTTTTTATTACTTACAAGTGAAAGTGTTTTTTAATGGTTTTCTTGAAAAAAAAATTGATTTAAAAAAAAAAAAAGAAAATATTTTGCACAAATAAACACTAAAAAAAGAAAACAGGGCATTAGCGATGGATTGACAAATTCATCGATAATCTATCGCTAATCCGTCGCTAAAATTTATTAGTAATGATATTTTTAGTGACGATTATAATTTGTCGTTAACTCAAAAACTTGATTTTCTGCGACAGATATTAGTCCATCGCTGAAATCTTTGTTATTAAAGTATCAACTATAGATTAGCGCTAGAGTTGTCGCTAATCAACATTATTTCTAATAAATTTATCTCCTTATCAAGTCTTATTAAAAAATGAAAGAAAATAATAAATTTTATCTACATGCTGCTTATTACATTTACTTATTTCTATTTTTAGACTCTAAAAAATCGGAAAAAAAAAAATAAATCTTACATGGCAAAGATAAATATATATAAATATATTTTTTTTTTATTATTTAATACCAGATAAGATACGCTTCATAGGAGTTTTATTAGGAATTCTATTAGATTTTAGTCAGAATGACTGTTAGTAAAAAATAAAATAAAAAATAAGTAATTTTATTGTAACAAGCTTAATGACTGAAATAAAAGAATTATTTATTTCTTTCAACTAGGCATATGACTGCTTTAAATAAAATGCTTTACTATTTGAAACGTAAGAATAAGGAATTAGGTCATCCTCATTCTTGCTATTACACTAGAAAAAAGTATGAATATGAAATTATTTCATATAATACAACATAAGAATTTAACAGATTACCAATGGATTTTTTTCATTAGTAATCCTATAAAATCTGTTGGTAATTGAGATTACCAAACGAATTATTAATGAATGAGGTGGGTTGCAAAGAACCTCGTTGGTATTTTTTTTTTACCAACGGATTAAAGTTCGTTGATGTTACCGATGGATTTCCAGTTGGTACTACCAACAAATACTCTAATCCATTGGTAAATTGAGAGAAAAATAAAAAAAAATAAAAATTTATCAATGAAATTAATATGTTGGTAATTTAAAATAAAAAAGAAAAATTATTTTCAAATAAAATAATAAATTTTACTATTATTTTTTAGTTGTTTTTTCAAATTATTTTATTATTATAAATATGATTTATTTTATACATTATAATGAGAGAAAAGAGTATATTTAAAAAAATAAATATGAGAAAATGAAATGAGGAAAAATTATGTTAATAAAAATGGAAAATATAAGGTAAAATTTGAAAGGAAAAAAAAAAAGAAATTGAAAAAAATGATAGAAAAGAGAAGGAAAACAAGAGAAAAGAGAGAAGAAAGTAAGAGAAAAAATAAAAAATAAAAAAAAAAAAAAAGAGAGAAAAGAGAAGAAAGATTAGAATGAGATAGAAGAAAGTGATAGGATAAATGACATGAAGACAAAAAAAAAAAAAAAGTGGTGTTTGCCAAAACAGCCAAAAGCCTACACGCAGACCCCTAAGAGCAACCTTAGAACAGAGCTAACCTACTAGCGCCCTTAGATCACGATGAGGAGACCAAACACGCAGCACCTTGGAATGAGCAGGAGAGAGAAAGCAGACGTGGCCGAGGCAGAGCTTTTTAGCTTTACTAGCTGTTGAGAGACTGAGTATCAACAGGATCGCATCGGAGCGTCCCCGGGAGATGCACACGTAACTAAAAGAGGACCCATCTAAACCAGAGCTTCATACAGTAGAAAGGCAAGCCATCTTCAAGAAGCCTCCACTGCATGTAGCCACACGGACCAAAAGGCAGCTTCAATAATTCAATCGCTACAAGAACCTAAACAGAGCCAACAAATACAAGATTCCAGATGCAGATGCAGATCAAGAAAGCCTTCATCAAATACCCATAAATTTACTTCAAAATGGCCCAAAAACTCAGTTTTTTATTCACAATCATACCGCCTCAAAGGTAAGGAAGACAATCCACATCCGGGACAAGGAGAACGAAAACTCCCCCTGCCCCGAGTGGCAGAGGAAGCCGCTAGCCCAGCAAGAGATGGAGTTCGATACCTTATAGACAAAGAACAACTTTGAGAGAAAAGAATGATGCAAGTGGAAACTTGCTTTTCGATCAAAATCATCTTGGAAACTAGATTAAAATGAGATTGAAATCATTAAAAATCAAACTATATAGAACCGAATTTCTAAATTTTGGTCTTAATGGCATAATTTAACACATTTTTTTTTTGCCAAAGTAGAAATAGACACATTGACGAGAATAGATCACACCATAAGTTTGAAAGATCTTTATTTTCATATAATTCAATATATACATACATTCACAATTGATGTGGTATTCGAAGGATTACCCAAAAGATCCCATTTTTTTAGAAAATAGATAAAAATGTTTTTAAATTTTGATCTATCATATATTTTTGTTTCTTCGTCTATTTTTTTTTAATTTTTCGTATTAATAATATATATTTTCATCCTTGAGTTATTTTATTATTATAAATAATTTCATACTTAAATTATTACTATTGTTATTAACAATACTTTTGTCTCGCATTAATCATTTTTGTGTTTCTTAATTAATGGTTAGATTGGTAAAACAGAAATGTGGATAAAAGAGTACCAAAAAATAAAAATTCGAGACATTTTCATAATTTTGATATAAGATAAAGATAATAAAATAATTAAATCATCTCTTTGACAATATTAATCTTTCTCATAGTTATTAACCATTATTTATATAGTGATTTAAAATATAAGAGTTTGATAAAAATACCTAATGAATTAACCATTAAATATAAAAATAATAATATATATTTTTTTTACTTTAATTAAAATGCTAAATGTTGTATTAGGATGAGTGTAGACACCATATTTTGGTCAACCTCCGAAGTCAAGAAACTTTTAAACTTTTAACTTTCATATCCGCTCGCAACTGACGTCCCCAATCACAAATAGCTTTTCCGGACTCGCCAATAGCTCGTCCCTGGAACAAACAGACCTCAAGCTTAAGTTAGTTTGTTCTCCGATCTCTTGGTCTTTGTTAGATGAGTTCGAAACAATATCAGGTCTCCGGACCATCCAATCTTGCCTACTGATATTCTCCGATCTCTCTGTACAAATATTACGGAACTTCATTTGGCTAATGTTATGATTAGGCTTCTCACTTGAATGCCCCAGATATTCCTTAAAATGAAGTTAAGGTTTCTATCCGGTCTAATGACGATTCCGATCTTAAGAATTTAAATCAATATCAAATCTTTGCAATTCTAATGTTCTAAAGTTTTACCCGGAATTTGGTCATGACTTAGTCTGATCTCATATTTACGTGTAATATTTTTTCGATCTCTTATATTCTGATTAATAGTCACTTTCAAGTTTAATGTTCAAATATGTTCAATCAGTTAAGTACTCAGACAATTTGACGCTTTCCGATCTCATCAAGAAATTGAACAAAAGAGGATTTCTATTCATTTCAAAATAAAATATATACAAGTCATTCAGCAGGTGGATCTCCCTCACCCTACTCTCCAGGTACATTATCAGCTCTCTGATCCCCTCCCTCTCTCTCCGGCTCCTCGTCGCTCTCCTCTTCGGCCTTTGGAATGAGTTGATTCATCCAGGAGAAGTCCTCCTCGAGATAACGCTTCCTCAGCTATCCCAGGAGGTCATTATGGGCGTTCACATATAACCCAGCCTCTTTTGTTGTGCTTTCCTCTTCCTTGGCCTAGAGCTCCACCTCCTTGGCCCGGAGCTCTTCCTCCTTCGCCCGAAGTTCCTTAGCGAAACGAGAAAGGTCGGCAAATCGACCAGCCTGAGAAATTTCGAGTTTTCGCTCCACCTCGGTTATCCTCTCCTCGCAGTATTTCACCCGATCTTCCAGTCTGGTGATGTAGTCATTAGCAGAGGAGAGTTAAGCCTGTGTAGTTGAGGCATCCTGGACCGCCTTAAGGATCTCCCTCCTTAAGGCATGGGCTTTTTCTCGGATCACATGTTGATTGGCAATAGCCTCCAAACCCAAGCTCATTGTCTAAGTTAAAATATCATCGATGCTCTCCTCTGCCAACCTATTCCGATCTTCCTAGAAGCAGATGGAGGCACCCATGACCTTGGCTAGGCCGAGATTCCCTCGGGTAGAGCGGTTCCTTCTAGCGATTGGATCAGGAGTTGAGCACCCCGAGAAAGCGTCCTGATCGTAGGACTAGAAGACTTCCCTTCCACATTAGAAGAGATCAGAAGAGGAGGGGGAGGTGGAAGTTTGATTTGTTGTGGAGGAGGAACTACGACCTCTACTTCTAGGATCGACTATTCCTGAGGTCGGGGAGGGGAGCTCGGTACCTCTACCAATTCTCGCTGAGGAGTCTGAGCAGCAATAACAGTGGCCTTTTTTATCGCCCGCACCTTTCGAGAGACCTCCCTTTTGCGCTTACGGCTCTCCTTAGAAGCGTCACCACCCACCATACCTGCATAGAGAAGAAGTCAGTGAGTTCGCTAAGATTCAGAGGCTAGAGATATGGATAGTACCAGGGCTGAGGTCAGAGAGCTGAAGCTCGTAATCTTCGTCAGTGATCAAGTGCATAATCCACCATTTCAGTTCGGCCATAACCGCATCTAAGCACGAGAATTTGTGGGTGGACGCCTGAGAATTTAACTCTTTCACCGTGTCGTCTTCGTCCTTATTTAAGGTGATCTTCTTCGGAATCGAAGCAACCAGGTGTTGCCAGCTCCATGGGATACCCTCAAACCCATTCGGAATCTTGCTCCTCAATATAAAGAACCGGTTCTTCCAGTTCTTCAGTGAAGAAGGGAGATCGGTGAAGAGCCCGCAGTTCGGCTTTGCCTGAAAGAACCAAAATTTGTCATCCTTCCTTCGGGCAAGCCTATGAAGTTCGGTAAAGACTTTAGCCATGGGTTCCAGCTTTTTGGCTCGACAGAGGCCCATGAAGGCTACTAAAGTCTGCCAGGAGTTCGGATGTACTTGAGCTACCGAAACATGGTGGAACTTTAGGACGACCTTGAAAAATTCGTCCAAAGGAAAACGGAGTCCGGCCTTTAGCTGCTTCTTCGTATACCATGATGAGATCGCTTTCATCAAAGAAGTGATCGGCCCGAAGATCACCATGGTATTTGATTAGCTCAAAAAAGTCGATCCGCAGATTGTACTCTTGACTTATAGATTGGAGATCAGTCTCTCTCAAGACCGAAGGCAACTCATCAACTGGCAGGGTTTCTCTTCTCAAATACGCTCCTCGCCTCGATCTGGTGGCCGGATTAGTAACTGGAACAATGGCTGTATTGGAACGTCCGCTTGGCCCAGTCGCATCACCTTCTTTCGAGGTGCACGAAATATGGACGAAAGGCAGGTTTGTAGCTCTCTGACCTTTGGCACCGCTCATTTTCGAAAAAACAAAAGAAATTAACTAAAAAAGAAATCAAAACCCTTACCGGAGTGTGATCAGCGCCTGTAAACTTGAGAAAATGTGAGAAAATGAGAGAAAATGCTGAGATTGCTAAGGAAGCTCTGAAAATGACATAAGAAAACAACTGACTCACCTCTCCCCTATTTATACCCTTTCGAGCATTAAATGCTCACGAAGTCCCAAGCGACGCATCGGTTAGCGGAACCGGGCCACTTCTTTGACACGTCGCAAGAAGGTTCCAGAAACATAATGAAAATCAGATAAGTGAGATCAGTTAAACTAAGGTCATCAAATTGAATAAATTTCCAAACCTAGGGTTCGCTGAAAGACGATTCGTCTAGGGATCAAATCAGATACGCATATAAGAGAACAGAAAATAACTAATGCAATAATAAAACCAAAACATTTAAATAAAAATTTCATTTCATTTCCAAAAGATCGGATTACATCATTTGGGTGATCTCTAAAGATCGGATTACATCATTTGGGCGATCTCAAAAGATCGGATTACATCATTTGGGCGATCTCAAAAGATCGGATTACATCATTTAGGCGATCTCTAAAGATCGAATTACATCATTTGGGCGATCTCTAAATATCAGCACTACATTCTACCTAGTTTAGGACTACTCCGGATGTTGGCCTATGTCAAAGCCTAGTCTTATGGCTGAATCAAAAGATGTGTTTGATCAGAAAGCAAGCCGCAAGTATTGGATAGATGTGCAGCTCAGATAGGGTAACTAAGACTCTCATGATATTGAGCGCTGTCATCGCGGATGTCATCGACCAGAACCAAGCTGCAGTCGGGACGCCCGATGTGGTTAGGGGCCAAATGAACTTCAAGTGGCTGTCACCGACATTAAGATTGAAATTAGCGATCCTCTTGCCCGAGATCGGTCCACTGATTATACCGGTAGACCGATTCGAGATCGGCACGATCGTCACTTTCGATCTTGATCAGTAAATTAGTCCGGTTCCCTCACTATGATCCGATAATGTCCTCATGGTTCTCCGATCACCGGGGTCATAAATTTTCAGGCGAAGGGCGAAGAAAATAGTAGGAAAAAGATCAAAAGCAGCCACCATAATCAGAATTATTACCAGAGAAGCTAGAATTAGAGAAATAGAGCATTGAAAAACTAAAGGAGGAAAATTGAAGTCTGAAGGGGATTTCTCATAGGTGCATATATATAGGGCCTGGGCATTTATTGCATACAGAAACCGAAGCGAATGCATCAGTAACTGAAGAGTTAATTGCTTTGACCAAGGCAAGTCAGATAAAGAGGAAAAATCTAGAATGGGAGAGATCGAGAAATGAGGGGGGACCCGATATGAGAGAGATCAAAAAAGGAGAGGGTCTTAATAGGGAGATCGGAAGAAAATAGAGATCGAAAAGTGCAAAGAGATTAAATAACTTTCAATCAACTCTCTTCGTCATCAGAGCCGAGTTAGTTAAAGTGTTGCAGGCGTGATCAAATCCTCACCACAAGCCTCATCTGCAGAAATGCCCACCTAGCTGACAGACGCCAAAACAGTTATGGCAGTCCTGTACATCTCGATCTCCACTGATGATCATAATCATAAGGATGGACCCGAAGCCCTTGGATCAAAAAGCAAATGACAGGTTCGACGCTTTTTATTCTCAGCCTTCAGATCCATCTTGTAAGGCAAGACCCTGAGCCGTTGGATCAAGAGAAGAAAGGATGGATATTATGAACGAAATCCTAACCCTCCTTTTTTATTCTCTTTAATTCTCAGACATCAGATTATGTCCTTTTGAATCTAAACCCTCTGTCTCCCCTGGTAAGATCCTGATCCTTCATTATGAGCACATGTTCCCTATAAATACCTGCATACAATACTATAGAAGGGACGAACAAAAAAGGTGGTGGTGATTATAGTGGAAAGACTCTGAAATTTGATTCAGTCTTGCTACTTTGCCATTTTGAACTTTCGTAGCATTGAGAAACTTTAGAAATTAGTTTTCTTAAGTATCTTCATCAAAGGAGCTCTGAACCCTGAAATTTTCATTTTCAGTGCCTGTTCATTACTCTGTAAAGCCATCTTCGTTCAGTTTTTCATCCTCACCGCCCTAATATCAATACATTACTCTCCAAGCTCAACTTCGTTCTGACTTATTCCCATTACGTCGGGCAAGTCTGAGCCCTTCTGCCATCAACTTCCACCTCTGCAAGATTTGTGGATACCGGAGTTAACTCATTTATCTCCTCAACTTC